>NC_056728.1:1430111396-1430313896 GCF_019279795.1 Protopterus annectens
CAGAAGTATTTCTCTCAGCCAGGTCCTAAAGAAAAAGTCCTCTGTTCCATCTTTGGGACTAACAAATCTGGAGTCATTCTTGGTGTCTAGGTCATCAACTTTTGAGGCATCGGTTCCAATCTCAGTCTATCTCGGGGCCATCTGTACCATCAGTTTTGAGTGTGTGTGACATGACTCCGTCTCAGACCACCTCTGCATGGGTAGAGAAGGTGTCAGAGCTGGCGTTCCTGGGATTGAAAGATTTTGTGTCAGCCTTTGAGTTTTTTGAAATAATCATAGCTTGTGCATCTACACAGGTGCAGAGCACATGCCACCCATTTCAGTTTCACCCATTGATAGCATCCATTCTGTGACCAAAGGCTTTCATTTTCAAACCTAGGGACAGAGCTGGTCTGAATGCCTCTAATGTTCTCCTCAGCAGGAACCCAAAGACTTTTTGACAGGTTTGGATGACACCCTTCCTCAACCCCCCCAACCACTCCACCCGCCCAAGCCTCCACTTTTGTGCACATGGAAGAAGAAGCGCATACATTCTCCTACGAAGCTCTTGAACAAGACAAACTTTGATGAAGTGGAAGGTTCTCTATATTTCCCTCCTGAAGTCACCAGATTTGGTGTAATATTAGAGTTGATGAGGCAGAGGGGTACTTGACTCATCCTCAACCCCCTCTTCCTCAGATGAGGTGATTTCTTCCCCTCTTAATTCCTGGGTGCTCCTTTCTGCCAAATTCAGAATACAACTTTGGTGAAGAAGGTAAGTGATTTTATGTCTCAGGAATGTTCTCATTCCAAGTGCTAAACTACCTCACACATATCTTGAGACTCCAATGAGACCCTGCAGAGTAAATGCTAGATTCCTTGCAGAAATCTGCCACTTCAAAAACTAGCAAGCCACTCAAATCATAGGTGTTATGTTCACCATTTCCAGTTTCTCCATGAGGCTGATACATAATGCAGTTGATGAAGCAGTAAGAATAACAAGCACAGGTGTAGCTATAAGAAGCCATGCTAGCTGTGTTTATGTGATTTTGTAGATACTTTATTTGTGTCTTTACAATGGGTACTCCGTCTTTGGACCTAGTCTAAAAAGAAGACTTCAGAAAACTGAGCAAGAAGAAAAGTCACTGTCCGACTTGGTGCACTTTGAGACCCCACCTCAAATGTCCTTTTCTGGGAAACAAAATAGGTCTAATCCCCTGTGGATTAAAAAAATCCTAGTGATTCCCTTCTGAGTCCTTTTCTGGCAGAAGGGCCCCCTTTAAATGATGCCACCTCAGAGGCAGAAAACATCTGCAAATCCAGGACTTCAAAAGTCCTTCATCTGTGAGGCATCTCCAAAAAAGAGCCATCCAAAAGGTCACACCAAACCAGCGAGGGTACATAGTCTATTCCAGATTATTTTTGGTTCCCAGAAAGTCCCTATTTTAGATGTAAGTGGCATAAACCATTTTGTACAACACATGACGTTCTACGCAAACCACACTTATTTGTTTACAGGAGGGGGATTGAATGTGCTCAACAGCCATTATCTCCACATAAAAATTGCCAAAGCTTCACAGATGTATCTAATCTGGCTGGAAGCCAATCACTATCAATTCTAGGCACTTTCCTTTGGTCTCACCACAGCAACCACCCTGACATTTACCAAGTGCATGTCTATCTTAGCAGTGCAGCTCAAGCTTAAAGGCATCTGCATTTTTTCATGTCTGGATGATTGGTCCCTCAGCATCACAACAAATGAGTACATTCTGTTAGTAAGAGACTATTTGCTCCATTTGTGTCTGTCATTAAACATCGCTGTCAATACTAAAAAAAAATATCACAGTTGGAACACTCGCAGACCATAGTCTTCATACTATGTCATTTGGACAAAAAGCTACAAATTATGAAACTTCAAATAGACAGACTGATAGCCATAAGGTACTTGATTTTAATGCTCTGGTTTGTCCTATCTCCACCCACTTCACCTATCTTGCAAACACTAGACTTGATGGCAGCTGCCATCTTTCTGGTTTGCCAGACTAGGGTTGCATTAAGGTTGTTACTGTGGACCATAAGTATGCAATGACCTCAGCTGCTGGATAAAATGAAGATTCATCTTTCTTCCACTTACACATATCATCTAGACTGGTAGATCCAGTTTCCCAATGTTGCACTGGGGATATTATTCATTCTTCCCATTCCAAGGGCTACAATGATCACAGATGCCCCCTCCCTGGGGTGGAGTAGAACATCTCAAGGTATGTGGACTCAACAAAATGCCATCCTTCATAACAACAACCTGGAATCATAGGAGTTTCAATGCAACTGAGTCTTGTGGTCATTGCACCTTGCCAGCTCCCTCAATATACTGTGTCTCCCTTCTCGAGAAAGGCGATGTGAGTTATACCAAGTACGAATTTATAAATACCCATCCTATTATCCACATCCCATATGAAGGAGAATAGTCTATCGCACTGCTTTACTTGGGGGGTGCTAATCCAGAGGTGAGGGAGATGCGGTGTAACAAATTTGTCTCTCCACCTTGTTTTTTAATTTAACAAAGCAGGTTTAGATCTCTTGTTCTGGTGTTTGTGGGACTGCTTGATTTACAAAGGTAGTAAAGATCCTAAATGACTAGATTACTGGGTCCCTGATTGGTCAGGTTCAATGCCTAGCTCTCCTATGACAAGTTTATAAGACAAAGGAAAGAGGGAGAATGCTTCTACTCTTTTGTGGTAGCTTAGAGATTTTAAACCTATGATGCTCTTTCAAATGTTCAAGAGTTGCAGGTCCTTAGGACTACATTCCCAAGGGAGTGTTTTCTATCCATACAGACAACACACTGGTAGCATCAACAAGCAGGGGAAACTCAGTCTTTACCGCATGTACTGAGTAGCCATTAGAGGGTTGTAGCAGATAATGGCTTCACAGTGTTGTCTAACAGCAATGCTCATTCCAAGATGGACCATCTACCTGCTGGACAGGCTTAGCAGATATATTCTGATGCCACAAATGCGGTCTCCCAACCAGTATGTAGCACTAATGATATTCTGCTGCTAAGGTGATCCTTGCCATATCTTTTTTCTTCCCCATCTAACACTATATGCAGCAGCTTCTTTGCTGTAATCCCCCCACAGGGACAGTCATCCATGGATTCTCCAGCTATCAATGGCCTCCTGTACTCCTTTATGCTTTTCCCCCACTAATACTAATTACAAGAATTCCTTCAGAAATCATCCCTGAGCAAGGCCTCAGTCATCCTCATAGCCCTGCCCCTTCTGATCAAGACAAATCTGGTTACTAGTGTCAAGACCTCACATCAAGAAACAACCTTGTCTTCTAGATCCCAAGCCAGATCTCCTACCCAACCTGCAGTCAGGCATTAACTCAACATTCGGTCCCTCTAACTGACCAACTCGATTATTTCTGCTTCTCAGAAAATGTCTACTTGCAGGTTTTATAGGATTAAGTACAAGAGATTTTTGCATTTAGGATCTTCAACAAGGTCTGGACCCTTTTCCTGCTGCATTGTCTTTGACGCTGGCTTTAGCTTTCCTATCACCAAGTTCCAATTAGCAGCCATTTAAAATTAAATTTTCCTCACGGTTTTAATTCACTTACCTTAGCCTCACAGAAAAATCTGTGATGCAGATAAAACTTACCCAGGATGCCCTGGTATCATTTTCTTTCTCATCATGCATCTCTCACTCCAGATTTTAAGCAGACAGCACTGAGCTGAGCAAAGAGGAAAAGAATGCAAAGGAGAGGAGAAAGCAAGCCAAAGATCATACAATGTGGGGGATGAAGGAAGAATGTGCTATTGGAGATAGTTTTTCCTGCAGATCTATTGTTATGATAATCACAAAACTATTGTAATTGTTAAGAAGTTATCCATGTGTTATAACTACCTGTAAACTCCCTAGCTAAACCTCCTCAGTACTCTTTATCATGAGACAATCCTCAGACAAAAGTGGCCTTGAAAAAGAGCTGGATCTGGAAATAAATTCCACTTCTTTTGCTTTGTTTTTGGCTCCCTGCAGCTGACCATCAGCCCTAGCTGTATTGTAATGAGCCTTGTATGTTATATGAAAAAGCTTTCTATAATTATTGCTACAGATGTAAACGTAACTGCCTAGTCACCCAGAAATGGTAAGCTTAGATACCTTCTTATCTTTCCTTGCTTTAGAAAGGGAAGTTAACAACTGGCCATCTTTTTAGAAGGATTTGGTTCTGTCCATATTAAACTTAAGCTGCCTATGGATTTCATATAATGAGGTGTGCATTCATAGCAGTTATAGTATTTGGGAAAATGGTCAGGCAAATTAAATGACTTGCTCAAACTGATTCTGATACCACTTTGGGCATAAAAGATGGCTTACTTTTACGTGCCACCCTTCCCTTGTGGAGTTGTAAGGAGACTGCAGAGAAAGAGCTTGTAACTCAGAGATACTTTTGAAGGGGATTTTCAAATCAGGAACTTCATATCCACAAAAAGTTCAAAGGACAGAATACAGAGGTTCTGAAGCAAGAATTAAGTGCCCATGAAGGAGCAACGTCTCTAACTGGGGGTCTGAGGTATGAAGTGCCTCAGCTGATTAAAGGCTTGTGAAAAGCAAGGGAGGAAGAATCTAAGCTAGAAATAGCTGCCAAATGAGCCTTGGTGGAGGAGTAACTCAGAAAAGTTTCAACAATCTCAGAAATGTAAAAACATCTAAGGGCTGAGGGAATAAAAGACATCTATGACTGTTAATTGTGCAGACAGAAAACAGGTCCATTTGTATGTTCTCTGGGTAGAAGGCCTTAAAGGGGAAGACATTATGGGAACTACTCTTTGCAAAAAGACTGATTGTGGGGATGGAAGCAGCTCAAGCAGCAACTCTCTGTCTCTCTCTCTCTCTCACTCTTTCTCTCTCTTTGTTTCTCTGTTGCAAAATAATATCTTCCTAAGATGGGACAGTCAGGAGTCAATCAATCAGGTCATGAAAAAGCTTGGTTTCCTGCAGTCTTTTGTGAGCTGTAAGTACAAGCATGTACCTAACCTAATAAATCCTTTACATCTAAAACATCCATACACTCCATCATATGGGTATGTGTGACTCTCAAAAAATGATTAATGTGTCTAATAACAGCAGAAACCTTACTTTTGCTGTTTTTCCAAAAAATTACTATGTTATCCAGAGATATTGTGTAAAAGGACCAGCTACCTGTAAAAACTGAAAAAAGGATATCATCAATCTGTCATCTCAACAAAATAATGTTGGCATAAATTGGGGCACAAGCAGCACCATAGCAACTCCCTTAAGCTGTTGGTGGAATTCTCCCTCAGGACAGATAAAGTTATTCTCTAATGCTACTTCCATAAAAATTGTCAGTAGTTCTATCTTCATGGCATCCAAAAACTTAAAAGAGGCTAAGGCTCCCCTAAACATATTTATCCCTTCTTCATGAGGGATATTCGATAAAAGATCTATCACATTAACCGTAACAAAAAGTCAAACTTTCGTCCCATAGGGAATCATTTAAATTTGTTAAGAAATTCCATGAATCTTTTAATATATGGGGAAACATGCTGTTAAAAGGCTTTAAAAGTTTGTCAATGTATACCGCAATGGGGTATGTTTTAGAACCTTGATTTGACACAATGGGTCTAAAGGGTGGATTATTAACAACCTTATAGGTTCATAGGTTGGTACTGAGCTATCTGCCCGAAGGCATATATTAGCCCAGCCATGTTGTGCGGTATTCACCGCCCCTTTAGTAGTTCCCTAGACCCTTGTACTAGCAGCTAGTACCCTTGGCCCCTATCTAGTAGTGCTGTTGGTGTGATCCCCGGTGTGAACTTTCTGTTACCCATCCACTCATCAAGGTTCCTCTTGAAGAGTGATAGTGAGGGGCTCTGTCTTATGTAGATCGGGACCCTGTTCCATAGTAAGGGAAGTCTCTGCAAAGGGGAATCTATCCCTCCAGCATGTTTTATTCATTGTTGTGTTGAGGTTTATATCCCTAGAGCGTGTAGCTTGAGTAGATTTGGTTTTGCTAAGATGGAGCATGTTCAACAATTCTGGGTTGGACATGGCTCTGTACATTAGACAGAGATCGCCTCTGAGAAAGCGGTATGCAACAGAGAACAGTCTTAGCTTTTTCAATCGTGCTGCGTAGGGCAACTGTTTGAGGCCAGTAATTCTCTTGGTTAGGTACCTCTGTGGTCTCTCCAGCTGCTGGAGATGTCTAGCCAGGTACATTCCAATTGGTGCATTGTACTCAATAATGCACCTTAGGTATCCTGAATATTGTAGGTACCAATGGACCCTTAAAGTACAACAAATTATAAACTTCTTTGTTGATCATTTACCGCATAACACAGTCATAAGGTAAGCTAATTCAATCAGTGCTTTTGAAATCTGGGTATACTGAACATCATCTTGCAGTAATTAAAACATTTTACTTGAATAGTCAATGAAGTCCACAATAACTGTGCCTTTTCCCTTGTCTGTTTTCACGATACATTCAGGTGCATCATTGGAAAGCACCCTTAACAATTCTCTCTCTTGATAATTCAAGATAAATTCATATATCTGGCTTGAATATTGTAAGTTATGTGCATTTCACACTTACATACCCTCTCAAAGGTGTGAAATAAGGAGTTCATTGGTGTATTATATATGCTCCTTTTTCTAACTAATCTAAGTTGGTAGCAATCATTAGCTCTTTTGACACTGTTTTTATATAAGAAGGCCGAATTCAGCTTCCTTGTGAGTACTTTTAATTCTATCAAGCAGTCTTTTACATCCCCTTTACTTTTGGGAGCAAAGGTAAAACCTTTCTCAAATAAGTTAAATTGTGCATTCGCAACTTCTTTGTGACTATAATTAAAGATATTGTAACATTTATGATTATAGATGTTGCCTTCTTGGTAAAATTCTTCAATAACAAACAAAGGGGATCTTACTTCCTTTGGCCTCTTCTGCCCCTTGTTCTTCCTCAGGCTCCTCTTTCTCTTGCCACTCCCCTTTGAACCCCCCCCCCCCACCACCATGCATTTCTAGTACTGACTCTTTGGGTACACTTCTCTATGAGCTGATTTGAAAGCTAGTTTCCTGACCTTTTCAGAGGTGAAAATTCTAAAGGGTCACAGGGTTAATTTCAACATCATCCTTAAATTGTGGCTCCCCAATATTAGTCATCTGCTCTATACCAGACCCCGTCCCATCACTGAAATTACTATCTTGCCTGTAGACCAGTCCATTGTCTGAATCATTACTATTCCTTTCCACTGAACTGCTAGTAATGAGGTAAGGTAAACGTTTCTGTATTCCTTGGCATCATGTTCTAACTTATTTTATTTTTTCTTAATATTTACACACTGCTGGTCATCTCTGTTAAAAAATTGTCATACCTAGCACTGTATGACTAGTATAATAAATCCATTTTAATATCGGTGACTAAAATTTGCAATTCACCTTTAAGGAGGTTCATCTGTCTCTCATTATTCTTAACTAAGTATGCTGTAAGTTCATATTTATATATATCAAACATAGCTTCCAAATCTTTATACAAAATCTGAATCACAAAATACCATAACAGAATTTCCATAACCATAATCTTAGGAAGACATTTATGAGAAATGCACTCATTCGAAAAATAATTTTACCCTGTAAATTATGAAATTTTAGTAGCTTTTCCAAACCCAAGTCTGATGGGAAATAATTGAACTTTGAACATCAGGTTCATTGTTTACATCGCACACACAATCTCATGTATTATGTCGGGCCTTGTGTTCACGTGCATTACAATATCTCTAACCATAACAGATAGACCACAACTATCATTATGGCTTTTGTTCATGCAGATGTGATCTTCGATTTACTGCAAAGCAGTTTTATAGCCATCACTGCATTTTTTGAGATGCTTCCATAATTATGACTTGTATGCCTATTTTTATTTAATGGGCAAATAAGAGAAATATCTACAAAACAGAGCTACTTAGATGCCAACTATCAGTGCAAAGTTTTTGCAGTACAGCCTATGCTTTCATTTAATACCATGGAGTACCATATAAACACATAAACAACTCCTGGTTGAAGCTATTACTATATTTAGGAACATATGACATATATTCAAAATATTTCCAGAAAAGAACTCAGATTTTCTCTAATACTGAGTACCCCATTTATCCAAGGAACCATTCCTGACCTCTGTGATCAATGGGCATGTGAAATTCTGTTCTAGAATGTGTACAGGTGGACATCTAAGTAATTTAAATCCATCCATCCACAACCCCTTTTTCCATTTTTGCACATGGGGTTGGGGTGTCACTTCAACAGTGACAATCATCTAGAGCCAAGGTTTACACCACCAGGTGGCTAGCCCTGCCACAGTAGTTCCTTCACACCTCTCACTCTCACACACACTCACACCTATGGTCAATTTACAGTATCCAATCCACCTACTGCATGTCTTTGGAATGTGGGAGGAAACTGGAGTACCCAGAGGAAACCCACACGAACACAGGGAGGACATGCAGATTCTGCACACAAGGCACCCCAGCTGAGAATCGAACCAGGGAACATCTTGCTGTAA
Source organism: Protopterus annectens (assembly GCF_019279795.1). Classification (NCBI taxonomy): domain Eukaryota; kingdom Metazoa; phylum Chordata; order Ceratodontiformes; family Protopteridae; genus Protopterus; species Protopterus annectens. The sequence goes on from NC_056728.1 coordinate 1,430,119,959, forward strand.
TGTGACAACACTATCCGCAGCACCACTGTGCTACTCCATCTTAGTAATTTAAAGATATTACATTTTGCTTATATGCATATTTTATTACTGAACAACTATAAAAATATGCAGATTAATAGTAGGCAGATAGCAGGTATCAGTGACAACTTTTGCAGCATTATGTACGGTTTCATTTGATACCATGGAATACCTTATATACATACCTAGTCTGGGTCAGGATAGGAATAGAAATATTAATATTCCACATATTCATAATTTGGCATAAAAAGAAATCACTATTTCTAACTTATTGAATGTAAATTTAGGTCACAAGCCATTCCTGACCTGTATACTGAGATGTGCTGTGAAATGCTGTTACACAATTACTACTGCTTGGGCAATGCCTGACATATTTGCATAAATATGACATTTATGCATATTTTTATAATTTGTGCTATACTAGAAATATCTGCAAAGCATTTGTAGCTAAACAGCATTTCTCTTTGAGAATTGTTCCAGCATTATGTAATTGTTCAACCACTACCATGAAGTGCCATCAGCCGTATCTTTGTCAAGTTATTAACAAAGCTCTGATGAAGGCATATATTCATATTTTGGCATAAAAATAAAGTCACACTTCACCTTACTGTCAACCTTATTTTGGTCAGAAGACATTTATGATGTGTGTTGTGAATTGACCTGTGAAGATATGTTCCAAAATGTTACTGGGTGGACAGTCCCTGACATATTTACCTAGCTATGATATTTATGTACATCTGCATATTGCTAATTTATGTGCAGATACACAGAGGTCTGCTTCTAAAATCCTTCCAAAAGCTCAGCGTTAATAAGAAACAGCATTGCAATAGGGCTGTTGTGCAGGCAGGAGTTTCCAGCTGGGATAAAAGCAGGGACTTTCCACACTTCTTCAGAAAAGACAGTTTAAGAGCAAAGCAATGTGGGAATTCAGTATTCCCAAACTCAAAGTTTAAGGCAGCTCATGTAACCGTGTCACTTGACTACAAAACATAAACAAATCAACCAAAAAATGCATAAGCTTCCTCATAAAATGCCACCCCTCCTTGAGTATTATAAATCATCATTAGGAAATACACATTTTCCTCCAACATTTGTAAAAGGATTAAAGTCAGGCATTTGAATCCACTCAAAATAAAATCACTAACATACAATCAATCAAACCGACATACCATACAGATTCATTTTCAAAATCAAATCATGTTATTTTTCAAGGAGAAGCTTCCCTCTCCTGCATCCACTTCATTTCTTAAATATATTAACTCCGTGGTTAAACTGTTGAGAAAATGGAAATATTAAGTAGGAGGAATGTTATTCTCACAGCAACTTCCTTGATAGTGCAGCAAAAGCCAAAATGCAACTGCATTTCAAATAACCACTCTAAAAATGAAGGTAAACGATCTGTTTTATTCTTTTAAGCATTTGCTTGTAATTTATGCTGTCACATGTTTTTCCATTTACCATATCATTATCCACATCTTTAATAATTGTGAATAGCTTCCAGTCAGGTAAAGAAAGCAGTGTGGTTTTATAGTTTCAACCAGTAGCAGAGAAAAAACATGAAGGAAATAGTTCAGAACAGAAAACGTACTGTGTAACTGGTATTCCGTTCGCTGGTTCAGTGGCTGACAATGACTTACATTTCCCATTTTTGCTGCTTCTGCCACACTCCCACACCTTTTCTCTTTTTACCAAATTATGAACAATGCCTGAAGAAAGGTGTAGGACCGAGGACAATTCCAGGAAATTTATCCAGAAATATGGTGATTGGGAGATATGGGTCTTTTCATAGATGTCAGATGCCTGATCAGACAATTGGCCAGAAAGTCAGTTATGTTCAGTCATCTGCACAATTTTGAGCTTTTTACTGGTTTCAAAAGAGAGCTAGAGACAAGTTCATTAGTTGTGAGTTTTTCTTTTTTCGTTTACTTTATAAAAACATGATGGCTGTAAACTAGCATTATCCTGTTGGTGCCATGTTTGGGGTGACGTGTTGACGAATGTACTGAGTCCGCCAAACAGCTATAGTGCATATATTTGTTACGCTTGCAGTAAAACACAGAACCAAGCATTTTTCCTTAAAATTTAAAAATGGCAAACATATATATCTTTTAATCTTGTAATCTAGAAATGTACATTAGCTGTACTGTGTAACAACATTTACGCACCAGCAAATATTCCAGAAACAATAAAAAAAATAATTACCTGATTTCTGTATTACCCAAAAGAACTATAGACATGGTACAGAAACATGGTTCTTAATGACGGCTTTGTGGGTGCCAATTCAGATATTATGCAGAAATGCTATAGCTACAAAGGAGTTAAACCTATGGGAGCTGACCTAAGACCAAAGGCAAGAGTCCTAAACTGGCAATTAATGGCTTTTAACTGAAGGTGCAGAAACCCACAGAACTCCTTGAATTTCTTGATGTGGACAAAGGCATCTTTTATTTTTAAACACTATATCCAATTTCCTTCTGAAAAGTATAAAGAGATGGACATTACCATGAAAATTCTTTTTTTTTTCTGGAATGAAAATATTTTAGCTACTAATATGATGGTTTGTTTGACTTCAGAAAAACATTGGTTTATCTTAAGTCATAATAATGCCACATGCAATTGTTTCTCTTACAATGAATCATGCAGACTGTCACAGAATGAGCTTTAAGCATGCACCAATGGCACCAAATAATATGATGAACATGGTTATGTTCTCTCAAGCCACCCCACTGCAAGCTAATTAATATGTAAAGGTTGACTGGTCAGAAAGGATATGGCAAATGTATTTTGCTACCTCACTTAATAGAAAATGGGTACCCACGGTGGTGGTGCTGCGGTAGCATTGTCGCCTCACAGTAAGACGATGTCTGGTTCGATTCTCAGCTAGAGCGTCTTCTGTGTGGAGACATGCGTGAATGGGCACACCTTTGTGGAAGGTTGTGCATCAGGGCTGGTAACTCGGTAAGTAAAAATCAACTACCAATCATTAGCGGACCGGAGTTCCGCTGTGGCGACCCCTAACCGGAAAAAGCCAAAAGACACAAAAAAAAAATAATAGAAAATGGGTCTATAATATTATTTTGTCAAAAACTACTTAAAGTGAACAGCTGTTCATTGAACACAACACATTGAACAGCCATTCATCGAATGGTCACATCAGTGAATGTTTTTAAAATGGAAGGGAGTTAGTTGGCCATCATTAGAAATTTGTCCTTTTCCCCAATCTTGGAGTTGGTATATATAAGTAGGAGGGTGTGGCTGCACAGCCCCCCCCCACATTGGGGTATTGGTGGCATAGCCCCACACCTTGGTGGGTTAGAAATAATGCAGTGTGTGTGATGGCTGCTGTGGTGGACAAGTAATTCTCTTCTCTAAGAAAACATTCACTGATGTGAACATTCAATGAACAGCTGTTCGATGCGTTGTGTTTGATGAACAACCGTTTGCTGTAAATAGTTTTCGACAAAATAATATAGACCCATAGCAATCACATGCATTACCCAAAATGAGCTTTACAATGTACAGCTGCAGATCAGAGTTGTAATCTCTGGCACTCTAGGATTTTAATCACTGCCTTCCAGTGCAACCTTACCAACAATAATTGAAACTTGCAAAAAATTAAAAATGATTTGCCCACAGACACAGACACAAACATATGCACACACAGATAAACACACACACACAGACACACACACACACACACACACACACACACACACACACACACACACACACACACACACACACACACACACACACACACACACACACACAGAGCATTTTCTAGAAAGAGTACATTATAACTTTCTAGTAACAGCACCCTCATCCATAGTTTATGGTAAAACAACCTTAAGCCAGGCTTCCTTGGGAGACCACACATTATTGTTGATACTTGAAATAAGCCAGCTTATAAATATATGAATGGCAGCATTTAGCTCTTTGCAGTTACTCTTCCATAGGCAGATACCAGACAGTGATAAGTATACCAGATACGATGTACAAAGACTAAACCTCATAAATAAATAAATCACCAAACCCACGCATTTAAAGTTAAACAGCAAAACTATCTATATAAAATAAATAAAATAAAACATTTCATTTGAAAAGTGAATGTATAAACAGGACTAACTGTGCACAAGACATTTCAAAGTAGTGAACCGACACATAAGATACAGCAAAATAACTATCCACTAGTTGCATCCTATCTAATCTTAACTAGAGATATACTGTGCCATATATGTCATTAGGTTTCAAGATTAGAGTAAAATCTAAGAAGTTCTTATAGCCAGCTGTGCCCCTCTGTGCATGTTTTAGCAGGAAAATCCTGTAACTATCTCAGCTCACAATCTTTCTGTCTCTCTCTCTCTCACTATTCATGAGTTCCAGATAGGATTTCCTGTAGGCATCAGCTCTGAATTTTGGAATATAAATTCTCATTTCCAAAGTTACATAAGTCAGTGGAGTCCCAAATAAGGTAATATATTTTCACAGTGAGTAGTATCTTCAGGAGCTTCAGGCTTTAAACACTAAAGGTGCGTGTGCAGCACAGTTAGATTCACTTTTAAACTGCAGCACATTCCCATAGTAGCAAATGTGAATTTTTGTATATAGCTTCACCTTCTTGTTTCTTAATTCAGTACATCTTAGTCCAATCTAATTCTTTTCTCCTGCATTTCCCTGCTGGAAGAACATTTAATGTGATTCTCAGTTTACTACACATTTTCACAAAGACTATCAAATTCAGTGTTTAACTGAACCTTAAGTCAGTGACATATGTATCAACAGATTCCTGTAAGCCTTTGTTTCCATTGAAAAAAATAAATATATCGAAAGCAAGTTCTTTTTAGGTTTTCAAATCTGTTGGAACTTGTCTTTAATAGCAACTAAATCAGACTGCTGTTATTTATTTATTTTTTTGTAAAATAAAGAGTATTAGGGAATGGGTGACTTGTAGATCACACGCCGATTGGAAAACCAAAGTTCTCAAGCAAGGTGTTAATCTACAGATAACGCCCGCTGAAAAACAAGTCGGCCACTTCATGGCAGCATATCAAGCTGCAATGGAGCTTGCACTGAAAAAAAAAATAATGGACCCTATCATGTTATGCTTGCTAAGCAGTGCTTTTGCTGTTTAGTGAGTGTAAAAGAAAAAAGAAAAAAAATTAAAGTAAAAAAAGGCATGTACGTCTGTGTATGAGAGTATATACTTGTATGAGACAGAGAGATAGAAAGAGATTGAGCTATTATTTTATACTCGCTAAGCAGTGCTTTTGCTGTTTAGCCAGTGTAATGAAACAGAAAAAGTGTGTGTGTGTGTGTGTGTGTGTGTGTGTGTGTGTGTGTGTGTGTGTGTGTGTGTGTGAGACAGAGAGAGAGAGAATGAAGGCTGAGAGCAACTGATCAATCCCTGGCAGCACCAGTTAAAAGATTTGCATACCTCTCAACCTCTTAGCTCAAGATATCTGGATAATCCTAAAATAAGGAGGACAAAGGCTCAAAATAGGAACTTATTTTAAATGTTGCTGTTACAAAATCACAGAGTTACTTGAATATTAGAATTTATGTCAGCATGCATTTTCTGAAGCATAGGTGTGTGTGTGAGTATGTGTCTGAAAGAGAGAGACAGCAAGTGGGTGAGTGAGATCAACCACTGGCAGCAGCAGTAAAAAGGTTTGCATACCTCTGGACCTTTCAGGTGAAGAAATCTGGATAAAGCCTAAAATAAAGACCTAACAAAGGCTCAAAAATAGGAACAGATTTTAATTATTGCTCTTACAAAACTATGAACTTGCTTAAATGAAAGGATTTGTGTTAGCATGAATTTTCTGAAGGAAATACAAGTCTGAAACTCATATGTATGTCACTATTTAGTAACTTCAGTCTGCAATGACTGGCAACAAACCAAATCTTTTAGGAGTAAGGGACCAAAAAATATAGCAAGTACCTGGATATTTGTTAAAGTGTTATATTTTGGATGTAAAATGCTTCCTCCAACACCATTAATGTATACTACAGCAAGTCTGAAACATTAGGCAGACAAACTATTTTACATCAAAAATATATAAAAAATAATGTAGCAAAAAATAAATAAATAAGCACAACAATTTTACAGACAGACCCATTCTCTAAATGCACTAATGCCCTCCAGGGTGTGCGTTATTGTGGAAATAACTCCCTTCCAGGGGTGTAGATGCCTTCCTCCCATGGCATCAGGCCTCAGAACACCCTTGGGCATGCATTATTTCTATAATAATACACACCCTGTTGGGCATTATTGCTTGCTTAAATGCCTTAATTGTATCATCCGCAGCCATATGAAGGAAAGTTACAGCTTGGACTCCATTCCTTGCTTCAGTGAAACCTGAAGTGATATTGCAAGGATTACACTTCTACAACCATTGCTTCCAACTTTCTTCAAAGTCACCTTGAAGAACCTATGAAGTTGGTGGAATGTGATGTATAATGGAAACCAGGATAAGTAGATGTAGGTGAAATGAAACTGGGAATATTTCATAAAGTCAGGGGTTCTCACTGTCTCTGAAAGTATAATGTCTGTTTCACCTGCAATGCATAGTTCACCTTGTGTAAACTGGTTGTGATGTTTTAGCTGAATTAGCCAGTGTCTCATTGTATTCTATTACTGTTTCAGTTGGTTTAGTTGCCTGCTCTCAATTTGATCAATATAAAGTCATTTTGACCCAAAATGTCATTTTCCTGCAGCTTGTGCAGCTTCATTATGACACCAACATTCACTTCATTTGGCAAACAGGTTTTTCTATTCCTTTTTTTTTTTTTTTTATGCTCATATGTCAGTGAGATTCTTATACTAATGAAACTGCTACTTGCTTTCATATGAAGTGCAGCTTTGTCACAGTTTTTAAATTCAGATCCTCTAAAGCTGGTTGCATATAGATAATTGAAAACAGCAACTTACAGAAGGGCACAAACAAAGGGAAGCTATGAGATAAAAACCTTATCCTATAATGTAATGGCAGTAGCCACCTAAGTAAGAAAGACACCATCATGTGGCACCCCATGTGTACTGCAGACTTACAGAATTCTTAAAGACAGACCACTATAAATTACATCTCCTCCTACCTTTTGATGAAATGCCTACTGATTGATGTACTGCTAAATAATGTTATATTGGGAACTACAGTGATTTGCTTATTAAATCTTCCACTAAACACAGCACCAGCTATACAAGTAAATGATAGTAAGCAAATTCAAAAAATGAAGTTATAAAAATACTGGAATTTGTGACAAATAAAAAAATGTCCCATGAGGTACTAAAACAATGACTATTCAATGCAGGCAAAAGTGCTTAGTGAGAACTATAAAAAACAGAGAGACAAGGAACATGATAAAGAAAGCTAGTGCTTGTTGATAATATTTCATAAACCATTATTTTCTCCAATAAAACATTCTATAGCTTAAACAATTTCCTAGGCCTTTTCACTATCAGTGTGCTCTGTGTTTGTCATCTGTCCTGAAAAAGAAAGTACAGTTCTGTAAGTAAACTAGGGTTGCCACCTCTGGAAATGCTGAAAACTTGACCAAAGCCACGCCCCCTGCACTACCTGTGGATCCAGCCAAGTCCAGCTATCTTCACCCACATCCACATCCATTTTATGATATAAGCGCATATGTCATTAGGGCAGAACATCCCTTTTATTCCATTTTTACATATCTAATCTATGTCACATTAATCTTTTTTTCTTTTTTGAAGAGTATCTTGGTTTCCACATCATCCCTTTAGCAATGAATTTTGGGAAAAAATAGACAGAAGTTGCTTTTAACAAACCCCAGCATTCTGTTAACATTTCTAAACAGAATACCAGAGTTTGTACAATGCTTTCTGGACTACCACGGAATCATTCTTATTTCTGGATAGTCCAGAAAAAATACCTGATAAATGGCAAGCCTAAAAGCTTCAGAGCGTTTTTAACTAGGAAGGAGTCATCTTATGTTAGAAAACATAGCCAACAATAAATTATATTTAAAAAAACGTTATCAGCAATAACACATACAGATACAATGGCAATAAGAAAAAGAACACCAGCCAGAAAAAAAAGGGGGCTGGTGTGAAGAATGGACAGCTACTGCAATGTGGATCTATTAGAACATCTACTGTTATGGTAAGTTTACTTCTACCACTGTATTTTGCCCACAACATTGAACAGCACTGCAATATGGGTAGATTACCATAGCTTAGCCAGGAAAAAAAAGGAGAGTGTCAATAACTAAGTCTCCTGAAGTCCCTGGAGAATGGTCCTAGAAAAGCAAGTTCTGTACCTAGAAAATGACTCTAGTTTGCAGTATTTTGTAAAAGTATGTACAAAGGACCATGTTGCTGCCTCTAGAGTAATTCTAGAGTTCTCCCCTTAGCAAGATGCCACCAAATAATTCAATACCCTTTTTTGAATGAGCTGCAGCCTTGTTTGGAAGTGACTTCTTGTGGTGAGTATATTAAAATGTAATGGGATGAGACAAACCATCTGGAAATAGTCAACTTTGTGACTAGTTGTTCTTTCCTTCATAAGAGACAAACAACTGGCCAGCTTTTCATGAAATATCACATTTTGTCTAGGCAGTATCTGAGCTGTCTATGTATGTCTAAAGAATGAAGGATCCTTTCTCCCTTGTTCTTTGGGTCAGGAAAGAAAACTGGGAGAGTAATAGTCTTACTTACAGTAAACTTTGAGATGACTTTAGGCATAAAGGTAGAATTTGTTCTCAAAGAAACCTTGTCTTTGTGAAAAATGGGGTTGACTCACCATAACTCCCTGTAGCTCGGATACTCTCCTAACAGACACAAGAGCAATGAGTAGATCAGACTTCTGTGTTAAGAACCTCAAATTAACCTGATAAGCAAGATCAAATGGAGACAAAGTAAGATTTTCAAACACAAAATTAAGATCCCAAGGAAGAACCACCTGTTTCTTAGGTGGCAAAGTATGTAAAACCACTTTCAGAAATCTGTTTAACTTGACCATTATCAAAAAGGGAAGGATCCAAAGGCAGACAGGCAGAGATGGCTGACAAAGGTATCTTAATAAAAGACTACAACAGGCCATTGGACAGTAAGTTATACAGATAATCAATAAACAAAGGCAGCCTGGCCTGAAGAGAATTCTGATTTTTTTGACTGCCACCAGCTAAAAACTCTTCTTCACTTACCCAAATATGATTTTCTAGTAGCAGGTTTTCTCACCTTCTTTAGTAGCTGATGTACGTCTTCAGGAAAAGGTGCATAAAAGGTATTAACGTTTTATCACCTAAGCAGTCAGTTGAAGAGTTTTCATATTGGGGTACATCAAATTCTCCCTGTTTTGTGTAAAGAAATTCAGTCTGGGGGGAAGGTTGTAGAAACTGCCCATGGCCAAACTGAAAAGAAGGGAGAAAGTACATTGTGTCTACTTACCATAAATGTGGATGCTTGAGAATCTTTGCTATTGCAGTAATAACCTTATGGGTTTTCCGTGCTAGGGTAGCCCTTGGCCAGTCTGAGCACCAGGGACTTATTTCTCTCCTCATGGTCTTGCAGATGCCTTGCATCTTCCTGGGCTGTCAGACACCTTGCAGATGATGTTAGGACATCTGGGTATAATATGGGAGAAGCTCAAGGCCTTGAGCACAAAGCCACCCAAAGGTTCCCAATGTGCAAGGGAAGGGACCCTAAATACCTAATGGGAAGGAGACAGAGGCATTTCAGTGGAAAGAGATACAAAAGGGGTGCCCACCCCAACTGGAAAACATGAGAGAGAGGGGATGGAAGGAGAGAATATGTACTGCAACAGTGAAGGCATTCCAGCATCTACATTTATGGTAGTTATACACAATTGTACTATGTTTGTGTTTTACTGTTGCAGTAATAATAATATGGGAGTAATTCCCAAAGCCAAGAAAGAGGTGGTCTAGAACTAAGAAGTGATTTAAGCAGAGGCTAGAATGCCCTGCAAGACTGCAGAAGCAAATCCATTCCTGGATTTGGAAAAAATGGGAAGGTTATAGTGTATAAAGATGTGGACAGAAGACCAAGTGGCAGCCTCTAAAATTTCCCTTATGGGAACCCCTCTAAGAAAGACACTGGTGATAGCAGTATTTCTTGTGGCATGGGATTTACTATATGGTGGAATATGCTTTCCATGATGCTTGCAACAAAAGGCAATACAGCTAGAGATCAACTTCAAAATAGTTTGTTTGCTGATAGGATTTCCCAGCTTGTTACTGACAAAGACTACAAAAAGTTGGTTGGACTTTCTAACTGCTTTGGTCCTGTACATATAGTATTTGACATGCATGTGAACATTAAGTGAATGAAGGATACATTCTCCATTATTCTGAGGATGAGGAAAGAATGTAGGGAGGTGAATGGACTGATTGTAGGTAAATTCAGAAACCACCTTAAGCATAAAAGAGGGATTAGTCCTCTGTCATAGAGAAAAATGAGGAAGGATTCAGTACACGAGTGCTGGAAGTTCTGAAACACATCTAGCTGAGAAGCTAGCCACTAAGAAGCCTGTTTTCCAGGAGAGAAATCAAATGGCACCTGTAGTAGCAGGCATGAATGGGGGGGCATGAATGAAAGGGTCCACATTTGACTTTCTGAGGTGTTGTGCAAGAGAATTGTTTTCTTTTGGTGAGTATTGGGCTAGTAGGTATAAGTCTAAGTCTTGTTCTGTGTCCCATAAGGGCATGGTTAGGTGGCACAAAGGATAAGAGTCCATGCCCCCACTTGCTTACGTACCACATCATTGTGGTGTTGTCTGTCTTTATCAGTAGAGTCCTTGGTTTCCAAAGTTTCTTGAAAGCTAGGATGCCCTTGAAAACAGCCATCATTTCCTTTAGATATATGTAATTTTCTGAAAATTGTATTCCCATTTTTCATGAGCTTTGAGATCACTGGAAAGTGCTTCCCAAGCCAGGTCTTAGGCATCTGAAGTCAAAATCTGATTTGTGTGAGGGATCATGGAAGATACCTTTAGGTTCTGAATGTAGGCAGAGATATATCACTTTTTAGACAGGAGAGGAGTGGAATTTTTTTGTTTGTGGGATTGGCTATATTGATTCTAAACATTCTTCAAGTAACACTGGATATTTCTCGTGGGAAGCCTGGCTAGAGGAACCATTATGATACATGAGACCATGTATACTAGAAGTCTGAGAACCTCCTGTGCTGGAATTGAATTGAATTGAATTGAGTGAAATAAGGGATTGGAAGATGGTTGGATGGAAAAGAGAGTTTTTCCTCTGGGAGGAAAACTCTTTGCAAGTCCCACAGAAAGACTAGCTTTCTGGATGGAGAGAGATTGGATGTATTTGGGTTTAGTTTGCAATCTTGAGAGGAGAACATTGTCATAGTATGCTGTAGGGAGGAGACAAGCTCCTCCACAGAGTCTTCTTGGGTCAGACAGTCATCTAGGTAAGGGAACATCTGAATGCTCTTGGTCCTGCAGTGTGTTATTACTGGATTGGTGAATACCTTGGGTGCAGTAGATAAGCCAAAGGGCAGAAAACAGAATTGATAATGATTTCCAACAATGATGCATTGAAGTGTAGATGCTTCTGGTGAGAGTTTGCAATGGGAATGTGAAGGTAAGTAATGTTTAGATCCAAGGTGACCATGTAGGCCCGAGTAGCAAGCATAGGCAGGAGCTTTTATAGAATAAGCATTTTGCATTTTGGGACAAGAAGTAATCTGTTTAATCTTGACAAATGTAGTATGGGCCTCCAAATTGTCTCTTTTACTGGAACAAAGAAGAGTCTTCAGTAATATCTCCTTCCCCTTTCCTGAGATGTTACCTATTCTGTGGAGCCTTGCTGTAAAAACAGGCCTACATGAGTCAGAGTTTCTTTTACTTGTTTGAATGGAACTGTAGAAATGTCAGTAGGCTATTGGAGGGATGTGAAAGAAAGTATGCAGCTGATCTGATGATGCTCAACACCCATTTTTGACCCATTCACAGTAAAAGAGAGTTAACATTCCTTCTAGTCTTGAATGGATAGTACGGTTTGGTGGAACAAGCATGGAAGTGGTTGTGGTGGGACTTGAGGAATACGAGACACAGAAAAGTCCATCTGGGGTCATGGTGTCTGCCTTCAGGAAACCTGGGACTGAGGTCTACTAGGTCTAAAAGTAGATTCTGGGTACAATCTTTTATGTTACCGCAGTAGTCTATCCCTTCTGACCCTTAGTGGGACAGATTCTACTAAACCCAGGTGGCTGAAAATGCAGAAAGTCATTCTCAGTCAGCATAGATTTAGCCCTCTCCAAAAGTTTCTGAAAAACAACTCAGATTTGGGTCCAAAAAAATCTATGTCTAGAGGAGGATTTAGAATCTCAGGTTTAACATGATCTGGAAGGGATTCTTTCCTTAACCAAGTATGTCGGTAGATAACAGACTCTGAGGCAGCCATCTTGCTTCATGCTTCTAGAACATCATGGCCACAATGCAAAAAATGCTTTACAACTTGAGAAATTGAGTTGCAGATGTCCAGGAGTTCTTTGGAAAGAGTTTTGTCTTCCATTCCCTTCAGATTTACTCTTGGTACTTAACCATATGAAACTGCCAATTGAGAGCTCTCTTAGCCAGGGTGGCAGAGGTATAAACATTTTTGCCCAAATAATCTATGTTTCTCCCCTCTATCATTAGGCAGTAGATTCCTGGGATTCCCGGAAGTGCTACATTTAGCTCCCTTAGGACCTTGAGTCACCACTTCAGGATCAGGAGTAGAATTCCTAACACTATGTTTGTGGGAATCTCGGACCCTGTAGAAATGACCTAGCTTCCTAGGAGCAGATGTTTAGGAGTCAGGCTGCAGGGAGGAGTCTAAAATAACATCATCTAATACAGTCAACACTGAGGGGAATGGCCAGAGGTTTATGCTCAGGAAGCTTTAGAAATTCTCTAACTCTCTTCTTAGACTGAGGATAATCCTGAGCTTCCCATTGTAAATACTTCCTCATTCCCCAAAGATGAAGTCCTCAGGTGGTGAGGCAGAGGCTAGGATCTCCTCTGAGTCAGAATCAACATATAAGCCTGTGGACAATTGGTCTACATAAGCCAATGCATCCTCGTCTGAATCATAACAATCTGAGGATTGCTGGGGGAGAGTCCCTCTTTATAATCCCAGAAACAGATTCTGTAGTGGCAGGAGTTCTACTAGGACTTTGTTGTTTGATAAGTACAATGTGTGCCAAATCCTCAGCCAGTCTAAGTAGAAATTTCTGGTAAGCCTGTTGAGGTTGTGAGCCTGCAGTCCTAGGCTGAGGCATGCCAGGAAGTATCCTTCTTTGGTTTGGCCATTAGCTTAGTAGTGGGTGTGGCATCAGAGGTGCTGGGACCAGGCTATGGGTGGGTGGCAACTAACAACCCCTCAGAGATTGTTGTGATTCTGTACTCCCTATGTGAAGCCCTAGCAGTGAAGTTGGAAGCCAAGGCCTCCAAGGATGTCACGGACTCAACTGCAAGCCTAGTCCTTTGGCTTGTGTGGATGTGGATGGATCAGTAGTCATGTCAGTCACCGAAGGACACTCAAAAGCAATCTCCAACACCTGCTCAGTTGTGGGAAGGAAATACAAAATTGTCTTCTGCCCTCTGACAATCATAAGCCTGGGTCAGACTGACCATACTCCAGACCTAAGCAGAAAAGAAAGTCCTGATGTGGAATCTGTTTTCCATGATCAAGACAAATATTAGTCATAGAACTCCTCTAATTACACAAAATCTAAAGAAAAAGGGAAGTTTTCCCCAGAGTGGCACTTAGCCTTGAGATCCACTTTGGTCTTCAGACTGAACAATCCAGTCTATGATATAGATGCTTCGGGCTCCGAGGCAAGCAAGAACTGTAAGATGGCACACTGGCCAATGACCCTTATATCCAGATGTCCTGACTTTAGGTGTAGGGCATCCACCAGTTCAGGTGGAGGGAATTAAGTCTCTGGTACTTGGGCTGGCTAAGGGCTACTACAGCAAGGAAAACCCATATGGTTATTATTGCAACAGTAAAACACAATGAACATCCATCTTACATTAACCAAAAGAGACTCACTGGCACAATTTATGGAGACTCCATCTCAATCTTTAGAATAACCCTGGTTATCAATGAAAAGGTACAAAAGCATACATGAGCATTCATGTCCATGAAAATGAGAATGCATCTGTTTTCCAGGCTTGTCTGTCAACAGTCCTGGTGCAGACTTTCTTTAGTTGCCTATTCTGAAAGGAGGAAAACATTTACTTGAGGTGTTCTCCCACAATTAGACTAATTCTTGGAAGATCCCAGGGTGAAGTTTCCATTTGAGGGTTCTGTATTGGTCTTGCTGAACTTATCTGGAATAAGGTTTTGCTCTGACAGAATGACTGAAGCAAGGAAAATAGCACAAACCGTTTACCATAAACCAATATACTGAAAAAACGAATGGTCCAGGCACACCTGAGATAGCTTAAAACAAATTTATTATAAAAAACAGTATACAAGCACTTTCACCTGCCCAATGCAAGACTTTTTCAACTATGAAGTAACACATACAATTCTACCATTTAAATAACTTTTGCCTTCTATAAAGGTGCCAATTATTTAAAGGAACACAGTCTTTTTTAAAAACAAAATGTTTATATAAAACATATCCATCCCCTTATATACAACACTATTTTACTACAATCAAATCCATACTATTTAACACAATCTGCTTGATACATATGTTCAATAAGAACCATGTATATCTCATGTTGTAGAAAAAAATATACATGTATATGACCCTAAGAAATCTATAATTTCTTTGCTTTTTTCACTAAGTAAGGCTTTATAGATATATGTTCATTAAGACCCAGGGCATTAGTTGCGTTTAGGTTTTGTTGCCAGTAGGTCTCCCTGCAGCTCAACCAATTCTCCCAGTCCCCTCCTCTTGGGTCCCTTGAAACGTGTTCCAAAATGCCAAAGCAAAATCCTGTATGACTAGGTTCATTACTAAGATGTCTATAGACGGCATTGTTTAAGATTTTCTTCCTGATGTTATAGATGTGTTCATACATCCATTTATTTAATGCCCTCTCTGATTTACCTACATAAAAGCTAGAACAGTCTTTGCACACTGCTAAATAAACTATACATTTTGTTGTGCAATTTCCTCTTTTAAAGTTAATAACACTATTTAAACTATTTTCCAAAACTACTTGGTCCTTGTCAATAATATATCTATAGTATTCACATCTTCCACATTTTTTTGTTCCTGTAATCTCATGGTTACCCTTCTTATTTCTGTTTTTCTCAAATAATTTCTTTAGATTTGTTCCTGTTTTGAACACAAACTGGGGAACCTCACCTAATTTGTGTACTATCCCTTGCTTAAATTTCAGCATTTTCCAGTTGTTCTCCACTATAATTTTTATTTCTTTTGAGCTGTTGTTATATTGGATTACCAATGCCCTATTATAATTTCATCCTGTGGTATGTTGCCTCTCTGGGGTATATTGTCTATCCCCTAACAAAGGCATATATTTTACACCCTGACCTTCCATAACTTCCTTAGCTACTTTCTCATTTAAATCAGTAGGGTATCCTCTAACCCTAAAGAAATCTGATATTAATTTAATTTCACTAATAAAGTCATTTTTTTCGAGGTCATCCTGGAAGCTCTGACCATCTGTCCTTTTATAATACTCTTCACGAATGCCGAGCTGGCACCTTGGCATTCGTGAAAATCTACTGCCAATCATTAACGGGCCGGAGTTAGGCTGTGGTGACCCCTAACTGGGAAAAGCCGAAAGACAACAACAATTGAATTTAATTAAGTTGATTGTTTAAGGGTTCTGATATACATTTAAAAATGGCTGTATTAATTTGCTGTATCCACTGAAGGCGAAAAGCCAAGGTACCAGAGAATTGTGAAGTAAAGAATTTACAGTTTACTCTTCTGCTCCAGTTGTGATTTTCTTGCTTTACTTTTTGAGGCTGCATTTCATTATTTTTAAATCACTGATTACTGGCTCCTTGCTGTTTACATTTCAATGGAAAATGAAGCAGAGGCAAAGGGAAAACTATTACTTGGTTTGAAAAAGGAGGGTTGAAAAATCTGACTTGCTTCTTGAATTAGTTTTCCTGTTTCATCAGACTTGTTAAGAACCTCAGCTGCAGAAGGGCCAATCACAGTCTTCATCTAAGGGAGAATTTAAACTCTCAGACTTAACATCATCACCAAAATGTTGAGAATGAAGCCAAGAAAATCTCCTCAAACTGATTCATAAACAGCAGGTCCAGAGGAAGAGTCAGCAGTTGCATAAGCACACTTTAAAATATTCTTTGTCACCAGAGAAATAACTGTCACAGAAACATTTAATGAATGCATTGCCTCAGAGTATGGAAGCTTAACCATTAACTTCTGAATATACTCAAAAGATACAAGCAAAAACATTTATACATGAACTTGACAATTTAATAACCAGAAAGTAAAAGTAATTGAAGAGTACAATTTATTCCCTAATGTATGCATTGCTTTCTCATCTTTGTCAGAAGGAATATGGTTGTTAGCAGTAACCTGTTTAGGAGCAGAAGAATGAGAAAAAGAGATTATTTCTGGATCTGCATTATGGTTAGAAAACAGATACTTATGCATTCTTGGGAGCAGGAGGCTGGCAGTCAGGCAAGCTGGAGGCTATGAGAAAAACATTCTGTAAAGCAGGCAATGCAGTAGGAATAGAAGCAACCTTAGTCTTCTTTAACTGTGACAAGTCATAATGCATTTTCTGTGCCACAGGAATCTCATTCTGATCCCACTGAAAAATCTGTTTCACATAAAATAAAATGTCAATGAAAGAAATCTCTTCAGCATGGACATCTGACATTATAGTTTCCTCAGAATCAGAATGCTCAGAATGAGAATAATTTCCTGAGGTATAACCTTACTTCTTTAATATCTGCTCTTCTGACTGAAAAATCCTGTCAGAGTGAGAGGGTACTCTTTTCTTTTTCTTATCAGTGTTTTCAGAAGGCTGGGAGAAGGCCGAAAGGTTTCCTTCAGAAATCTCAGTAAATCCGTTCTGTCTGTGGAAATAGAAACAGTACGTTTGCTCACTAAGCACATTCTCCTTAAAAAGTCTGACCCTTTGGTACACTGGACCCAGTTTCCACATTCCTATCCTAGCCAACTGAAGACCCTTCACCTTCCCCTTCCCTGACAATATAAAAAGTGTACCTCCCTTGCCACCAAAAGCACACCTATAACCACAGGGGACATGAATATCTCCCAGTCTTTGGAAAGCTGAGGAACAATAAGCAACCATAGGCAGAGTCATCCACCAGGAGCTGAGACAAATTTTGAGCTAGTTTTACCCCAAAAGATTCCTTAATTTTTTTCTTTAGGCATACAGGGGAAGGTGCAACAGCTGACACTGAAGGCTGCTCCATCGATAAGCCAAGGAAGAGGAAAAAAAGACAGGTATTAATGCCTATGTTAGTTAGTAAAGGGACTGGAGGAGAACAAACGGTTCTAAGGTAAGTAAACCACTGACATTTCCCCACAAGCACAATATCCTATCCCCAACACACAAAGTTTAACACTTGAAACCATTTTAGTTTAAAGAAAATTATTTCCTCACAAAAAGTTTACACAAGCACCAACATTAAAACTCCTTTCAGATATGCACAGGTAGTACCGATCACTTTGTTTTGTAGCAAAAGTTAAAATTCTAACAGCAAAAATGCAAGTTTTTCTCATTTCTCCTGAAAGATTGCTAGCCATCTGACAGATTCATTAGGCCTGCCGAAGAAGCTCTCACTTTAGTCAGCTAACTCTGAAGGTTTTTGTGCTACAACTGCCTTTTATATAGAGCTCCTTGTGAACTCCTGGCAGTGGGAGTGCATGGAAGACTCCCAAAGCTTTGTGAAGCTGGTTGGTGCAGGGTGTAAAACCCATACTGATTAGACTACAGTGACAGTGACCTATGTTTTGGACATCTAAGCATATGAATGTGCTATTATGGTTATTGATAAAGACTCATTTTTGATTCTTGTCAGTGCAGTTGTCACACACAATTCCCTGCCTAATCCCTATCTTGGTCACTGTAAAAATTATTCATTGTTTCTGCTGCCCGTTTTCTTACTCAGTGACTCTTTGCTGACTATCATTTAATATATTGTTTACTACTTTTGCAGCTATATATGAATTTCTGTCTATTGTGTATTTATGTCACTGCTATCAGCGATGTGCTACAAACTATTTTCTATCAATGGTCACATGCCAGTCTTACGTAAGCTTCTTTGCTGGCTATTGATTATAATGCACACTATTTTGTTAAAATGTACTGCAAATTGTTTCAGCTTTGTGGTCCGGGATACAGCTGAAATACTTTTTATTGACCAGCTCACCTACCAGGTAAACTAATTTAAAATAAATAAAAATAAAATAAAATCTCATAGTTCATCTAACCTGCTTAAGTGCTGTAGTGATAAATGGCTTCTCTTCTATTTGGTCTATTTTTCAAAATTATGACTGAGCATGCCCCTTTGTGATCTGAAGTCCACAACTTTCAGTAAAGAAGAACTTCCTGCCCTTATTTTAAAACCTCTCTATTGGAGTATTTGGTGTGATCTCTCCTTTCCCTTCACAACTTTCTACATGGGTCAGTTCTTGTTACCTGTATAAAGAAAAATCTGTACTTGTATTCCACTTTGGGCCACTTTCTACTAAGTAAACCTTGAGCTCTCCATACAGTCTCAGCAGCACTATAGTATATCTATGTGCTTTAGGGCATCTACAAACTACCTAATCCATAAGGGACACGTGACAAACTAGGGGTGAATTTGCTATTTTCCACCCGTTAGTCCCAATTTGCATTTCAATTTAGAGAACAGCTCGGTTTCACATGAATTGGGTCTGTTCCCGAGAAGGTTTATTCTCTGAGACATATACCTGTCCCTTCAACATGTTTTGTTTATGTCACAAATGATGTTTAGATCCTTAGATCATGTAATTCCAGTTCTGTTTGTTTTGAGAATGTGTGCCTTGTAGATAATGAACATATCACCCCACAGTAGTCACTAGGAGACCGGGTAGAGGTACAGGGGTTTGAGGTGATCTCCTTGGACATGCTATTTACTCCCTGTATTCTTTTAGTGAGGAACCTCCATGGCCACTCCTGGAGCTCCAGCTCTTGCAAATACTTGATTATTGGTTTAATAAGGGCTGAGTACAGTGGGACAATGGTATCCTTAGATCTGGATGCCATGACCTTACTTGTAAGTTATGCCACATATAAGGATTTTTTTCACCAACATGGACACGTGGTGATCAAAGATCAGGTTACTGTAAACCTGGGTTCCTAAGTCCCTTACTACTGGGTCTATTCTTTGGGGACTGTTATCAAAGTAATTTGCAAGGGTGGTCATGTTCTCAAAGGGTATAATTATGTATTTTTTGTATTACATTTTAGACCACTGTTCTGGCACCAGTTATTTATCTGTGTCAAGCCCTCCTGGAGGATATCTACATCTTTGGGTGATTCACTGATTGTACCCAACTTGCAAAAGGCCCTCTACATTTCCCTTGACATCACAGAAGTATAATATGAGCAGAAGAGGTCTCAGTACCAAGCCCTGTGAGACACCATGAGTAACAGGCTTCTTTGTGGAGGTGGATTCCCCCACCCTAACTGCATGGGTCCAATCCATGATCCATTTGGCTATCCATTCAGTAACATAGGGATTTATGCTTACATTTGTGAGTTTGTACATAACACCTGAGTGAAGTATTGTGTCAAATGCCTTTGCCAGGTCAAGGTAGGCAGCATTCACCATCTTGCCATTGTCCATGTCGCTAGTGACCTTCTTGAAGAAGTGCACCAAGTTTAATTGGTATGATCTGCCCATGACAACACCGAACTAGGATGGGTCTAGTGTTTGAAGATTGCCTATGTCATTTTTTATCATATCCATGACAATTCTTTCCATTGCCTCACATATAAGACAAGTTAAACTTAATGTGTCTGTAGTTCACTTGATCTATTGATGGTCCCTATTTGTGTAACGGGATGACCATTGCAGTCTTCTGTTTCCTTGGGATGAAGTCTGTCTGCAGGCTTTGGTTGAATAGATATTCTAGTGGGCCTAACATTGTTCCAAGCTATTTAGGAAGCAGCTGAGATGTTATTAGAGCACATCTTTGCAATGTTTTCAGCTTTAGAGAGTTCAGTGAGGACCTGTTCTTTAGTGATAGTCATGGAGAAATGGTAGAGGGTATTTCTTGGGGGATAACTGGGGGTGAAGTTGGAGCTAAATTTATCAGCAAGAAAATTTGCTATAACCTCTGGTTCAGTATAGGGAGTTCTATTTGCTATTAGTTCAGCACACCGTTGGGTTTTGCCCTTACGTTTGAGTACATAACTGAAAAATGCCTTATGGCTTTCCTTAGCCTGGGAGGCTATTTTTGCCTTGAAGTTGACTATGGGTGACTTGATTAGTAGCCTGAGTTGCTTGTCAAAACTGATGAGGGAGCTTTTTTTTTTTGACCATAGCCCTAGTTTTGGACAGGATTTTCTTTCTTTTGTTCTTTAACCTATTTATATTGAGGGCCTACAAGGGGGACTTGTTTTTTGCTGTTCATCTTAAATTCATTTCAGTTCAGTACTGCTGCTCTTTACATGCCTGTAGATGGATTCCATAAACACGTTTGCAGAAGGCCACAGTGTTCTCTGAGTTTGGAGGGCTTGGAATTTAGCTGTAACATCACTTAACAGGACATAGTTAGCCTTAGAAAAGTTATGAAAGGTTTTGGGATTTGCTGTGAGTTTGGGTATTATATTTATTTCAAGGGTGAACTTTGAGGAAATTACTCCGGGGTAGAGGGTGGTGGTGGTGCAGCATTCCCTCATGTTTGTGAATACCAAATCCAAGATACTCGTATTCCTACCAGATGTGCAGACTAGCTGTCCCAGGGTGTTTGCACTGAGAAAATCCAGGAATCTTTCAGCCTGCATGTTTGTAGTTGTGTACCCAGTTTATGGTAAGACAGTTGAAATCACTTAAGAATATGACACTGGCCTGAATCATGAGTGACTCCATTACATTCAAGTACATAGACTGGTTATCCTGGGTTATATATGGGGGCTTATAGCTACGAAGTCTGTGGTAAGAAACTTCACCTAAGGCTACACCTCCACTTCTTGTCCCTTCTTATATGGTATCTAGTCTAAATGTGTAGAAATTATTATAGGCTTGCAATGCCAGGAGTGCTTCCTGCAGCTTTCAAGGATGTCTCAGAAACTGCACAGATGTCAATAGTCTCAAGGGTGAGGACCACTTCCAAGGATTGGAGCTTCTTGTTGAGACTCCTAGTCTCTCAAGAACCAGCAGGCAGAGGTATGCAAGATGAAGGAAAAATATAAGATCTAAAGGAGGAAAGAACAGTGATACATGCTGAAATGCAAGATTACAACAAGCAACTGCAGCATCTGGAAAAACGAGGCACTAAACAAAATAAGAAAATAGACGATCTAAATAACAGATCAAGGAGAAACAAATTTGAAAAATATTAGAATTCAGGAAAAAAAATCCATGGATTGTAAAAATCCTCTTCAAAGGCTGCTATATTAAAACAACGCACTATATATTTGTAGTCCACAATAACCACAAGAGTCAAACATAGTATTGCAAATTTTAGTTACATTGCTGTTTGGATTTTATTGGTATGGCTGACAACAACGACCCAAATCTCAACCTTAGTGTTTAGTCTTTACCGGATGAACTCAGGGTGCTTAATAATTTACAGCAAGTTGTTGGGTAAGCCAATGATGTTATTGACAGAGTTCGAAGTCAATTTCAAAGAACTGACTCTGGTGACTTGTCCGAGCTCTCGTCTGATGAGATCAATGTTATAAACAAAGAGACTGAACGTTCACCAAGACTGGTTTCCGATTTATTTAAAAGTAACATTGTCAATCCTTTTACTAATTTTAAATATAGCAGTGGGTTTACGGAGAATAAGAGATTCAGCACCAACAGACTGTTGTACATTGGTGTTTCAGCTTGAAAATCAGGTGCTGAAATACAAGTCATTAGGAATAGAAATTCACTACCTCACTAACTGTCTTGAACGAAACATTGTTCCTTTGGGGTTAAGAGTATTTGCTTTTCCCAACGGGACAAAATATGAAGTTCCAATGTACAAGGAAATCTGTGACATTTATAATAAGGCAGGATGTGAGGTGATGCGTGTACTGATTAAACACAATGTACAACTAATAAATGATTTAAAACAACCGATTATCAGTCTTGATGGTGACATTAAGAGACATTCTTCATTTTCTTTAATCAAACACACATAGTTTAACATTTTAATAAAGTTGAACAGCATGTAAAGTCTATTGTTCGGCGTAAAAAGAAAAAGTTGAACAGAGACTTAGCTGCCTATTCTAGCAAACAGGCCTATATTATTAAAGCATTAACAACAACAAAAAAATCAGCCAAACAGCAAGACAGAGTTCCTGGCAATACTGTGGTGACTACACAGAGGCTTGACCAGTTAAATTCTTTCACTGGTGATGTTAATGCGAGTGTTCATAGTGGTAAGGCTGTTCATACAGGGTCTACAGTAATGAACGGTTCCATGGACAAGGACACTAATTATTTGTCTTCTTATCCTTCCACGGATGATGAGGTCAGTGTTTCTGCACTCATCACAATGGAAAACGATCATGTGGGGTCGGATTAATTTTTTTCCACCCCTAAAGAAGATAAGAGCCAAGTCCAAGATGACAGGGAAGAATCATTGATTAACTCTCGGCATATTTTTAATTTAACTGAGGCTAATTTTTCTACAGCTGAAGTAGATGTACTTTCTAAAGGGTTTTCATTTATTCCTACTCATCATGCAGGGTTAACGGATTTTATTTTGGACTTCAAACTGTCAGAAAACTGAATTTACATTTTTTTGTATAAAGATGCGACAGCAAATAGTGGTCACAAGTATAAAAAACACAGTACGGTTAATCACCCATTATTTGGTACTTTAAATGTTTTTAATAGGTTATGCGAAGATGGCATTTATGAATTATTTTCTAACTATGGTAAGCAGAAAAATAAAGTTAATTTCAGTCTTGACAAGGAACAGTTTATGGCATTAAAACATCTATGCAGTTTAAACAATTTAAGATTAATTTGTGGTGACAAGGGGAATGGTTTAGTGGTTATTTACAGGGTAGATTATGTTTCAGCTATGCAAAGTCTGTTAAATGTTAATTGCTACAGAACAGTAACAAAGGATTTTGTCAAGAGAAGGAATATATTGATTGATTTAACTTTATTAGATCTATTATGTCAAAATTGTTTAATAGAAATTTACAATTTTTGTTTAGTGGATCCCAAAGATTCATAAAGATGAAAAAAGGCCACCTTTCAGACCTATAGTGTCTTCTAAAAATAAAACAATCAACATTTCATTTATGTTAGACAACATTTTAAATCCTGTAGTACAAGCTAGCAGGTGTTTTTTGAAGGATTCATGGCTTTTTTGAATGAAATTAGTATGTTTAAAGTTGAAAATAATGACATTATTTTATGCACTGTTGATGTTAACACTTTATATATTTCAATAGATCAGGATGAGGGAATTGAATTTGTAGAACTTTATTTGAACGAGATCAATCAGAACCTCAAATTAGACTCTAGAACAATTTGTGTTTTGTTAGATTTAGTTCTTAACAATTTATTTTGTTTTTAAGTCTAAGATTTATCAACAAATATCAGGAGTGGAGATGGGGGCCACTGTAGCATCATCTTTCACCAACTTAGTAATATCTTGGTGGGAAACTTTTTATTTGCCCAAATTACCTTTGTTTAAATATGTTTCTTTTTATCATAGATATATAGAGGATTTATTTTTCATATGGAAGGGGAGTAAAATTGATTTTGACAATTTTGTGTTACAAATGAGTAGTAGTGTCAAGTGGTTGAATTTTGAAGTAAGATGTATAGGTACCACCACAAATTTTTTGGATATTGAGCTTACTTATAATCCTGTGCATAAGAATTTTTCTAGTAATATATTCAGGAAAAAGACTTTTAGTAACAACTATGCTCATTTTTCTAGCTCCCATCCTGATTATATGAAATTTAATATTTTCAGGGGTCAAATTAACAGATTGAGTCGCATTATTAGTGACAATGAAGTTTTTATTAATGAAGTTTATGTTTTGATTGACATGTTCAAGAGGGAGGTAAATACTGTGGGAAGAAATAGCCAGGGAATTGTTATGGCTAGGCTTGTATGGGCCCTAGGGCCGATAGCCTAGTACCAACCTATGAACATATGTTCAGTCAAAGGGGGTATCCTAGAATTAAGTTAAGGGAGATACTGGATGTAGCTATCTCCCATAGGGTTGATAGATATCCACTAATTCTTTCTTCAGGATTTACTCCCAAGGTAAAGAATGACAAGACTGATAGTTGTGAGGATAAGAAAGTTTTGATTTTCCCAATTCCAATGAGTTTGGAGGGGGAACAGCTTAAAAAGATTATTCAGGACAACTGAAAGGTAATTTTAGGGAATACTCAGTGAGGTAGTGGGTATGGAGCCCAAGTTTATTTATAATAAGACCTCTAATTTGAAGTCTTTATTAGAAAAAGGCAAAGAAAAGTTTATAACAGCAAGTACTTCACCTTTATGTATATTTCCTTGTGGAGGGTGCAGATTTTGGAGGTTCATATGCCCCAAAAGCACGTTTATGTTTAAGCATTGTAGGTTCCTGTTTGAACCTCGACACAAATTTGATTACAAAGTGTAGGCATAGTTTACTTGGCAATTTGTGGGTCTTGCTATAATTTTTATGTAGGTAAGACTTCTAGAGCCCTCAAAAGTCGAATGGGGGAACATCTTAGAGCCATCAAAAATAAGGATTTGAACAATGCTCTAGCAAGGCACAGTTTAAATTGTAAACATTTTCATACATTTTTTTAGTTTTACAGCAGGTGGACACCAACAAGTTTGTTGATTTAAACAACAATTACTTAGAGATGTTAGAATTGAAATGGCAGGTCTTCCTTAGGGCTGATGTAAGTGTGGGTTTAAATGAAACAATTTCTATTAAAAGTTTATTAAAATATAGATATGTTTAATTTATTATGTATTATTTTTTAATTGCTGAGATATGGTATTTATATACATTTGTGAGTTGAAATTATTATTTGAAGAAAGATGCTTTAACATTTTTTTATACTACTTGTGCTTTAATTAATTTGAATTTTCTTAAACTAGAGTGTGACTTCACTGGTTTGATAGTATTTAACTGGTCTGATGAACGAATGGTGTATTTCTGAAGAAGTTCCTATAGTAAAGGAATGAAAGCGGTAATTTGACTCCTGTGGTTATTGTGGACTACGAACATACAGTGCGTTGTGTAATGTTTATTTCATTTATTTTTTTTTTTTTTTTTTTTTTTTTGGTGCTCCAGTTTAATTTCTCTGCTATATTAAAACAGCCAAAGAATTTTCTGAGTGAATGTGCACAGCTCATAAAGTGCTGGATGATTTGATTGCCATACGTAAAATACAAGGGTACCAAGCCCACCTTAGAGAAAGGAGTAGGAGACAAAGAAAGAGGAGGATGGGTAGTAATTAAGAAACTGCTCCCCTGAAAGCAGAGGAGATGGAAGCAGTACATGAATTCTAATTTGCTTTAACAAGTTTGACATTAGCAGAAATGTGTAAATATGTATGTATATATGTTTAAGCTGCAGACTGTTTATGTCTGTACTTGCTTTTGCCTGAACAGTTACTAGAGTTAGTGGAACTGCACACAGAGGACAGCCAGTAAAGAACAGTTACTAGAAAAACAGGAAAAGAGGGAGAATAGCAGAGAAACAAGAATTGCAAGGAAAAAGAAATGAGAGGGACCTACTCCAGATAATCCCCTACAAATGCCATGCTAGACAGGGGTAAGACCCAAGTTTTGGGAGGTGGGAGAGAGGGAGATGACTGGGCGTAGGAAGCTGCCCAAGGATATTAGGTCTAGCTCAATGACGACACCCAAAGAATACTTCAATATTGGGAGGAGAGGTAGGGAAGCACAACGGGGAGGGGGGGTAAGGAAAGTCACATAGAATATAGGAGGATGTCACATTCCATAAAGAGAAAGTGGATGCATGTGGATGCTGTGCAGAATACAAGGACACATAGGACTACTTCAAGAGACTAGGATAAAAGTAAAGGACCAATCCAGGATTCCAAGCAAATAATTCATCTTCAGTGGGATGGAGAGTAAATGGGAGAAGGGAAATGGAAGGTGGTGATGTATTCAGGGGTGGTCTACAAACTTTTACAGAGAGGGTGCAGAAAAGCACAGAGGATAGATAGGTGATTTTGACAGAGTAGAATTATGGGATATCAATGACAGTAGGGCACTTAATATGCCAAAGGTACAGAATGATTTTTTTGTGTAATTCATTTAATAGTGGGAGCAGATTAAAAAAGAAAGAATTTAAATAATTAGAGGGATACTACAAGTTCACCACAGATTCTGGCAGAGACAGGCTGCTTGGTAAAAGAGAAGACAACCAGAAAATGAAAAGGGAACTAGACAAAGAGGGCAATTAAGGATGGTGGATGGATATCTGAAGGAAGACACACTCAGACAAGAGGAGGTACAGATTCTCAGCAACTGTATAGCCCAATAAAGCAGAGTGGACAGACTGCTAGGGAGATGGAAGATTCCATGCCAGGATTAAGACATTAACATACGGTAGAGCTATCTATCAGACCATGCATCACTAATAATGGTGCAAGGATAGTGAATGAGCAGGACAGCAGCTAGGATGGAGATGCATCAGCTAAAAATGAAAGATGAAGAGGGGAGGTAGACCTTGAGAGAGAAAGAGAGAATAGATGAAAGACTTGGGGACAATAAAATCTGCAGAACAGAAGTAGGAAAACACTTGAATGAAATAAAAACAGCACTTTGGGGAATATCTTGAGGAGAGAAAGCTGGGAATGGAGACTAAGTGAGAAGTGGATTAAACATAACAAAGAGGAATTAGAGAAATAAGGAGATATAGAGGGAGAAAAAAGAGAAGCAAAGGCTACAGGGGACAGAGAAATATGGTGCTAATGATAGAACTAGAGTAGAGGACAAGAGCAGAGATGGAATTAAGGTAGTGTAACAAAGAAAATATCTGGCTTTGAAATACAATAGAAACAGAAGGAACCAGGAAATACAACACATAAAGGGAATAGCAGAGAGAATAACAGATGTGATTTACATTCATTTAACTGAATCGCACTTGGTCGAATGATGTCATAATTGCAACTCTTCAACGAAAATTCAAAATGCCGAATTCCAATATGCCTGTAATAAATCCTTAATTCAAAATTCCCTACTTCTCTGGACCTAGGAACAAGATTTAACATGTGTTAAGAAGGAGGTGAGATTTGTCGGTTGGACATATTGGTATTTGGCATTTTCAACGTTCATATTTCAGACTTTGTGCAAAGTGGATCTGATCGAGTGCGATTCGGCTAAATGAATGTAAACCAACAGATAGAGCTAAGTAATTACGGACAATTAAGAAGTGCTCCCAAGGAATTAATGCAAGGTAGGATCCTGAGAAAGGGAAAGGATGGGAGTGGAGATAAGGAGAAATGGAAATACAAACTGAAAGAGGAACAAAATGAAGCCCTATCAAATAAGATAACAACTACAGAGATAGAAAAGGTGGTTCAGAAAATGAAAGTGAGAAGGTTGCTGGAATTCTATAAAAATAGGGAGAGGGAGAAACTATGCAACACTTTTAGAGATGAGTATGAAAGAATAGTGGTGACAAGACAATGAAAAAGGGCCAGGGTTTGGTATTTCCAAAAGATGGGTAAAGACGAGATGTAGGAGACTACAAGCCAATATCATTCATAGATGCAGACATAAAAATGATGGCTATGTTGCTTGCAAGATGGTTGGTTGAACACAATGCTCCCAGCAGAACTGTTCATAGGTACTCTGGTACCCTGTGCCATTCTTTGATCTGTCACTCCTTCAACTTTAAGCTGAGGACCAAAAAAAATACTCCTGTCCTTTGAAAACTGTAGCAAACAGCTTGCTACAAATGAAGTAGCTTGCTGCAGCTAAATACCCCACAAAAAGTGCTGAGGCTCTTTAGTCTCGACCACAAATGCAGTATCTATACTCATTTCTGAAGGGCAGTACTATACTACTGATTGGTCAGCATCTGCCAATCATGTCCACTAACACACTGTACCAGGACAATAGCGCCATTTGCTCTGTTCTAGAATTAATAGATAAAAGGCAGAATAGCTTCATCAAGAGTTGGACAGCAGAAAGGAATTGCTGGGAATTGAGAGATTTCATGAGAGAAACAGCACAACATGACAGACAGAGAGCAGGCTGTGGTCTACAAAAGGCCTTTGGTATGGTGGTAATTTCTTTAGCAGGGGGTGGAACACAGGAAAAAGGGTGGCCTCTTTACAAATGAAGTACACATCATGTACAAGGAGACAGAGACAGAGGTTCTGACTAATCACTTAAACTACAAAGGGGTATCAGACAAAGGTACCTGCTTTCTCTGAGACTCTTTGTCGTAATATTAGAGGAACTGTCAAGAGTGGCAAGAAGGAAGCTAAGAAGTAAGAGAGTGAAGTCAGTCTTTGTGCTATATCCAGATGACTGCATGCTGACATCAAAAGACATAGAAACTGCAATATCAGAAGCACTGGAAGTGTTCCATGGGTTCAAACTGACATCAGGCGTAAGATTTAATATGAAAAAGTCACTGGTTGTAAGGATGAGGTTGTGTGAAGGAAAGGCACGAATAGGGCTTACAAAGGAGGAAACAGTACCCAAAGCACCAAGATATAAAAGTTAGAAGCACAATGTTAGACATGTAAAAAAAAATTTGGAGGAAATGAAGAGCAAAATAACAAACAGGGACACTTTAAAGAGGAGGTGAGAGAACATTCTATGGAATCTGTCAAGAGACCTGGAGGAGAAGGCTCTCAGTTCAATCCAAAAGGAGACAGATGATTGGCTGGAGAAAGGAAGGGTGAAGGCAATTGGGAGAGGAAAAGAAAGAAAGAATGGCAAGAAAGAAAAGGACGATGGAAACTTACACACTGACCTATATTCTTATAAGGTGGTTAAAGAATGACAGACTTTATAGAAAAAAAGAAATAAACAAATGAGAATCCTGAGGAAAACACAAAGGAAATCAGCTGATAACAGGAGTGACAAGAACATAGGTCTTCAAGACTCTGCAAGAACTTTAGGGGGGTCTGGTCTTACAGAAAGACTGGTATACATATTATGGGCTCAGAAAGAAATGACTGGAGAAAATGGGAAAGAAAAAGCACAAGGTGAAATCAGAGAGGGGAAGGAAAGAGACTGCCGTACCAGTGAAGAAGTAAAAATGATTTATAACTTTAGAGAAGGAAAATGTATGAGGACTTGAGGAAAATGAATGAGGAGATTACAGTGAAAGGTGTAAACAGGTCATGGAACAAGGAGGGAGGTAGGCTGGCAAAGGCAGACTTATGGGTGTTGTCCAGAAGAGAAGCACAGAATGTGTATGCAACAAGAAACCAGAACCTGACAATACTCTACATATGCTATCTGATCCTACTGAGACTACACTGAGGCTATAAAATAAAACTCAGAGTGCTGGAGATGTAGGAAAAGCAGACAGCAATAAGACATGTTACTGTAATGTGTATGGTCGACAGCAATATGGGAACAAGCAATATAAAAATGGTACTGTATATATGATGGCAAAGAAGGGAAATCAGACAGGGACTTTTGTATGTGGAGAAGGTGAAAAGTTGAGTGGAGCTGGAGCAGAAAGGAAAGAAAAGAAATAAAAATCATATCAACAGTGATAAAAAGTATCATATCAAGGGCACTGGAAGAAAGGAAAGAACATAACCGAAGAGTAACTAGACAGAAGATGTGGCCAGGAGAACCTTGAAGCTGAAAAAAAAAAACTTGGGAGGGAAAGTGGTAAAAAGAAGAGGGGGTAGTACTAGAATACTACAAATACAACAGGAAATAAGAGGTGGAGGGGCAGACAGAGACAAATACACACTGAATACAAATACAACAGGAAACAAGAGGTGGAGGGGCAGACAGACAAAGACAAATACACACTGATACAAATACAATAGGAAACAAGAGGTGGAGGGGCAGACAGACAGAGACAAATATACACTGATACAAATACAACAGGAAACAAGAGGTGGAGGAGCAGAGAGATAGAGACAAATACACACTGAATACAAACACAAAACTGAGGTTGGCAAACCATTGTCCTCAATAGTAAGTGCATTGTACATGAGGATAACACAGTCATACATAAGTACATGGTAAATAATAAACTTTAAAAAAGACAGAGCCAAAACAGCACTGCCGCAAGAGTGAGCCATGTGGCATGTCACCTAGTGGCTCAATAGGTATTACTTCTTCATCAGCAATCCTTGTACTATTCATTTAGCCACTTTCCTGTCCATGCCACCATATCTACATTCTAAATCCTATCCCATGTTTTTTTTTTATACTTAACTCGTTTTTTTTTTGCTTCACCAAAGTCCAGAGAAACAATTTCTATCTGTATTCTGTTCGACACCTTCAAAGTCTGCTTGCAGAAGCAAGCTAGTTGTAATTGGCTTAATCAAAATGTACTATATCCATGATTTTACTTGTCTTTGGTGCAATTTTATTCCAAAAGATCCCAAAGCAGAAAGAATGCATATTTCAATCTAAAGCTGTATAGCTACAGTGCAGAATTCATCTTAGTTCTTTGTTTAGCCAAGCAAGGTCAGGTTAGTATGCTGACATCAAAGCATTATGACAAAAAACGAAAAATGTTCTGGCAAATATTAACTCCTTTTAACCCTCTATGGGGTGCATCTTTTTACCTTTTGATGAGTAGTTGGAGATTATCTTTCACATCATCTATAATGCTTATGACCTCGGAGTGTGTAAAATCACAACACGGTTCACCATTAATGGCCACCACCTCATCTCCCTCACGCAGTCCAGCTCGACAAGCTTTGCTTTTTTTTCGAACCTGTGATCAAGAAATGACATGAAGGAACATTCATAAGCTTTCATAGAATTTCTTATTAAATGTAAACAAAGAAACCTTCAGTCTGTACCCAACTCGAATACCAATGTTGCAAAAAGTCTGAGTTTAAAAGACTGTTACTCATAGCATCTGTGTTGGAGATTTTAGATACAGTGCAGCCCAGATAAGGTAGGACTGACGTAGTTGCAATAATGTTTTTAACAAAATGCACAAACAAGTTGGAGCAGATCTTCTGTAATGCATCCCCAGACAAAAGAAAAAAAAAACAGAAACCTAAGCTGGAGTACTTTGTATTTGTCTCAGACTTGACCCCAGACTTGCACAGCAGCAAACAGAATGTACATATATGTGTACAAGGGAAGGGGGACTACAGGAAAAAGACATGCAGCCATAAAATTCAGTTCAAGTTGGTTGCTGCATCAGAATGTTTTCTTATATTTTTTTCTCAGCTTTTTAATTGATGATAAAATACAATATGCATGCTGTGCAATAAGTAGCGTTAAATCTTCAAATCTTCTGGTAAACTTTATTTCTAAAACAGGACTTTATGTTACATGCAGACAACAAAAGAATCAAACTTACTGTCATTTGGCATGAAATAACATACCAGCTTAGAACAAGGCAAATGAAGCTGAAATTGATATGAATGCATTAATTTGGAGGAAGTACTCCAAACAATCTGATCTGAATTACAAGTCTGACTGAAAGCAATCATTTCCAAAGTACAATGGTCCCACGCTGTATAATTTGGCTTCATTCACACTTACATTTTGGGACCATTTCACCAAGTCAGCATTCTGGAAATTGCCTAATGCAGATAGGTCAGTTTTGGTGATGATGAGAAAATACAATTCAGAGACAGCTATGGGAAAGACCTACGTATCAGCTCATTACCATTTCTCTAAATAGCACTGTTATTAACACTAATACTGTCAGACATAACAATGACAGTGTTCTCCCTAGCAGCCCATGCATTGAATTGACAATGACATCTCACTATACTCTTTTACATATTAAAAAAACACATGCAGACAAACATGGCAACACACACATCCACCCATCAACAAACAACCCTTCCCTGCAGTTTATCCTAGTCACAGAATTACTCCACACACACACACACACACACACACACACACACACACACACACACACACACACACACACACTCATGCAGCTTCATTCATGCCTCTACAGACACACACTTGTCCACACACATCCCCATAATAATATCCCCCCATCCCGATGCCTACGCTGAACTTACCTTTACCACTCCTGCTTTCAAAGGGATGAATGGGGGCTGCCAACTTTTGACAGCCTTTATCTTTTCCTCTAACTATGACATTTTACACTAGAAAAACAAGGTAAGTAGGTTTTATAATTATGCAGCAACAATAAGTGATTCTGTGGGTGAAAGAATAAATGCATGGCTTCTACAAGTGGCAGGAGAACAGGTATCTGACATGTATGAGCAACATAAACAGCAGATAGCAGACTCCAAGAAGGAACAGGCAAGCTAAAGAATAACTTTAAGCCAAACGTAAATGTAGAACACAGAATATAGAAATTCAGAGATAACCAAACTAAGAGACAAAGTGACTTCACATGGATGCACTACATGTGGCTGAGTGCATTCACCAGGAACTGTGAATCAAGACAGTAATAATGCAGTCCTGTTACACTGAAAACATAAGGAAGGAAAGAGAAGCCCAGAAAAACGACTAGTCTTTTGCCAGATGTCTTGACATGTTACACATTCTGTCAAAGAAAACAGTGATATAAAGAAAAGTATTTAAAAAACAGAAGCCAAATGGCAACGGTGAAAGAAAATAAACTGTAAAGATTAGACACAAAACAAGAACATATAAATGCAACAGAAGATGGAAAGTGGTAGAGATCACAGTTCAAGTACTGTGGTGGACAGTGTTAGCTTAAAAGACAGTGCCTACAATAGGTAAGGCATGTAGAAAATGCAGAAAGCACAATGCTAGACTAATGTTTGCAGAGGTACAAATGATAAGCCACAACACAAACAGTACAGGCTATGGTGACAAAAAGAGCTAATTTAAAAGTGTATATTACACTGCCTCATGATCACTCTCATTCTCTTTTTTGTCCTCTTATCAAAACATGTCATTCTGCCTGTCTCATACACACACACACACACACACACACACACACACACACACACACACACACACACATATATATATATAGGTCTACTTGAAAACACTGACACGCCAAAACACTGACGATGAGAACACCGAGATCGGAAGATCGACAACTGAGATGACCAACAGTTTAAAAGCATGAAACTTCACATGCCCGACAAAGCACAATCCCCACAATCAACAAAACAAAACAAATACCTTTTCCGAAAAACACACACACAACACAAGCACACCAAAAACCTTACAAACCTACACTAAACCTTACATACACAACTATCTATGCACTCACCTTAACCCAAACCCTAACCCTAAGGTCTGTCACTATTGCACACTCACCTAACTCGCACCCTAACCCTAACTCACTTAACCCGCCCCTAACCCTAAAGTCTGTCACTATCGCACACTTACCTTAACATGTCGGTGTTCTCAGCGTCGGGCTTTTAAACTGTTGGTCATCTCTGTTGTCGATCTTCCGGTCTCTGTGTTCTCGACGTCTGTGTTTTGGCATGTCGGTGTTTTCAAGTAGACCCATACATACATACATATATATATATATATATATATATATATATATATATATATATATATATATATATATATATATATATATACCTATATAAAATATATTATATACATACACGCACATGTGTATATTACTTCCTTTCCTTCCATCCTCAATATTCTAGCTATGTGTGACTATTACATTCATATACTATTTCTTAGAAGGATACATTTACATAGTCTAGATTAACATTAGGTACTTATCATTATATTTTTATTAATTTGTAGCTTAATTGGTATTGTAAAATGTGCTGCTTTATTATTACTTATCATTATATTTTCATTGATTTGTAAATTAATTGTTGAGTGATAAATTATTGTAAAACACAGATCTTTTCTCCCTGTATCTCTGCTGAAATTGGCCCGTACTCAGATTATCTCAGTTTATAAATGCAAACGAATAAATAAATATGTAAAGAATATATCATATTTCAATGATAGCAAAATGAATAGCGAGGACTACACCATACAAATGGAAAACTGTGAAAAAGGACTAAATCAAAACAAATTTTAAAGCAAGATATGATGACGTGCTGACAGGCACAGAAGCCTCAGGAGATATGACAGAAGCTTTGTCTAATAGGTTGAGGCCAAAGCCACACCTGAAGAGATCTGACACCAGAGTCAGTCGACAAAGAGTAACTAAACTAATTTAAATTAAAGTGAGCTTCATAATGGAGGCAGTTGTGAAGGAAAAGATTGTAAAATCCAGCCTCAGAGATTTTCAAGGGAAGTGAAACAGCAACTAAGTCCCTGGTGTAGTACAAACACAATCCAGTGAGCCTGTTCAAATACAAATGTCTGCACTCCAGAAGAAGCTGAGAGATATGTTGAATACTGACATTTATGGGTCACCATACATAAAGAATACTTAACAGTTGTTTGAGATGATAACATAAGGCTTGCTGTTGTGCAAAGTACAGTTGTGTCCCAATTACCATAACGGTAGATGTTTGAGTAGATCAGTGTCGCATTACTAATCCTTGGAACTTCCTGCTGTGCAGAAGCATGTGACTGACCTGATTTCCAAAGTCTTAGCATCATCTGAAGCTGACAGAGATTTTATAACTGACATCCGGATGTTGGGTCATAAGAACAGTGTCTGTTGGTGCCATATTCAGGCCTTTCTAAGCTGGAAAAAGCAGTTTGATGTTTGAGGATAGCATGACCTCCTTCACTGTCTGGTCTTGGTAGAGAATGCAAAAGGGAAGAAACAAATGGAGAAGGATGGGATGAGACAAAAGGACAATGAATAGAAGCAGAAGGTGATAAAGTCCCTATTTAGATAAGGGGTAGGAAGGAGGGAATGTGTACTGCAACATCGATCTTCTCGATCATCATGGTAAGTGAGACATAACTGTACTACATTCTTTGTAGTCACTGTTGCATTACTAATCCTTGCAAAGATTTCCAAAGCTGCTCTGAGGGTGGAGGAGATAAAGAAGTGTTTTTAGGAAATTATATCTTGTAGAATGGCAGAGGTGAACCTTGCTCTGGCCTGGATGCCTGACCTAAGTTGTAATGTTTTGCGAAGGTGTTAACAGAATTACAGGTGGCTGCCTCTAGGACTGTTTGAGGGGGCACTCCTTTGATGAAAGCAGTGGTAACTGCCCCATGCCTGGTGGAGTGGGCTCTAATGTGGCCAGGCAAAAGCTTTCCGTGGTGTATGTATCAGAATCTGATGCGGTTTGCAATCCATTTAGAGATGGTTTTCTTTAAGATAGGCCTTCCCTTATTTTCCATTTGTGAAGGATACCAACAACTGGTCTGCCCTGTCTGCAGTCTTCATTCTGTCCAGGTAGTACTTGATTTGTCTGTGGACATCAGCCAGTGGAGAATTCTTTCAGCCTTGTTCTGTGGAATTGGGAAGAAAACTGGCAGATGGATAACCTGGTTAAGGCTGAGCTCAAGAAACCACCTTCAACATAAATGGAGGTTTAGTTCCGAGGGTTACCCTATCTTTGTGAAAGACAGCGAAGGACTTCACACTCATGACAGCCTACAGTTCAGAGAAGCTGAAGTGACAGCTATAAGAAAAGTGGTCTTACAAGAAGGCATCTTGAGGGATACAGTTACAGCCAGTTCTAAAGGCAGTAGGGTTAGCTTTTCCAAAACATAATTTAAGTCCCATGCAGTGACGGGGTCCCTCCTGTGAGGTCTTAAGTGTATTGCACCTCTCAGAAACAGTTTCATGTGCAGGTGAGACAAAGGTGGTGGAGAACTCTGCAATCAACCTGAAACTGCTGAAGCATGAACCTTTATGCTGAAGTAAGAAAGCCCCTGTCCAAACAAGTGAGACAGGTAAAGCAATACTGAATGAATGTCTGCTTGAGCTGGAGTAGTGTGTTGGCTGTGGCACTAAACGGAGAATCTTTTCCATTTTATCATGTATGATTTCCTGGTGTTTGGGTTTCTTACCTCATTAAAAATATATAACACTTTCTTCGGGTAAGGCATCGAGGTGGGTGTCATGGCCCAATGTTCCAGGCAGAAAAAAAGAGATATCAGGTTGGGGTGGAAAACTGATCCCCTGATTTGGCTGAGAAGGTCTGTGTCCTTCAGGTGCATGCAAAACATCCCCTTGCTGAGGAAGGGTAAGCTTAGTAGTCCCTGCAGTGTGTCTGAGCTTGAGAGAACTGCCACTTTCCCTGTTAAATGTCTTTCATTCTGTGTAATGTGTCCCCAAAGAAAAGGTCTTCATGTGGGGAAGCAAGAGAGACAGTGTCATCCTTGTCTGAATCAGGGTAGTATTGATGTTGCAAGTGATCTGAGTAGGTAAGTTGTTCCTCATCTTCAGAGGATGAGGAGTCTTCCTCCTCTTGGAAAGCTATATTCCCTAGTCCTTTTGGTCAGAAAAAGGGAGACTTCAGAAGTCTGTGAAGGTTCTCTGGTTTTAGTATGGTCATAAATTGCTGTTCCCTCTTAACCAGCTTCTGGACTTTGGTCTGCAGCCCAGAAGCCAAAGGCAGAGGTGAGGCCACATTGGGGGTACACTTTGGTTTTAATGGTCACTTAACATGACCTGCCAAGGGAAGTGGTCAACTGGGCACAACTTCAGAAGGAACATCGGAAGCCATAGGAGGGTGAGGACACATTGCAGAACCACACCTGATGTCTGCATAGAAGCATCAGGCCAGACTGATGTGTGAACAGTGGTGGTAGTTGTGGACAGGCTGGGGACCATAGTGACATCCCGAGGGGTTATGCTACATGATTCTAGCATGGCAGCCACCAGTCCTGGGGACTGCAAAGGTGCCTTAGCAAGACTCTCGGCTGACTTAGAGGTAGATACAATCACTTTTTCTGAGGACTCCAGATCCCTGGGTTTTTTGTCTTTTTGCTTTTTTGGGATCAAACCAGCAGTCATCAGAGGGGTAGTGGAACTTGCAGAAGACATGGGTTACCGAAGAAGCCGCCAACGAAAACTCCATATGTGCAGCATGTAACATGGCTCTATGCTTAAGGGTTATAGCATGGAATTTAGTACAGTCAGAGCACTTAGAGATGTTGTGCTGAGGCCCCAGACAAAACAAGCAAATTAGTGAAAATCTTTATGTAGGATTTGCATTCCTCAGGACAGTTATTAACTTTTCTGAACATTAATTAGTGAAGAATTTTCCCCCACAGAGTAGTTTTCCCCCACAGAGTAGTTATCTGTCTGGAAGAAGAGGAACTCTGGAAACATGAGATAACCACAGACTACAAGTACATAAAACACACGTGAAGCACATCAGACTGCATGGCTAGAAAGAACTGAAGATGGCAATGATGGAAAGCGTTCTTATACCTCGATGTCCAGATGTCAGTCATAAAATATTTGTTGGCTTGGGATGATGCTAAGACTCTGAAAATTGAGCCAGTCACAGCTTCTGCATAGCAGGAAGTCCCAAGGATTAGTACAGCAACATTGACTATGAAGAACATCCAGTGTTTTGCACATCTTTGTATGTAATGGTACCCTGGTTTGACACCTATGTCTCTAACAGACACAGGCAGACTGTAAATGGTTCATCTGTCAAGCCCTTGGTTGCACTTATCAATGGTCACAGTACTTGGCACAGATTTGGGATGCATGGCTATGCTTAAAAAGGCCCTTGTCATTGTTAGCTTAATACACACAGGTCCCCTACAGAATTTTGAAGCATAAAAATTCAAAATTCATATGATCAAAGTTTTAAGACTTCAAAATCCTGAAAGGAGATCCACATACAGCACGGAATGGGAGATTTCCCTTTTCCTCACTGTAGTGCGATCTTGGAGTTGGTAGATTTAAGTAATGGGGGGTGTGGGGGTGCAGGGGAGCTTGCCCCACTGCAAAAACATGTTTTGTGA
Organism: Protopterus annectens; assembly: GCF_019279795.1. Taxonomy (NCBI): domain Eukaryota; kingdom Metazoa; phylum Chordata; order Ceratodontiformes; family Protopteridae; genus Protopterus; species Protopterus annectens. The sequence continues at coordinate 1,430,158,111 of NC_056728.1, forward strand.
TGTATTGACTGCTTATTATTACTTTCACCATAGATCATCCTGAATTCATTTTCTACTATATGCAGAAAACCTGGGAGGATTCATAAACATACAATACATTATCTGTACACTTTGAGTAACCTTCACCGAATGAATAAACAAAAGCACTGTGATAAGGCTGTTCTTGAATTCAGAAAAGTTACTTCAAATAATGTTTGTGAATCCCCCCTCTTCCTACAAGTCAGATCACTGCTATTTTTTTTTCATTTCAGCCCCTATCTCTTTCTTAACTCCAGGCTGTCGTGTACGCAACTCCATTCAACCATAAGAAAAGTACCTTCTGCCAGATTTGAGCATATGCCAATCATAGCAAAAATCACTATCCAGCTTTTTACTGCTTATATGTTCTTGGACTTCTGCATGTACCCTTAATTAGCAATCACATCACCCTGTTACGTAAAAAATAACCAAAGAGCTAACAAGTGCTTGTAATATCAATAACCTATTTTAAGGAGAAGTCAAATATGCAATCTGTGAGGGGTGTCCTGATTCCACACCCTGAAAACCATCTACTTACTTAACCTAGGCAGCATGCAAGCAATTGTACAAGCTCTGTCACCTTGTCTTTCTCCTTAAAATGTAGCTCCCTGGAAAGAGACGATTTCACATTTGTCTGCTCTTCTTCTCTGTAACTATTTAAAAACGTGTGTTTCTCAACAACTGATGTGTCTCTAAGTCATCACTTCAAGGTTCTCACCCTCTGCCAACACATTATGCTAATTTTACTCTTGCATGAACTCTTTACTTATTTCAGCTCAACAGCTCATAACCCAACGTAGAGGGAATTCCAGTTCAATGAACAAGGTTCATAGAATCACAGTATGTAAAAGCCACTGTCTTAAAATGGGAAAATTGTTTTTGTATAACTGCCTTTCTTCCTCCAAGGCTGTATCAGCAAAATAATATTTTTTGTTCAGATATGGAAGTCTCATAGCTGAGTATATAAAATGTCAGAGGTATGGGACCACAGTCCTCAAATGGTAAATGCAAGGGATAATGGGGTCCCCCTTAAAAAAACAGGTAATTTCCTTAAAATACTCATTTTGCCAGGGAGTATTTTGTTTCAATAAAATGTACTACTCCCACTTACTTCAACCAAACATCTTGTATGTGAAGGTATGGAACTGTTGCTCATATATGAGAGACTTCAGCCTTTGAGTTTGACAGCTGTGTTTCTAGAGCTTTCCTCAAGTACAGGTACAGCTATTTCTGTCTTAAGTGTTCATTGTGTCCTCTGTATTCAGCACTTTCTCACTCCTTCTTGGGCCTGTGGTACCTTCAGCTGTTCCTCTGCATTTCATTAGGACTTAGATGTACAACATGGGTGTCTAGTGGGCCATTTAAATGTTTAATTCTAAATGACAGATTTAAATATGTCTGCTCAACTTAAGCTGATTTTTCTCATAAAATTCTTACCTTTTTCTATCACATACCACAGATTGTCACAGAAAAAGTTTTCACTTTGAACCATTCTACCTACCTGCCAACAAACACATGAATGACTGACTGAATGAATAAAAAGATAAAATAACAAGGATACTGCACTTCCATAAGTGTTAGAAACTACTTTTTTGGGCATGAAACAAGGGGACATTACTAATGCCATGGGACAAAATGAGATAAAATTGATTATTAATTTGAGAGCAGATAAGCCGCCAGGCTTGAATATGGTTGTTCTACTATGACCTATACTAAAGAATAGGAGACCTACCATTGGATGAAAAGGAGGAGTGTCTGCTCTTGATTATTTTTATTGGTTTGCAGCTGATTGGACAATGAAAAGGGTGTTAGCCTTGAACTGACTCTTGATTGGCTGAAAGTGTTTTTCATTGAGTATTCCCCCATTTTACTATATGATCTGAAGAAGGATATTTCCAAAAGCGCTTATCATATCTAACAAGGGGATTTTATTCTGTTTTGCTTGTTTTATGTTCTAACAAAGGATTAATTTGCTCGTGGTGGTATTACTGGTGCGTTGGGCAGTCATTGGACAATGGGCTGTTTAAACACATTTCCCAAAGTGCATTATTTTGAGAATGAGATTAGTTAAAAGTACTGACTGTGACAGAATGTAATAAAACAAAAGTGCTGGTAAGGGGAAAACACACTAACATTCAGACTGCGCAAAGTAAGATATTGCTTTATGGTTGTATTTAAATAATTGCTCAACAGCCAAAAAAAAAAGAAAAAGGATAAGTCTCCTCTCATCTAAGCTTTCAAATATTTTGCTATAAAATAAATACATGCAATTTATACACTGTGTTCAAAGATCTACAATTCAACATCCATCACACATTGAGTCAGTATTGTGTTAGTCTTAGCAGAAAGTGCTTTAAGTTTCAGACTTTCTTCTAAGAGCTTTTACTGCCCTTGTTCATACTTGAGACATTTGACAAATCTCATATTTGAGGAATAAATATAGTTTAATGATGCCAAGTTTGATTAGTTCACTGTTGATGGACTGTCCTTTAACCTTTTAGCTTTAGCTCATACAATTTTCTAACACACAATCAAGCAAACCTTGCCTGACACTCTTGTTTTGAAGGCCATCTTAACACTTCAGTTACCCTTTCTTTGTTCAGAAATAATAAAATCTGGACACATATTAAAACACATATAAACAGGACAGGATGGGAGATCAATGGTTAAATCTACTTTCACTGGATCTAAATCTAAATAAGGATCAAATAACCCATGCAGTTTGCTGGTCTCGTATATAACCACACATTCTACTTACTTCACTACTTTTATACTATTTATTTTACTTTGTGTTTATTTGTCTTTTACTAATTGAAATAGAGCTTTATACTTCTCATAGGTAGATTATACTAAATTAATATGTGGAAGCCACTGAAATAAGAGCCTTCTTTTCATATGTGATGCACAGAAGCTGTTCACCATGAATCATAATCCCCAGACCTTGTTACCGCTGCTAAGTACAACACATCATGACACAAAGCCAAATCTCTTCGTTGAAATGATTTAAATGCTTGACCTAGTCTTCAGTGACAACTGAGATCCTGTAGCACAACTGTTCGTTCACAGGAATACTACATTGCCTTGCCTTGTAGGCATGCCAGACAAATAAGGGCAGGAATGCTAGGGTTGTCTTCAGTTTGCAAGAATACAAAACTCTCCACACAGTCCAAATGATAATAATAGAACAGGGACACTGCAATATGTTTCATTGCAATCACTACCCCTCCAACCAGGGAAGCTGCTGATAACACTACACACTGCTTATCAGGGACCACGGGCTGCTATTTATTAATGCTACTGATCCCCCACCCCCTTTAAAGACACCCCAAGAATGCTGGTGGTAGTGGGATGGCATTTTGAAAAAAAGTAGCAGGATAGTCACTACGGTGCTTCAGGTCTTGCTTTCATATGTGCACAGGTGGTCTGTCCTCATCGCCACAATTAGTAGTACACCTCAGAAATATCAAAGGCAATGCTAATTTTTGCTGCCACAAGATGACCTAAGAAAATACTGTCAAGTCATAGCAAACATGATAGGCTTCTACTTCAGCACTTCCTGCAAACACCAAAGTCAGTAAACAGTAAAAAGACACTTTAGCTAACCAAAAACACTGCAGCCATAGATGTGCTTGCATTTTATGGAAGGATCAGTGACAGACTGAAAGGTGAACATACTTTCTGTTATTTTAAATAACTAGAGGCACTGGAGGATTTAGGTTTTTGTAGCATCATCCCAAGTTCATTCAGCCAAATACCAATAAGGATGATCAATCTATTAAATAATCAATACATTTATTTAGGTGTTTTTATCAATAAAAGTGAAGTGAATTTGTGAGAAAGGGGAAACACTGGGACAGGTATAACAGGCATACTTGTTTGCAAATGGAAAATGGAGTAGATTAGGACAAATATGTAGAAGATTAACAAAACCTAATAATGAATGTATTAAAGCAAACAACAGAGGTTATTGTAGAGAAAACGGTCATGGAAATACTGTATACAAATCCTATATTTGTGTGTAAAAAAAAAATATATATATATATATATATATATATATATATATATATATATATGTGTGTGTATGTATCAATAAGAAGCAGAAAACACTTAAAAGCTTGTATAAAACACTGACCCAATATCTTCAGGTACCAGTACTGCAACAGTGATATACTGTGTTGCAGAGACAGTAACACCACAAGGATCAACAACTCAAGAGCAGCTCATTGTCATGTCTCTGAATCAAGCTTACTTCTACGTTCATAAGGCAGCCACCCCACAGCCAACATTCTGATCACTGGAGACTCCACTGTGAGACAGACTGAAGTCCATCTCACCACACTGAGTAAGGAGAAAGTCATGGTCAGTTGCTTATCAAGCGCCATGATCTGCCACATTACACATGTACTCAGGTCATTCAACCACAATTACAATTATGACTCAGTCACAGTCTGTGTGTGGTTGTAAATGATCTGAGACGTATCTCCCTAGGCTGTATAAAAACAAGAAAGGGAGGTAGGAAAATCACGCCAAGTCCACCACAGTATACTTTATTTAGTGTTTTCATCCGCCAATTTTCCAGGACATCATCAGAATAGAACTGCATATAGGCAGCTGTACCCACCAGGAATAAGTACAGAATTAACTCAAAAAATAAGCTACCCTGGTGGAATCACAACAGCTATAGGCTTTATCACAAAAGGAAGAAAATCATGGAGATGTAGCATCCAGTAGGATAAAATCACTCTCATCAAACTAAACAAAAAACTCAGAGATCAGATAAAGTCTGCCAAAGCCAAATTTGAGGTAAAATATGGCCTACCAGGCTAAGGACAACCAGAAGGCATTCTTTAGCTATGTCCACAATCTCAAAGGCAACACACAATTGTGTGCAGAGCTCACTGTCAATTGAATCATCTATACTGAGTCAGAAGATATAGCAAACCTACTGGCTGACAAATTCAGCTCCAACTTTACTTCTCTCTTCCCCTCAAACGTCCCTCAGGAAATACCATCAAATATAACTCGCCATACTATCACTAGGGAGCAGGTCCTTAATACTCCCTCTAAGGCCAAGAACACTGCATCAATGGGCTCAGACAATATCCCAGGATGCCTTCTAAAGAGCATGAAATGTGACCTATCAGGCCATCTGGGAATTGCTATTTAACTATAGCATTCAAACAGGCTTCATGCCTCATGAACGGCGAACAGCAACAGTCATCCTACTGCACAAAGGTAGGCCATCTACAGACCCGGGAAACTACAGACCCTATAAGTCTCAGTGGTCTCACATGCAAAGCCATGGAAAGAACTATCGAGGAAATGATTAATAACGACATAGGAAACCTCCAGACACTGGACCCAACTCAATTAGTTTTTGACAAGGCCAGGTCATGCCTACTCAACCTGGTGGACTTCTTTGAGAAGATCATCAAAGCAATGGATAAGGACAAAATGGTTCACACTGCCTACCTTGGTCGGGCCAAGATATTTGACACAACACCCCACTCAGGCATTGTTGACAAGCTTAAGAGGTTAGGTATAAACCCTTATGTCATGCAGTGGATAGCCAGCTGGCTCACAGACAGAATCCAGGAAGTTAGATTGGGGAATCCACCAATAAAAAGAGACCAGTCACAAGCAGATTCTCTCAGGGATTAGTCCTGGTATCACTCCTTTTTTGGCATTTACTTCTCTGAAGTTAAGGCCAATGTCAATGACCTCTGGTTGACTAATTTTGCAGATGACTGCAAATTAGGAGCAGTCATAAAATCCTCACCAACATAAATATTCTCCAGAAAGACAAATAACTGGCATCAGAGCCATGAACTGAAACTAAATGGCTAGAAAATCATAATAGTATCTTTTGAGAAGTCATCCGCCCATGGTAACTATCATATCAACAACATAGCCCTAAGAGCTGACCCAGTAGTGAGGGACATGGGGACACACATACACAGTAATCTAACCTTTAAACATCATGTGCCTACAGTAGTGAAGAATTCATTTTATGTTGTGCAACTTATAAACAAAGATATGGCATCTAGGTTGAAGGAGGACATTGTTCTACTGCATTCGACATTCATCCGACCTTTCATTGAGTACAATGTCCTCTTTTGTATGTACCTTACCAAGCACATCCGGCTACATGAATGTCCACAGAGGTTCCTCACTAAAAGAATACAGGGCATAAGTAACATGTCCTGGGCAGAGAGCCTCAAGACCCTATCCTTGTATTTTCACTCCTATCAAGCTGTTGAGGGGAGATCTATGCCTGGTATACAAGGCATTGTCAGACCTCACCTTAATGGACTTCCTGTATAGCCGCAAAATAAACAGCACTGTTCTAAAGACTTAAATCCTGCCTGTGATATAAATGGCACCTGCATGTGAATCAGAGTTTCTCTCTAACCCAATTCAAGTTTAACTTGGACATTTGGATGGGGAACAGGAAATTCATCCCTGGTTTAGCACCTATGTCTCTAATGGACACAGGCAGCCTGTAAATAGTTAATCTCCCAGGTCTCTGTTTGTAAAATATTTCATCTCCCAAGCCCCTGCTTACACTTATCATGGGTACCAGAACTTGTCAGAGATTTGGGATGCATGGCTAGCCTTAAAAAGACCCTTGTGGTCATTAGTCTAGTACACACCTATGAAACTAAGTACAGAGTTGTTATAGTTAATCATGCTAGTGTTTACCCCTAAAAATCCATGCCACACAATTGCACAGGTACCTACACACACACACACACACACACACACACACACACACACACACACACACACACACACACACATGCACACACACCTGCAATCATGTCCATAAATACACAAAAACACAAACACCCCCCCAGCACACATACAGCGTCACAGAACTTAACTCCCCCAAGGCTAACAGGCCCACTAATGCCATAGGACTGAATGGGTCTATCTTATCAAAAGATAGCATACACTTTGTTCTACTTCTTTTCCTGATTAGTGCTGTAAAGTGCTTCTTTGAATCACTGTACAGTGTTATTCCACTCATGGGGAAAAGTTTCAGGGAGGTGCATAAAACTGATTAGCATTAGTCATGCCCCTGGATTGCCCCATTTGCATGTGTCCTTCACCAGTTAAGCCAGTGTAGCACTGTGTACTGGAGCCTTCTTCATTACGGTAGCAATACACTGGTCTCTGATGTCTGAACTAGAAACCCAAACTGCATTGAACAAACCTTCCTAAAACAGGTGTGCATACTACGATATGGATTTATGAATCCAAGCTAGTGTTTATTGCAGGAAACATTCAAACTGGAGAACTTGCATTCATTGATGCAAAGCAACAACTGTTAAATCAAATTCAAGTATAAAGTACTTTTTATGGGTAGCCACTCTTATGGTTATTTTAACACAAAAAAGGAATCTCTTTTTTTATCTTGGTCACATATCAGTGAATCATATCTCTAAACCTCTTACTGCAAAAACTCAAGACAAAGCCAAATTTAATGAGGGGACAAAGGCCCCAAAATAAGGACAATTTCTAAATATTGCTCTTATAAATGTGTTTGCATTATCATGCATTTTCTGAGGGATAACAAGGATAAAACTCAAATGTTTTGCCATTATTTAGTGACTTCAATCCTCAATGATTTGCAAGAAAACCATACATTTTATAAGGAACAGACTGAAAATATGAGGCAAAAATCTGGACAGTTGAGAGGTATGCAGTGAATTGTTTTGTTTGCAAAACAGTTGTTAGTTTTCCATTCCTGCTTGTCTTGTCTGAGAAAGCAGTCAATATTACATGCACAACCCAAAAAAAAAAACCCAGAAAACAGTCGTTTTTTGATTTTTCAGGTCTCACAGTAGACAGCAGCTGAAACAATGTAAATAAACTATGTATCAGGTCTCGCTTCTTTGTGAGCAGCTACAATAAAATGGGTAACATCTCTCTCCCTCACTCACTCTCACTCTCTCTCTCTCTCTCTCTCCCATTTGTCTTGCACTCACAAGTGGGCTGAGGTTGCATACATGCCTCTACAAGATAAAGCAAGGAACAGTCCTTCTCAATGGGCTTTGGTCTCAGCAATCAGCAGAAATGTTAAACCAATAAAAAATAATCAAAGTCTTTCATCAAATCTCCTGCAAGTGCATGAGAGAAAGGCTAAGTTTAATTAAGGGCACAGCTCAATAACCAATGTTTCACCAAACTACCAGCTTTCACTTGGTGTCAGTTTTGTGCTTCAAAGTTAATTGGATTAGCAGGAACACTACAATCCAGGACACAGACTATAATAAAAATGAGGCAAAATCATACAGGCACAAAATGCCAATGAGTAAAACAAAAGTCACTTGTCTCCAACTTATGTAGTACCAAAGATATTTTTTACAAGTCAGTGACTAAACAGTCTCTGATAAAACCAATTATTTATGTAGCACCTCCGTATGAGCTGAATTCTCCTCTATGGTTTACCCATTTGAGAGGGAAATATGGCTTCTAACTTCTGCAGCTTCCACTCCCGGTTACTGGCACACAGGATAAGGCTCCCAGCCACTGGTGCACCTCTCACTCTTTAAACTATTCAAGACTCCTCTGGAGTTAACTTACTGAGTTATCTCAACTCCCAGACTTGTAGAATTCTGACATCTTGTCCTTGGCCTTGCCTTATAAAGGCACCTGCTTCCGTTTTCCTCCTACCTGCCTTTGCTAACCAGTACCATCCATTTCACAGCAGTAGCAATGGTCTGAAGTAGTTGCTCTACTGTCATCTTTTCTTTTTTAAACACTAACATCTGCTACAAGAGAATTTGAACTGATTTTGTTATGGCAGAGGCAGGTGGAATTGATTACTGAAAGGCACGGCTTTAGCTGCCTACATTCTCCACCAGATTCAGCAACTAGAGAGCTTAAGAATTTCTATAAAATAGTGTGTATATCAGGAAGAACTCACACAGGAGAACTTGTATTCATTGTAATTAAAAAAGCAAGTAGAAACATAACAGTTGCCAACTCAAATACCTGTGTAAGGCAGTTAAGTTTATTACAGGTATCCACACCTGCAGTTACTTTAATGCCAAAAAGGTGTCTCTCTCTATCTCTCTCTCTCTCTCTCTCGCTCCTTCTTTCTTGCTTTTTCTTAGTATCACAGGAGCAAATGACCGTGTCTGCAACACAACTGTTTGTTTTCTGTTTCTGCTGAACTCACCTTAGTGAATACCTAACAATACACACAAAAACAAAAAGTCAGATGAAAGTACTTTTTCTCATCAGGTCTGACAACACAGAGTGACTGCATTGAATTTTCCTTGCATGTCTTATTTTGGTGTGTAGTTGCAAGAAAAGAGGTAACATCTCCTCTCTCTCTCTCACACTCTCTCTGCACCACCCATTTTTCCTGGTTGCTGTGTTGAAGTTGTGTACACAAGATAAATTAATTAGTAGTCCTCACTGGGTTTTTGTCTTGGCTGCCAACAAATCTTTTAAAGCAATATAAAGTTGCCATCCCAATGACACAGAGGTGCCAGTCCATTGGTACCAAGGCAGGGAATTTGACTGTGTCAGTTGTAATCCAGGTTCAGGAACAGACTTGAGCTGCTGGTAGGGTTGGCCAGGGGGTGGGGGTGGGGATAGTAGCTAATGAACAACTTACCTATTCTGGGAGAAGGGTGAGGAAAAAACAATGCCTGGTTCACCTTTGGTGGAGACCAGGAGCCTTGCAGGACATTTCCTAGTTAATAACATACAAAAATAAGAAAACAAACAGAAAAAGTAGAAAAGAGGATTAGTAGTGGAGAAGCGAAAGAAATAGAAACTGAGGTTATGGAGTACATGCAAACTAAATGATTTAGTGTAGAAAATCTAACTCAGAAAACACCACAGCAGGATACAGCAATGGATCCTCAAATTAAGGAGAAACCAGTGGAGCGAGAAACATCTGATCAGCTGCCATATGAAGATACTGTGAAGCCTTCCATAGGAAACAACTACAAACGTTCAGCTGGAGTTTCCCAGCAAGGGGAGGAACAGGAAACTGTGGCAACTCTGACACAGTCAGTGTTGTGGAGGGATAGGCCAGTGAGTTCCCATATGAAAACACAATGGATGACACAGGATGAATGTGAAAAGAATGTGGCACAGGAAGATGCTCTGGAACTTTCCATAGATTGCCCACGGGAAATGGAAAACAAATGTGCCCTCAGTTTAGAAAAAAATGATCTAAGAGAAGAGTTGCTTGATTTAATAGAGATGGACAGACCTATTAAGATCAATGAAAGAAACAGACTACAGAAAGTCAGTAAAACCCAAAAAGTTAGAAGTTTGATAAAACAAATGAATGCAGTAATTAGGGCCATCAATGGAGATTCACATGATACAACAGAAGTTTGTTTGTGTCTTTCGGCTCTTCCCGGTTAGGGGTCGCCACAGTGGAACTTCGGTCCGCTAATGATTGGCAGTAGAGTTTTACGTGCTGGCTTGCCGGGCCTAATGCACAACCTTCCCAACCAAGGAACGCCTGTTCACGCATGTTGCCACACAGAAGACGCTCTAACTAAGGATTGAACGGACAACGTCTAACTGTGAGGCGACAACGCTACCACAGCACTACCACCGTAAATGGGATATATTACTGTGCAGCTAAATTAATAACAGATAAAGTCTTACCACAAAAACACAGGGTAGAAAAATCAAATGCCATTATGGAAGTATCGAATAGAGAAAACTATAAAGCAATTAAGACAAGAAGTATCACTTTTACAAGAGTACAGAAGAGGAAACAGATTAACAAAAATAATCAGAAAGACAGACATGATAAAAGTAATGCACAGTAGCAGAACAGATCAGGATCTATTATGCACTATTGCAAATTATAAACTAAAAAATATCAGCACAGGCAGAAAAACTAAGAAGATATGCAAATAAGTATAAAGGAAAAATACAAAATAAGCAATTTATTGATGACCAAAAAAAGTTTTATAGAGAATTGGGAAACAAGGCAAAAGGATCTGAAACACCACCAAAGGAAAAAAAGAAATAGATGCATTTTGGAGAAATATCTATCTATGAAGATCCCGTGGAACATAACAAACATCCTAAATGGATAGAAGAAGTAAAAGAAAGAATAAGAAGTTCAAATGTACAGCATATGAAATGGGATGAAATAATGGCCAGAGAGATTAAAATAAAGTTAAGAAAAGCTCTTAATTGGAAGACCCCAGGCCCAGATGCAGTACTTAACTTCTGGCTGAAAGTATTAACATCTTTATATAAAGATTTAGCCATGAAAGTAAGAACTATTTATATGCGCACCTCAAACAGACACCAGCCTGGTTAGTAACAGAAAAAACAATTCTCCTACTTAAGAGCGAACCTGCAAGCTATCCTAAAAACTATAGACCAACAACTTGCCTTCTGACAACGTATAAAATATACACTAGAACTGATGACAACAGAGCTTATAGTCATTTAGAAGAAAACTCAATCATGGCAATAGATCAAAAGGGTAATAAAAGAAAGTCATACGGAACAAAGGATCATTTGTTGTTAAAGTCATAATGGAGAAGTGGATAAGGGGAAGAATCTAGGTATGGCATGGACAGACTACAAAAAAGATTTCACAGTGTCCCACATTCATGGATAAAAGAGTGCTGAAAAATGTATAAGATACACCCTACACTGATTAATTACATTACAGTGACCATGAAACAGTGGCAGACCACTTTGCAGTTAAGCCACGATAAAGGACAAATTATTATTCCAAGGATAAAAACTCAAAGGAGGATATACCAGGATGTCACCGCTGCTCTTTTGTCTTGCCCTTAACCCATTAAGTTGTCTGCTTAAGCCATGGCTACAATCTGGTCCCAGAAAACAACAAAGTGTGAAGGCTTATCTTCTTTTTGCAGATGAAACTGTATAGCTCATCAGATGAGGAACTGAAAGCACAGCTGCAAGTAGTCAAAATTTTTTAGATGATATAAAAATGTCATTTGGTCTTGATAAATGGGCAAAAATAACCATTAAAGCAGGAAAGCTGCAGCACCAAGAAAACATCAGTTTGGACAGGAATGAGATATAAAAGAACTTGAGCAAGAGGGAGTGCATAAATATTTGGGAATTGATAAAGGATCAATAATAAAACATAACCAAATGTAAATAACACTTAGTAAGGAATATTTTAGAAGACTTAAATTAATACTGAAAACAGCACTGACATCCAGGAACAAAATTCAAGCTATAAACCAATTTGCTCTTGTTGTCCTAACTTACAATTTTGGAGGGATTGAGTGACCACAAAAGGTGTTGGATAGGTTAGACAGGAAAACAAAAAGGATGCTTCATGCTCATCAAATGATTTATAAAAATCAGTGCATACCAAGATTATATATTCCCCATTCTGAAGGAGGTATGGGCCTCCTTGAAATTGTTTACATGTATAGATCTACAATCATGGGACTGCATCTGCTGATTTCACAAGACCCAAATGTAGTAAAGTTTTGAAACATGAGGAGAATAAATCTAAGATGACTTCCCTGCTTAGTTCAGCAGAAGCATATGGGCAACAAGCAGGAATGGAAATCAAACCAGAAGTAGATAAAAACCAGGCAGCAGCTGAATGTGCCAAAAAACAAAGGAAAGAATATAAGGTGAAGGACCAGATGAGAAGGCAAGAGATGTGGAAATTTGGCCTACTCAGCTGCTGCCTGCCTAACTTATAGAACATGCATCCATATGACACTGATACTGTACACGGGGTGTACCAATTTATAAACCAGAACCTAATCTTCTTGAAAACAGTCCTGTAATTGTGCTGTTTATTCTTAGCATAAGAGTAGCTCAATAACAACATCGTGAACAAGTGAAATACCGTGAACAGGATGTGAATGAAAACTATGTGACTGACTCACTGGAGGGGTCAATCGATTGATTGGGCAAGTTAGTGATTGTCAGTCATATACTTCTGGGAAGTGCACTGTCCTGTAGTATGTTGTTGCATGGGGGATATGCCCTTCCATCAAGCTGCACCAAACCTAGAACTATATATAATAAATAGTGGGTGTAGCCTCCTATACTGCAAGTGAAAGCTGTATAGTCTGCCTTAGCAGGACAGTATGTTTCATAGTGGAAAGACCTATCATCAAAACAGATTTATATACGTTTAAGGTTGAAGATGTGTCATATCCTAGGGTCTCCTTACTGCATGTTGAAAGAAAGTTAAATGCCATTGAACATACTTACATGAATGAAACTGCATAAAATATAAATGCCCAGTAAGGAGGACTCATTTATGATGCTGCTAGTGAATAAAACTTAAAATTAGACATGAAAGATATTGGGTATGCCTCATAATGAAGCCAAGATGAAACAATTTCAGACATTTATGCTGCTTTACTTCTGTGAGGTTTTCTGAGGGAAGCATATTGTTTGTCAATAGCCAGTTGACTGACTTTTCAGAACACCATCATTGGAAGGTTGTCTGTACCTTATAACGGTGCATCAAACCAGACAAGAGTAAGAAGGCGAATGCTGCATTTTTGTCATTTTCTCCTTGGTATCTGAGTTTGTGCAATTTTGGAGGACACACACACACACACACACACACACACACACACACACACACACACACACACACACACACACACATAGTTTGGGGGTATGTGGGGCTTATTCCATCTGCGGAGGGGGGAGAACCCCTCCTTCCACCTCCAAAAAAAATGCTTCTGTGTTTTTTGACTGGAAGTGTTGATGTATTGTATACAGCCTCCGACAATTTTTTTTCTGTTTTTTGGTCAAATGATCATGTGTCAAATAAACCAGATTTCATTATTCAAAGAAGGCTCACTTGTGATACAGATTTTTTTAAGAAATAAGTAGAATAGTGTCAATTACATTTACCTGTGGAGTTTTTGAGACATACACCTACCCAGCTATTAGATGGCTATTGAGTCTAGAATATAGTAATGGAACTGAAGCCTGAAATAACAGCTGATGCCTCTGTAAGATATAAAATAAAAATATAGGTTGTCCCATAAATATTACTTGTAATTATAGCATGCTACTGGTTAAAGTAGCCAGACTCTCTATTCCAAAATCTAGTGGTCACTCTGCAATTTTTTTATGCACATGAAACCAAGCTATAGACACGTCAGGCAAATTATTAACTATCACTTTTCCCATGCCTAACATATTAGTAAATGCAACCATTTGGACTAAAAGGATCAGTTCAATGAATACAGGCTGCAAAAACCTCCATTTTCTTAATGTATTCCTGACATCTGCCATTAATTCCTTTCAGTAAAGGGACCTAACCTGATCAACAAATGGAGCTGTAAGGATACCTAAACTTATCAGTACTTCTCCTTCCATGTTGGAAAGATTTATTTTCTTAAATTTTTGTGAGGCCCTAAAATTGATGCTCAACAGGAGGAAACATTTAAGTCCTACTTGACAAATGCCCCTAAACTAAATTGACAGCCCACTCATCTACCTTCATGTACACTACAGTGCCATTGCAGACAGTCCATAACATTAAAGTGAAGACACATGATAAGCAAAATGCATTTGTTACCAAATAAAGACAGTCATGATGAACCCTGTCATATGACTTCCCAGTACTAAAACTCATCACCATCAGTTAGGAGTCCCCATGTCTTTCTAGTACTGTTTGGTATCTGTCGTTGGACATAAAGCTGCACCATTCTTTATCAATGATCTCTGGAAAGACTAACACTAGTCTCTACAATCACCACTACAAACAGCTTATAGACTGAGTATAAGGCTGATATGGGTATATAGTAATAGGATATATAATAAGAGGATAGTTCAATCAGTTTGTTTCTTTTTTTCAGGATGATATGAATTTGATCTTGCTTCTGGATGATGGAAAGATGCCACGCCTAGAGACACATGTATGAGCCACAAAAGGCACCTTAAAATATGTGTGGAAACTTCTTGCAGACTTCTGTGCAGTAACCATTAGGACACAGAGTTATCAGTGAAGGTACGTTCTTGAGTTACTTGGCTAAGACCTTCTTGGTGACAGAAAGCAAGGGCACATTGGCTTGCTCTTCTGCTATTTTGTGAAGCATCAGCTTATCCAGCCAGTCAAGAACAACCTTAATCCAATCATTCCTCATCTTTTGACTCTGGTACACTGAGATGCAAAACTCCCTGAAAAGATTCAATATATCACCAGGATTCAATATCGTTATCCCCCATAAGATTTAGCAAGACAAAGATTTGCACATCCATCCTTCTAGCAGTTAGGCTTGGTCAACTTTGTACCACCCTCAAAGTACCTCTTCCACTTTAATGACCTAAAACCTGAATCAGTTATAGTGCTAAGTTAACACTAAATCCATATTTTGATCTGCTATATTTCATCAATTATTGTCAACCCCCTTTCTTTTTAAAAAAGATTGTGGTCACCATTTTAGGTCTTCTTGAATTTCTACCACCTTAGGGGAAAATGTTTTACATTGTTATTCCTTTATACCATTTAACAGTATCTCTAATGATAAATGCATGTGTGTGTGTGTGTGTGTGTGTGTGTGTGTGTGTGTGTGTGTGTGTGTGTGTGTGTGTGCATGTGTGCATGTGTGCATGTGTGTGTGTGTGTGTGTGTGTTAGTTTGGCAGGGGAGGGGGTAGTTTGATCTTTCTTTCTGAAATACTAACTTACTCTCCAGCTACATCTCAGAATTTTTGACTGTCAGAAGCTGCTAATTTGGCTTCCATTTTTTTAGAAGTTGCTTAGTTGATTAATATCAACATCTAGTTAAAAAAGGTGGACAATCTTTGAACATGACGTATAGAACTGATAATCCCTCGGATTCAGAAAGGCTTCGGACAAAGTGAAATCCTTATCTAGAAAGGCTGCTACATGTTGCTAATCCACACCAATACACAGACCACTCTACCACTAAGTTTCTCACTATGTGGGGTCCTCAGGACTGAGAGGTGTCTCAAGAGTAAAGCTGCATGCTAATACAGCAGTCAGTGGAGTGACTAGTGGTAACTGGCCATGTACTCTCCCCCAGAAATATCTGCACCTCCTGATTTGCCCAGCCAAGTGACTCAGAGTAAAATTCTACTGTAGAAGAAAAAATGAATGCCGTCAAAAGATAGCGATCACTTATTCACTCTGTGGGAGTACTCATACAATGCAGGTAAGTCCAGTGAAGCTGTCAAGGTGGGATGTATGTTAATATGTGTTCATGTGTGTAAACATGTGTCTGTGTGTCTGTAGGGCCATGAATGGGGCTGCATGAATGTGTGTGTGAGCTTACACATGTCTGCCTTGGTGGTCACACTGGGAGGTGTGAGTATATATATATATATATATATATATATATATATATATATATATATATATGTGTGTGTGTTTCTCTGTGTTGGAACATGCATGCAGGTGCATGAGTGTTTCTGTGAGTGTAAGTGGGAGTTGCAGATAAGTGGATGTGTGTGTGTATGTTGAGGTGTATTTCGTAGGGTGTGCATATGTGTATGTTCATTGGTGTTTGAAGTGTGTGTGTGTGTGTGTGTGTGTGTGTGTGTGTGTGTGTGTGTGCATACATGTGTTTTCATAGGTGTCTGAATGTTTTGTGCGTATCTGTGATTGTGTGTGTGTGTGTGTGTGTGTGTGTGTGTGTGTATATATACATGTGTTTTCATAGGTGTCAATGTTTTGTGTGTATCTGTGTGTGTGTGTGTGTGTGTGTGTGTGTGTGTGTGTGTGTGTGTGTGTGTGTGTGTGTGTGTGTGTGTGTATGAGTGTGCATACATGTGTTTTCTTAGGTGTCTGAATGTTTTGTGTGTGTGTGTGTGTTTTCCCATTGGTGTCTGAATGTTGTGTGTCTGTCTGTGTGTGCCTGCATGTGTGCACAAGTGTAGGGGGATGGATTAGCTAAAATGATCTGTGGGCTTCTAAGGAGAACACTATCGAGGACAAGTCTGACAGTACAGTGCTCAGCTCAGAGACATGGTAATGAGATACTAATGAGGTTTTTCTCACTGTGCCTATACATGAATGTCTCTTCCTCTCATATACTGTACAACCTGCATTTGGCAATTATCCAGTTTGAATAGAAACTCTCTGAATACCAGGGAATGTATAAATTTCCTCTTACCACATGGAAACTTCATCCTCCACCACCTATGGCAACAAGTAGATGCCAAGCACAAGACATGGTTACTTAAGATGGAGGGCTTCTAGCCAGACAACACATAAACCCTTCTTAAGAATAGACTGAAACTTCAGGATAACTTTTGTAACATTATTTAGTTTTTTTGTATAATTTTTAATGTAGTGTTTGAACTGCCCAGAGGCAAGTCATACTGAGGTAACTGTGACCTTTTCTGCATTACAGATCTCCACTCAAAGCTGACATGTCCAGTTTTCTGTGAATAAATAGTATTTATATGAAAGAAATGAAAGAAAGAAACCCACAGTCAAAATTATTAACCAGTACAACAATTAACTTGAATCTATTTTCAAAGCAATAATTTTCATTAAAGTTCCCATGATTAGCATTCATCCACATGATACCCAAGATAAGTTATATTACATTACCCTTATTAACCCCCACAATGGCTGGTCTTTTCATCATCATAGTTATACTTGATTGCCAGATATTATACCAATGAAAACTATATCCAGTTAAGCATTAACCACCTTTGGTATTCCAATGAGGAATTACTGTGATGCTTATAATGTACTTATATTGCCCTTCTAGAAAATTCTTAACATAACCTGACTTGTTTACCCAAACTTATTATGGTGGCCCATAATTGTGAAAATAGGGAAACGGAAAATAATTTTATGTAGTGGATGCAATCCTTGTATTCACTGTGTGGCAACTTCTCTAAACTCCAAATTCTAAATATACTGTGCCGAATGTTATTGCATCTCAGGGAAGGAGTAAAAAGGGAACCCATTTCATATTTATGGGCAGACAAAACTGTTGTCCTCAAAATTACAGCTGGCTACCTTATGATAGAGATGCCTTCTGAGGTTTTTCCTTTAAGACTGTTTTGGTAATGAGTTACTTCATGGATGATTGAACATGTTGTCTACCGAGTCTTTTCTGTTTTTTTGTGTCTGTGACTTTTCTGAATAAACCCTTCTTCATAAAAAGTACACTTTGATTTTGATAATTGCTAGTACTTAGGATTTCTAGATCAGTTAAATATGCATATTTTCTGACTGTGCTATTAATGCATATAATTCAAATCTATGATTTGGTTTTAGTTCTTAACTACTTAAGTTTAATTCGACACCCTGTACAACAGCTAGAAATCCTACTGTTGGTTTAGTATTTTGTAATTCTATTACATCCTTATTTTTAAGTATTAGAAAATGCCACTAGATGGCATATGTGTTTTAGTGAAATATATTTAAATGCTTTCAAGTGCTTTGATTTTATTTATTTTACTGCTGCTTTACAGTCTGCATTCACATTTTAACATATCTGAACCTTCCAAGGTATTTGACTTTCTATCTAAGATGTAACACCTGGTTCTGGTAAACAAAGATTTCAAGAACTTGTAAGAATTAAGAAGGAGGAAGGAGTGAAAATGGGAAGGGTAGGTACTGACTTCACTGACATAAAAATCCAGATGTGAGAACAGTAGTGTGAAATCTTAGAACTTTCGTTTTCTGTTGGCGAGACACAAACAAGCTTTCCTGACGATAGTAGAGAAGCAGCTAACACATACAATCTAAACAGAAATATCCTGAGTCCAGGGAAACCCAGTGAAAAACATATGTGAAGCAGATAAACCAAATAGTAGAACATTTTAATCCTAAAGTTAAGACAACTAATAAGATCGTTAAACTCTCATTTTACCATTACAAATTGCCAGAGAATTAAATGCTCACTTAGCCATTACATTACCTGACATCACCAGGAGACACTATGCTGCCCCAGTCTGGCCTTTAAGTAAACGTAACATTCTTCCTCCCCTCAGTCCATATCTTCCTCTCCTTCATTAATATCTTCTCCCTCATCCCTTTTTCAAATGTGTTAAGCCCTCTTGGGTGATGTTGCAATGATTTAAGTTTGACTGCAATTCAAAGAAGCTCAGTATTTTTGCTTGAGAATGTGACTGAGAAGAGAAAATTAGCCTCAGACTGTACATATGATGAACTATTGTACACTTACAGAGAAAAATGATTGTGTGTAGAATAAATGATGAATAGTACTAACCTGGCTGCATTCAAAGAAAGTCATCAAAAACTAACATTTAGAAATATCTTAATGATTGCTTTATCGGTGAGTGTAGGAAGCAAACTATGCACACGATTCACAGGTGTGACAAATGCAGTAACATGTAATAGTGATCTGACTTGTTCCCCTTCCTGAGCTTCAGTCTAGAGTGCATAAATCATTATATATCAAACTATAAATAACAAAACAATGAAAGCCCAAACTGAGTAATGCCAAAAGACACAAAGAAATTAAACATTTTGCCAAAGAAAATAAAATGCAAGAAGAACATAAGAATGAACAAAATGTTTTTTACAAGCTACACTTGCGCTTCTTAAATCGACAATTTAATTTTCAACTCCAAGCAAACCTCTCTGTCCAAATTTTCTCAGAATGCAAGATTTTTGCTCATATTTTTGGTCTCTTCCTCATAACATGTGTGTTTTAATGGCAAATCAGGAAGGAGCAATCATATCATCATCACCATCAACCCCCTTTTTCACATTTTCAACATGGTGTCAGGTGTCGTGTTAACTGTCGCCAACTCTCTCGATTCAATGCCACACTCCTACCTTCTCCAACACTCATGACTGACTGTAGCAGAGCTTCTCTCACATAATCCATCTACCTCTTTGCTGGACATCCTTACTTCTTCTTACCTTCTTCCTGTCTGTCCCAAATCCTCTTCACCAGATTGTCTTCTGCTTTTCTACACATGTACCCAAACCACCATCACCTGTTCTTGCTCAGAGTCAGCCTGTAATGCCACATTATCTGCATACAGCAACTTTCTTGATCTGTCCCCTCTGACCTGTTTGCTAATGTAGTCCATCACCAGTGTGAACAGCAGTGGGCTCACAGCTGAACCCTGGTGAATACCCACTCCCACTGGTTATCCCT
This sequence comes from Protopterus annectens, assembly GCF_019279795.1. Lineage (NCBI taxonomy): Eukaryota > Metazoa > Chordata > Ceratodontiformes > Protopteridae > Protopterus > Protopterus annectens. Next base: position 1,430,178,215 of record NC_056728.1, read on the forward strand.
CTGTGAGGCAGAACACTGTTCGTACTTAAGTCATTGGCTCCTTGTACATAGCCTGCACTAATTCTACCACTGTTTCTGGGACTTCAACAACAGTACTGCCCAAATCAGCTTTCTTGGGACCTTGCCATATGCTTTTTACAAGTCTAGGAATAAGCATTTGAACTCTTTCATCATCTCTAGTTTCTTCTCAACTATCTGTCTCACTGCAAACATTAAATCAGTTGTACTGCATCCTGATCTGAATCCAAACTGCACATCTCCCATCTTACTTTCTACTACTCTGCGTATCCATTTATCAGTCATTCTCTACAGAACTTTCATGTAATGTGACAGGAGTTTGATACCTCTAAACTGCCCACAGGTGCGATGTCCCCTTTGTTCCTGTCCACACTGAGGATTGAAAGCCACTAAATAATGACATACATTTGTGTTTCAGACTTCATGTCCTTCAGAAAGTGCATGCTATCACAAACCCTTTTTTTCTAGCAGCTTTCTAAGTTTACAAGAGCAATATTTAAAATATGTCCCTATTTTTAGGCCTCTGTTCCCCCATTACTTTAGGCTTTGTTCAGACTTCTTGCACTAAGAGGTAAAGAAATATATTCCAAGATCCAAGATTGCTCAGCCCCAAGAATGGGAACTTTAATTAAAAAAATAAAAAAATGCTGCCGCCATCCCTGAGTTAATACATTTTACTTTACTTTATTAACCACATAAGCAGCATAGACTGACAATCCTTTCAGCCACAAAACAAAGTGCACAAATGCATTTACAATAAGGAAAATGTTATAAAAACAGTTCATCATTCTAGCTAAAAATTAAAACATTACAGTACCAGTTCATAGCTTCATAGGAGATTACTAGGGCCTTTACAAGCCCAGCCATGTTATACCTTTGTTCCCTTATTGACCAAGTTGTATGGTCTACATTTGCAGCATGAGTCTATGATCAGTACCAACTGCTGTCCCCTCCAAAGAATATACAATATCATAAGATAAGGAATATTTAAGCAATAATCCACAACTGGGTGTGGGTAAATGCTGATATACCCACACCCAGTCATGGATTATTGCTATTATACAGTGACATTATTTAAGAAAGACATCACTTCCCTTTCTTAAATAATGTCTTTGTACAAGGGCGCTGAAGTGTTCATCCACATTTTTCCTTCTTTACTGATGTACTGAGCATGCGTATGAGGCTTGCATCCCCTCATTTGCTCAGTATATCATTGCCATGCAGGGGAAGAAATGGAGAAAAGAGAATCTCCTTTGTTTTTTTTTTTCTGTCAAGATTACATGGGACAGTGCAGAAATAGAGGAAAAATCTGGTACATTTCTGTTTCTTTATTTTTGAGAACACACCCGATTTTTTCTTTTGTTTTGTTCTGCCCCTCAGCATATTCTAATAGAAAATCTAACCGCTTAATAGTTCTTCAGCGGCTGAACTTTAATTTGTTAGTATATCCTCAGTTTACAATGGGCATGTTGATTGGGCTGTCCAATCAGCATGCTAATTTTTGAATACAAATGAGCATTCATTCTATAATTCCCAGTAAACTTATGTTCATACTAAATTACTTTAACAGATATAAATTACACTGAGGTCAAATAAGTTTAACACACAACAATATATAAGTAGGGGGTTGTAAACAGAGGTATAAGGTGGTTTCAGACGAATACCTCTCTAGTGATTTAAAGGTCTTATCCCCCTGCAAGGATTAAATACTTTGTGCAATTTTTCATTATTATTACAGTTTTATTAACTTCTTTATATTGATTACTCTGAATTTAATAAATGCTATTCTACAAAACACAGGATATCAAGAAAAGGAAAGTGCAAGTCTTAGGAATATTTAAAGATCAAGACCAACATGGTTTCGAAACTGCTGCTTAATATACTGCACAATTCTTACTATCATTATAACCTGATAAATGACATATATGGTGGGGGTGCTTTTAATTGATACAAGCAAATAGTTACATTTCCTCACTTCTTGTGTTTTATCCTTCTAGCTAGCTGTGTGTATCAATTCTCTGAGCATTTACTCTTTCTTTGGTCCCATGTATTCATCTAGCGACTTATATGAATTCTTCTATCTCTTAAATGTATATTAAGCATGGCAAAGCACCATTTAAATGCGTGCATTTCAGAATAAAAATATTTGATATTTTGCTTTTGGATTTTTGTGATTTTGTATTACAGTTTTGACTACATGCCATGGAACTTCTACACTGACATGTTTTACTTCAAAACCTGTCTAAATATTTCCTTTCCTGAGTAAAGGCAGCCCCAGATGTCCGTGCTAGGCCCAGGGCATATTTGATGCATTCAACACTTAGTTAATGGATATTTCTTGAGTTGCTTTGCCTTGTTTTGTACCAGGTTTCTCATGTTTTTATGGCCAGCGGGAATAGGAAAGTCGATGTTCAATTGGAATGTTTTTAGTATATAATGCATTAACAGATTTATGGTGCTAAGAAGTTCAAAGGAGCACAATTACAAGTACAAATCCCTGCTACAAGCATAAAAATGTATCTTATTATTTAAGGGCAACTTAACTGTTATCTGCCCTTTACCTACGGTTACTGACCCCACCAACAATGTACTAAATATCTCCTAGTTACTGTAAAGGCTCCACTACAAGGCTAGCAATGCCACAGCCTTTCCAGAACTCAGATTCATCTCACAGAATCAAATATTACACCCTTGAAATATCTGGTTCTATATATCTGAACTATGCTACTAAATACAATCTGGCTCCATATAGCTGGAATTTGCTACCTAATAAACCGTACACTTGCATAGGGTTCCATTCAGTTGATTTCTTTCTTGCTAAATCACAGTAGTGATTCAGAGTCCTGTTACATCAAATCACTGCTGGCCAAAATGTTAAATGGGTAACTTAGTGAAGCTGCAGTTAAGTGGGCATAAAGAAGTGTTTTTTTTTCCTTTTTCACAACAACTGTTAAGTTACTGTATTTAAATTTGAAGGGATGTAGGGGCAGTGCAGGTGTTTTTTCTCCTCCACAATTGTACTGTAATTGTACTGTAGTGGCACAATACATCTCAACCTCTTACTCAAGAAATCTGGACAAAGCCTGACAAAATGGAGGGACACGGGCCCAAAAGTAGGGACAGATTCTAAACATTGCTTTCATAAATTTATAGTTGCTAAAGTAACAGAGTTTGTATTAACATATATTTTCTGAGGGATTTTAAGTCTGAAACTCAAATATATGTCATTACTTGGTAACTTCAGTCCTCAGATCATCCTAGTGATTTTGCAGAAAACCACAAATATTATGAGGAAAAAACTAAAAATATTGAGCAAAAATCTGGACAGTCTGTGAAAATCTGGGCAGTTAAGAGTAATGACTGGCATGCTGCAGTTCACTGTAAATAATCTGTTGCATGAGAACGTGGGGGGGGGGGGGGCAGACTTTTTTTTTTACTCTCTGTTGACCATGTTATGATGATTCAGTTCAGTCTTTTGTGACTTGACTACATTTGTTTTTCATTAACTACTATATTCTTATCTGGAACATACTTCTCACCTTCAAACCTGATCTACTTATGCATCTCAAAAAAAGCCACATATAAATGCCCTAGTTAGGCATCACCTAAGTTTTCAAAGCTTAAACAATGCCCAGAAACAATAAAACAAATCCACTGAGACATCTACGACTAACATTAACAAAAGTATCATAAGAAGTTATATAACACTAACAAATAAAGAAAAAAAGAGCATCTTCATAAATAGCATCTTGCACTAGAACTAATTAACCTATAAGTCACAATCTGTGTGATACAGTATTATAAATATGCTAACATATTGCACATATATGTATTGCCAGTATAATATGCATGTGTAATCAGTGATGGGAGTAACGCGTTACAAAAGTAACATGCAACTGTAACATATTACATTTTTACTAACTAGTAATATTAGCTGTTACTTTTCAATATAGTACTGCAGTAATAGTAATAAATTACTTTTTTTAGTAACTAGTAACGCAAGTGTGCATTGCTTTTTGCATTACTTAGTTTTGTTTAATCAGGTAGGGTGGCACTTTTCCCATTCATTCACATCACATCACATCTGTGCATTGGTGGTACTTTTCTCGTCCATTCACATCATGTCTCTGCATTGTCACACAGACTGTTGATGTCCACGTCTGCCCTTGGATGTTTAACATTAACGTAACGTTACTTCACCTGTGTGTGCCAGGAGCCAAGAGTTCAGCTATTGTTGGATCCAAATTGTTGTGAATATGTATATATGAATATATGGTAGCAACATTATATGAGTTTGAATAATTTAGAATGAGACTAGTAAGTATTTGAAAGTTTATGTTTTAATACAGCTATGATTTGAGGAGTGCTGGTCAAAAGGTAAGCAGCCTGGAGGGAGGATGGTACTTTTCCGTTAACGGGGCAACAGCTTTTTTGGCCTTGGTAGAGTGAAGTTTTTTTTTAATGACTTTGTCTGTGCTTAACTAATTAACTGCAGTTCTCAAAGTTCAATTTCCCAAATTAGTACTTTTCCGTTATCGGGGCAACACTTCTAATGTGCTAGCACACGCACACACACACACACACACACACACACACACACATACAGACACACACACACATGATCGCACAGCTGTTAGCCCTGAAGTGGTTGTTAAAGACACCTAGAGGAAGCCTTGTTTTCAACCGTTGTAATCAAGCTGAGTTCAGACTTACATATGGAAGATTAATAACATTGGCTAAGAAGATTTTTAAATCTTATTAGAATCTGTTTTACCAGGGTGTCTTACATGCTGATTGGCTCTTCTTCTTTCTGTTTGATTTAGTACAATAATTTTTGAAATCTTGAATTTTTTTTTTTTTATTTACTTCAGTTTATGTGTTCAGAAATGCGGACGGCAGTAATACCACAAAGCTGTCTGACAGTCTTCTGACCTGAGCAGGTTTATTTTGGGTCGCACAGGACATTATTCCAACCCGATCTCATAACTGTGTAATTTATTCCGTGTCATGTTTGTAGAACTGGGCATGAATTTTCAAATGGCCTTATAAGATTTGTAAAATTACAGCAAATGACGTGAAGCCACGACTCAATGTGAAATACATTGTCCAGACTTGCAAAGTAATGTAAATAGAAATGGAACAGTACATTATGTTTTGCGCTTCTGTGACGTGACAAGTGGGTACCTATCCACACATTCAGAAATCAGAATATTTAGTCATTTGTATGGCCAGTTCTCTAGAACTTTTTTTTAAGATGATCTCAGTCTTTCGTCAAAGTGGTAATTTCATGTAAAAACTTAAACAAACTTTACTTATGTTATTAAACTGAGGAAAGGGCCCCCGAACATCATCACAGTGGAAAAACGCATAGTAGTAACACACTATAAAGTGCAAATAAAGAATAAACTTACAGTATAATATAAAGTGCAATTCACAACAGCAACTGCAAGTGCATGGTAAGATTCCAAGCGCTCATTAGACATGTTGCCCCGATAAAGGAAAAGTACCCCCAAATGTAGTACAACATCGTTTTAAATGGAGATGTATTTAAACTGGTGGAGGTGAATTTTAAATAGGGAGTCAGTAAAATGTCCCCTCCCGAAAACAGATACGTTGATATCTTGGGAGTTGCAACTTATGCCTCTGCTATTCCTCTTGTCCTTTAGGTCTTAGTGTATGTCTGTATGTATGTATTCTGCAGTTCTTTCTTGCAACTGGATTTCCAGCTCATGGCCTCCAGGCAACCAAACAAATCTTATCTGATAAAAGAACAAGAGCAACATTTGTAGAAGAGACTGGCCATAGTTCCTGCTGCCGAAGCATCTTTGGGAATCTAAAACAATGGAAAGTCTTGCAACTCTATACATAAGGTTAGGGAGATCAGAATTTTAGACAGATTTAGCAAGAAATTGTTCACTTCTGTCACTTTAGGCATGAGCCATCATTTTTAAGCTCATATGGTGTAGTACGAAAAGGACTTAGACAAACTGAAGATGTGACTTAGGACATTTTGGATATCTTACTTAAAGACAGAATAAATAAACTGACCCAAGTCATTGAATTGCTAAGAAATTTTATCATGAAGATTGAGTACGATTCTGCAGATACTTATGACTGCTGCTCAGGAAATATGATTAGCTCCACATGTAACCCTTCCTAAACAACATCAAAGGGCAGCTCCTTACTACCTTCTAAATCAGTATAACCTCTATGGGCTGCCATCCCAACCTGAAGCACAACAGGAAGATCATGGATCATTTAAGCCACTTCCCCCTGTGCCCCATATCCTGTATACTTAAATTATCCCACTAGCATTTGGCCTCCATATGGGAAGGAGGCAGCCATAGGGAACGTGATCAAAGTGCAATTCCTGTATTTTTTTCTCTGTACTGATCATCCTGGCATAATTAAAAAAAAAAAGTTTTTTATTTTCTCTTCACTTGAGGGGTTAGAGGACTATATCAGGGACTGTTAAAGCATCATATTATGTGTTTACAATATCTTATTGTTGACAAGCCATGGTTTATCAATGATTCTTACTTAATGTACGACAAATCGTTATTTAGAAAAGATTAGGAACTTTCTGTGAAGACAAGTATGCTAAGAAACAAAGTACAGTTAAGAGGTACGATGCCGAAATTTAATCTACTTTAAACTTAACAATAAATTTGCCTCAGAATCAGTTCCCCATCAGAAACACTGTTTTTTAACTATTAACCATACAGGTAAAGCAGTGTAATGGTAAGCTGGTCTTAATAATCACTCACAACCTTTTACCTCCAGTCCAGAGTCAGGGACTGATCCAGAAATAACCAGCAGAGGTTTTTAAGTATTAGTACTACTGCTCTTTATTAACAACAGGCAGCTGTGTTTGGGTGTGAACTGAGAAGCAGGGATTATTGGTTTGGGAGGATTTGCTAGTGCTAGAGTGCTTAACAGAAAAGTACCCAACTTTCATTATGAGAAAACCGCTAACAAGGCCAAAAAAGCTGTTGCCCCGTTAATGGAAAAGTACCAGGAGATTCATACAAGATATGTTTAAGTTACATGTTATGAGGGAATGCTCACTAGACAGGGTAGAGAAGGCAGACTGATGGCATATGGTTGGGATTATTAGTAATGATGAGTTCAAGAAGGATTTGTTTACCTGATTTAAATATGGGCCCAGTGGAGTCTTTTAGTAATTACATGAGATTTTGATTTGTGAGGAAATCATGGACATATGTGTTAGAGGGAGAAAGCAAATTAAATTTAAAGTCCCAAGAATATTAATAATTTTGATAGGGGTTGACTGTTGAATTATTATATTTATGAGTTGGCAACCCACTTGCCTACCACCCGTAGGCAACTGAAAGGTGAATGTAGTAGGAGGTAGTCAGGAGAATACTGACTACAAGGAGGTTAGGGTCATTCTGATTGTTTGAGGAGCTTTGTATCTTAAGTGTAGCTTTAAAGTTGCATTTGTGGAGGATTGCAATTAAGATTTTGCATTGAAATGATGCCTCAGAAGGGAATTGTTACAAGATGCATGTTAGCACTTGATGCTTAACTATATGTCTTCTGAATGTCTGAAGTTTAGGATCATATTATTTGATAGCTTTGTGTTTTTGTTTCATGAAAATTCAAAGTTTAAACAAAATGAAATACTAGTAACCAGCAGATGATTTAGTAGTACTACCTATCTGCACATTACACCTTGAAGAATCTAACAGTGTGTATACGTGTGTGTGTGTGTGTGTGTGTGTGTGTGTGTGTGTGTGTGTGTGCGTGTGCGTGTCTGTGTATGTATGCGTGTGTGTGTATGTGTGTGTGTGTGTGTATGCGTGCGTGTGTGTGTGTGTGTGTGCGTGTGTGTGCGCACGTGTGTGTGTGTGTGTGTGTGTGTGTGTGTGTGTGTGTGTGCGTGTGTGTGTAGGCAGGCATACAGAAAAACACATACTCATTTTTGGTGTCACATCAAGAATACTGCTCTGCCTTACACCTGTCGTTTGTTAGGACAGGAATTCACTCCCCCATGATCTCCACTCATTCATTGTGTAGTCATTGTGAATAGTTACATAAAGTGATATTTTGGTTGACTTTGTTGTGTTAACAGTCTTGTTAGAACTGTATGACATTTTCTGTAAGCATTTTTGTGTTCTTTGCATTAGTTTTAGCAGATTAGCCTAAAGTACGTTGTTGAAAATTTGATGGGTTGTAACTTGTTATGGGTCTTGTGTTGCTGGCTGTGTGTACTTTGATTTAATTATTAAATTGTGGCTCTGACTATAAAGACTTGTCTGTGGGACTTTGTAAACTGTAAAATGCTATTTATCATTATTTTAATACTTTGTATACAACTTTAATACACCCGTATTCATGTGCAGTAAGCATGTATGCCTCACACACAGGTACTGTTTGAGTAAATGTGAATATAAAATTGCTAAACTATACTTATGTAAAAGTAACTAGTTACTTTAGTTAGTAACTAGTAATAGTAATACATTACTTTTAGAAAAGTAATAAGTAATAGTAATATATTACTTTCACTTAAAAGTAACTAGTAATAGTAACATTACTTTTACAAGTAACTAGCACAACACTGTGTGTAAAAAATGCAGTACTTTTACTTTGTGTAACTATACAAAATGTAATATTTACATCATGTATTATGCAGTATATCCAACATTTATTTGCTTACAGTATGAAAACTTATCTACAATATACAGGTGTGTTTACAAATATCAATGGTGAACTACACATTGCTAAGGATTACTTCATTTTGATTCCATGAACAGCTGGGTATCAAAATGTGCTATCAGATAACGAAGCTTTAACGTTTTCCTTTTCATTTCCTGTATTAACAATGCACTTTTTATGCCTTCTAATAGTATGTTTGTTTCTGTTACAAATTATGACAGTTTGGCTACCAGAATGACCAGGTCATGGATGTAAAGGGTTAACGGAATCTGCTGACTTACTCCCTTAACAGATTGCAAATAAAGGAAAAGGTAAGCTTGGAGCAAGTATCAGTAATGACATATATAAGTCAACATAGTATATGCAAACAAGCAGGATGGCAATCTTTATGCAGGCTTCATGAATCAGTAGGTTCCAGAGTTATGTGAACACCCACTGCTGAGACTCCCTAATCTGCATTAAGGCGATGAACACTGGTAACTGCAGACCCTACTTCCTTTATGCAGGTTATAGAAATGGAGCTATCTGCAATACTGGAGCAACCATTAATGTAATAAGGGCTCAGAAGGCACCACAGAGGATTCCAGTTCAGCAAAGAGAAAAAAGAGTTGCATTTTTTTTTTGAAAACGTTGCTTACTGTCGACATTTGTCTCTAGGCCATTCAGGTGGGATCATAACTTTACTTCATTATTAGCTTTGTAGCTCCAGGCATTTTGAGGATATAGTCCAGGGAATTAGAGGAATCCGTCTTGAGTATCCTTCAAGATAAAAGCCAACATAATAAAGAAACATCCTTCATGGGTTAGAGAATGAGTCTGTCTGTTTTTTGGCAAGAAAAATGCAAACACCAGGAACAGGTTATGATATTTGTACTGTATCGATAAATGATGTCACAATGTTGTTGTTTGTCTTTTCGGCTTTTCCCAGTTAGTGGGTCGCCACAACAGAACTCCGGTCCACTAATAATTGGCAGTAGATTTTTATGGTGCCAAGTTGCCAGCCCGACACCCAACCTTCAGCGAAGGCACGCCCATTCACACATGTCTTTCGGAGGCCACTCGACCACGGGGAGGACATGCAGACTCCACACAGAAGGCACTCTGGCCGTTAATCGAACAGGAGAACTTCTTGCTGTGAGGCAACAACGCTACCGCTGTACCACCGCGGCTTGATAAATGATGTCACAATATACTTGCAAAATGCTTATGGTTCATGTTACAGAAAACTGTTTTCCTGCCTCCGTTGTTTCCTATGGCTTTACAGCTGATTCTGTTCTACACTGAGTTTTTTTTTTTTTTCTGCACAGGAAAAAAGTTGTTACATCATGGCACAATTGTTCCAGTGGTAACCACTGCACTTGTCTTCACTGAGGAATTTAGGCTGTCTGGCAGTTTAGTGCACTGAGTTAAGGCAGCTTCATCCTGCATTCTTGAATTTGACTCCCTGAGTCTCCATTTGTCTAAAAGAAGACTGAACAAGTAATTTAGACAGTGCACCTGCACTGCTCCAGAAAAATGGTACTTGTGCCTAGTAGACTTACCATTTATTAACTTCACAATGAAGAATGCCACTGTAGAGACACAGAAAGCTAGCAGTTCATGCAGTATAACAGGACAGTAGCAAATGTCTGCAGCCAAAGCAGATTTAGCAGGTTGCAGTGTTGTTGTTGTTGTGTCTTTCGCTTTTTCCAGTTAGGGGTCGCCACAGCGGAACTCTGGTCCGCTAATGATTGGCAGTAGATTTTTTACATGCCGAGTTGCCGGCCCTGATGCACAACCTTCAACGAAGGTATGCCCATTCACGCATGTCTCCACACAGAAGACGCTCTAGCTGAGAATCGAACAGGACAACGTCTTACTGTGAGATGACAATGCTACTGCAGCACCACCAGTGTGTGAGAGTAAATATTTTACTATTCCATGGGATAGCCATGGTTTTACTAGTTGGTGGGGATGTCATTCCACAGCATTTATTATGACATTGATATCCCTAACATTTTATTGCATACAACATACATTTTAAATGCTTTCCTAAAGCTCACTACAGTGCATACATTTCTCTGCAATAACATAATTAAAATATTTTTGCATTAACATGGCATTATGCCATGCTGTGCAGTCTGAACCCAAAGCTTAGAGGTTTATATGCAATGGTTTATTGCAGACTTTATTGTATTTATAAACCAAAACATAAACAGCATTCATTCTGAATGATAAAAATAAGCAAGCAGTAATTATCAATTAAAATTTTAATTCACTTCAGCAGTATTAAACTTTTTGGCAAGTACTTGCATGAACTAGTCATGTGGCATTATAGCACTATCTGATTTCACCAATACACAGATTTTTATAAACTTAAAAAATATCCATGTTTCTTCTTAGGGTGCTTGCATAGCAAAGGCCTGCCAGGACTCATTCTTTCTTGGTGTAATGTTGGTAATCTCTCTGTACAGAAATGTAATTATGTAGGTACTTACACATTCACTATTTATAAAAAATGCTACATATGTTATAAATTTTCAGCAGGCACAGAAGTTCATTTCACAGCTAATAGACACAAATTCAAAATACAGAAATCCAGTGCCATAAAATACAAAAGTTAGCATATATGTAAATCCATGACTTAATCATACATTTTACTTATAACAGATTGCCAAACGGTGTAACTGAACTGAACAAGAAAATGCAATTATAAAGTGTAGCCATTAGAGAGCACTACTGAACCAAACTTTCAACATACCAAGTAAGCACTTGGCCTGCTAACTGCTTGTTCTTATTTTTGTTTTAGCAAAATAATTATTTCAGATTTTAGTAGAAGTTCCAAGGAAAGTCAATGCCAGTAAAGTAGCATTATAAACCTTTTGAAACATTCATTTTTCTTCCATCAATGTGTCATCAATGTCAATGTCTTTTCTCACTGTCATCTCACAACTTTTAGATACTACAAAAGAACACATCAGTACAGGATATACATCAAATCACAGTGCTTTTTGTTTAATGCAGGATGAACACGTATGCATTCACTCTCTTATATGACATGAGTTTCATACTTATGCAAAAAATATAATGCCTTGAAATACAGAAAGTTTTAAAATAATCTAAAGGCTAAGCATCTTGTTTTTCAGATATTATGTACCTGTCACACCCACTTGCTTATAAAATGTAAATTATTTATTTAAATTTGTTTATGGTCACCAAAGCACCGATAATTTAAACACAAGAATACATGTTAGTTGCTATAACAATGAATATAATTGTTTTATTAATAAAATACCCACTTGTCATGACACCCGGTTTTCTTCAGTAATTCAGGAGTGCTGCTCTGTTCAAATTATTTATTTAAAACTGGACAGTACACAAATACTGGCTGTGGGAATCCAGCTTATGTCTGCAGTTCATTTGCAGCTAACTGCTTATAACACTGTTAGTCAGCTTGACAAAGCTATTTTCTCTGTTACTGCTGAGCAAAACAACTTCTCATATAGTTCATCAGCTTTATCTGTACATGGCCTACCTGTGATTTATGACAGTGTACAGCACATCCACAAGTGTAATTTTTCCTTAATATATTCTGTCAGCATTGGCATTGACCCCTATTTCCCCATTTTGTTCATGGGGCAACAGTGACCATCACCTAGAACCAATTTTCACACTACTGGGTAACAAATCGTGGTGTGGATCTTCTAAAATCACACTTTTCACTCACTACCAAAATTCAGGAACTGTGCATACACTGAAAATTCCTAAGGAGCAAACTAGATTGCGTGATGTGGGACTCACATTAGTGGTGCAGACATTTTTTTAACACTTTTATTAAATTACCACTTAAGACATAAGGCTAACATACAAAGAAAAAAGAAAAGAAAACATTAACTTGTTCCCAGCTACATACATTATGCATCAAATATGTTCTATTGTGTAACCATCATCAGTCCAACATTACATAAATTGCTCAATTCCTGCCTTCCCTTAATCCTCACTCCTGCTCCTCCAGAACATTATTCTGCATGTATTGTTCCCACAATTCCCATTTATTTCTACGTAATTTACTCCTACTCTTTTCTAAAGAGCCCACTTCCAGTTCCTTTATCTCTGTTACAATATCCAATGCTTCAAATACAGTTTGGTTTAGACTTTGATTTCCACTTTCTAGTAACTGCTGTTTTGGCAGTTACCAAAATTAAACTTAACAAGGCTGTACTATGTCTAGATAATTCAGATCCTGTGTCTCAGCTCAAAATAACTATTTACTTAGTTACACCAATTTGCTCACCTAATATTTCTGACATAATGCTCTTTAGGGAATTTTTAGTCTGCCAATGCATTACACTCCCAAACCATACCTCCAGTATTTGCTATCTACCTAAGGAAAAATTCTTTGAAGTCTGCTCGGAGTATGAAAATACCTATGCAAACACTTCCAAGCAAAGATCCTTAATCTTCTAGACTTCATTGCATACTTGGGAGCCATGAATATATTTTCCCATTGTGTTCTTATAAATTGCTCATTCAGTCTCTCTTCCCAGTCTTAGTGGTGCAGACATTTTGATCAGAAGCAGAGCAAAACTGTTAGAATGGAACTATCAGAATAATCTTATTCTAAGATAATTGGTAATTAAATCAGTCATGTAGGCATTACCATTATATGTTCAGTCTGCAGTTTATACACACTGCTGAAGACTATGTGTATCTATGGTTACAGACAGCAGATGCAAAAATGTGGCATCTCATGGAGAGTCAGTGGTCATATGTCAGAACAGTATGTTATGTGGGGTGTGCAAGGGAGAGTTTGTATTATGAGGTTTCTTTAGATATAACTTGGCTTGGCTTAAAATGGCCTGCAAGGGCAGCTAGCCACCTGTTTACTTATGAACCTATAAGAAAACAATGTTATTTATTTATAAAAACCACAAAAAGGCACTAACAGAAGGCCCACAACGGCCTTGGTAAAAAAGACTTTAATAATATAAAACAATCAAATCACACAGCACACAGAAAAAAACATAAAACGCTTAACAGGTCACCACATTTTTCGTCTGAATGGAGACTTCATCAGATGTAAAATCACATTTCCCAAGCTGTTATTTAAACCACCAGTTGTCTTAAACTTCCAGTACAATTCTTTACCCAATAAAACAGCCAACCAACCAATGCATGCAGCTAAAAAAAAGTATATAAAAAACCTATATATATAAAATCATATATATTAAAATGTAGAGCTTACATTTCATATAAGCATTGTATTAAATACCTGGATTTAACAAAACTCTTTAATAGCATTGTGATCATAAATTATATAGATCATGTGAATATAATAAATAAAATAAAAGAATGAATGAATTTATAAATAGGAAGCCTTATGTAATTTGTAAACATTTTGCACCCTCTAGTGGACATAGTTTCAATATAGTTAAACCTCATACATAAACCTAAATTTAAACTCTATAAAACATGAAATATAAAATAAAGTAATTTAGGTGCCTTTTAAATATCACACTGATTACAATATAGCTGCTCTAAGCTTTAACACTGGGGCTAGGGAGACTGCTTCATTTAACCCAGGTGATCTATTAGCCTCTAAAATAATTTGCCAGTATAATTCTTTATATTCAATTTTAGTCTCCCACATACCAACCTTTATATCCTTAGGTATTTCCTCTAATACAAAAAATTGGAACTTAGCTAAAGTACAGTCTAGACTATGTTTATACAAGGAACTATTTTTTTTTGCTCCGAATATCATTAGTACAGTGGATATAAAAAGTTTACACACCCTTGTTAAATGCCAGGCTTTTGTGATATAAAAAAATGAGACCACAATAAATCATTTCAAAACTTTTACCACCTTTAATGTGACCCATAACCTTACAATTCAATTGAAAAACAAACAAATCTGTTAGGGGGAAAATATAAAAAATAAAAAAAGTGCAATAAGCTGGTTGCATAAGTGTGCACACCCTTAAACTAATACTTTGTTGTCTGTGCACACTCTTAAACTAATACTTTGTTGAAGGACCTTTTGATTTAATTACAGCATTCGGTCTGCTTGGGTACACACCTGCCATTAATTAAAGAGACTCTGATTAACTCCAAATAAAGTTCAGCTGTCCTAGTGGGATTTTCCTAACATTTACTCAGTTGCCTGCTACAGCAAAAGCCATGGTATGCAGAGAGCTTGCAATGCATCAAAGGGATCTTACTGTTGAAAGGTATCAGTCAGGAGAAGGGTACAAAAACATTTCCACAGTATTGAATATACCATGGAACAGTGAAGACAGTCACACTTATGCAACTAGCTTATTGTAAGTTTTTTTATTTTTTATATGTTTACCCCTAACAGATTTGTTTATTTTTCAATTGAATTGTACAGGTTATAGGTCACATTAAAGGTGGGAATAGTTTTGAAATGATTTATTGTGGTCTCATTTTTTTATATCACAAAAACCTGGTATTTTAACAGGGGTGTGTAAACTTTTTATATCCACTGTATGCTTGTAAATCCTCCTCTTAAGTTTTCTCTCTGTTTCCCCTATATAAAATGCTTTACAAACTACGCAAATAGCAATGAAAATCACCCCACTACTATCACAAGTGTTGTATGTTTTGCTTGTTATATACCTATCCCTCAAATCCAGGAATATACTTTCTACATTATGAATATATGGGTACTGCGGGCACATACTACACATAAACGTACCCCTTCTCTTCCTCCCTTGATTGTTACTACTACTATAATTACTCTCCAGTAAATCCTTAATATTCTTACCCTTTCTAAAATACATTTCAATGTTTTGTTGAAAATCAAAAATTTTGTCCATTCATTTTCCATTATTTTCCTAATCACACTGGTATCACCACTAAAGTCTATCACAAAAGCACATTCATAACTTTTGTCCTCTTTTAACTCATTAACAAGAGAAACCAACATAACCTCATTAATAGATGGAATCATATCCACAACTCCCAAAATCAGGGAAAATTTATCATTCCTACCTTTCATGACTTCCTGACTGACATCTAAAATCAGATATATAGGGTACCCCCTATCAATAAACATAGTCATTAAAAATTCACATCCTTTAACAAACTCTCTATTTTCTGAAGTCATCCTACTGATTCTTACAAAATGCTCCTCTTTTGATAAAAAGGGTGAACACTAGTATAGTGAAGGTATGAATTCGAATAGGTCTTCTTCCTATATACTTTGGCTCTAAGCATACCTCTGTCCTTGTAAATAGTAACATCTAAACAGTTCACTTTATTATATCCAATCTCATATGTGAAGTGCAAAAACCCTGTGGAATTAGTAATGTACTGAAAGAATTCCATAAATTTCTCCGTGTCTGTCCAAAATATATAAATATCATCTAAAAATCATTTTTTGTAATACTCAACAATCTTTATATTGGCAATTAATAATATACTTCTCTTCCCATACAGACAGAATTAAATTAGCATTGCTGACAAAAATTACCTTGAAAATAAAGTTATTCTTTAAAACAATATCCATAAGTTGTAGACATACACAAATCTCAGCTTTCCTCAGAGCTTCTTCAAACCACTGAAGCCCTTAATCATGAGGTATATATCCAAACAAGTCAACTATATCAATGGTAATAAACATAATTTTATCTCTAAACAAATCTTGCTCCACATTCCTAAGAAAATCCCACAAATCCTTCAAAAATATGGTTCCTTCCATGGCTATCCTTATAGGTTCATAGGCTGGTACTAGGCTATCAGCCCTAGGGCCTATACAAGCCTAGCTATAACAATTCCCTGGCTATTTCTTCCCACACTATTTACTTAATCCCCTTAAGTTTTATATCTAAAAATCTAGCCAATGGAGCTGTCACTGAATCTTCAGCTGCTACTATAGGATGCAAAGGTGGATCTATTAAATTCATATTCACTTTCGGGATTCCAAAAATGGAAGGGACTCTTGGTTTATTTAATATTTAATATTTATGTTGATCAGATGATGCATTACAATAGATGGCAGAGAGCTATGTATGAGCAAAAATAGAGACTGGGCTTGTAGTTTATTGGCTAGTAAATGTTTGATCTGGCTATTACATATTAAACACATTCCACTGTGAAGTGCATTTAATATGTTTCTTCTATGTGCTGGTTCTAATCTTCGCTTTCATCTACAGGGATATGGCTGCAAGAAGTTACAGGGAATTTCAAAATGACAGAAGAGATAAAGATGGGAGGCAGGACATTTATGTAAAAGTACAGTATTTCCTGGGGTTAGATTTCATGATGTCAGTAAGGAAAAAAGTCACTGGATGGTGTAGGCAATGTTAGTTTTCAGGCAATCGGGTGAGCTGAAAAAAGGAGGAAATGTTGAAAACCTGTTTACATACAGGCCTAATGTTAACACCAAAACCAGTCTGGATTTGTCAAGGGCAGAGCCTGCCTACTTACCCTGGTTGACTTTTTACTAAGCAATGGATGAGAGCAATTCAATATGTACTTCATACCCAGGCCTCAAAAAGGCATTCAGTGCAATCCCACATTCAGGCCTCATACATAAACTATCCCAGCTAAATGTTAATCCCTGTGTAGCTCACTGGATGGCACACTGGCTCTAGCAGTGTACCCATGGTTCAGTCATTGGGTCGCTTCTCCTTAGCACTTATTTTTCAGATGTCAAAGCTACTTTTAAGGGTTTACGGCTGATCACATTTACAGATGACTGTAAACTTGGTGCCATCAAAAACTCCTCAGAGGACAACAAAATCAACAAAATCCTCCAAAAGGGGCTTTCCCAAACAAGAAGTTGGGGTCAAAACCATGAAGTAAAACTAAATGCTGCAAAATTTGTAATAGTACCCTTCAGCAAGCAAAAAGTCTCTTGTAACTTTTACATTTACATTGACAACACTCTTCTAAAAATGAATCCAGTAGTTAGGATCCTGGGAAACTAGTCAGACACAAAACTGTCCTTCAATTATCACATATTCACTATTGTAAGAAAGAAAGTCCTTTTTTCTTGTGCAACTTATTACTAAAGGCTTAAACCATAAAAATGATGTGGACCATCTCAAAGCCTTTTCCCTCTTTTTGTCATACAGGCTAGTGAGATGTGATCTTTACCTCAAGTGCAGAACCTCAACAGACCCTATCCTGCCCAACCTACTGCACATTTGCAAGTCCAATTGGGTGTACACATCCTGTTCAAGACCTTCAGCATCTTTTACAACATAAACAGAGCATGCTGGACTGATAGATATGTATCCCAGAGAATACCACTTCTTTGGAATAGCCCTTCTCTCTGCATAAAGCAAAGTGCTACTCTCACACTATTCAAATAAAATCTAGATGAATGGATAGGTAATCGCACATTTGCCCCTAGGTTGGCTCTCTTGTCCCTAATTGATATGGGCAACATGTAAATGCTGTGTTCATCTCTGGGTTATTCATACTTAAAATATAAGGGTTTTAAACGTCATGGGAATACACGGCTAGACTTCTATACATCTTCATGGGTCAATAGCCTATTAAGTACCTACGAATATTTGAACCTATGAAAGGATATGCTTATAAAGAACAGATTAGGATGTTGGTGGGTAATCATACCCTTCCAGAATCAGAGTGACGTATAACTTTCTTGAAGGTAGGAACACATCATTTGCTGCAGAGTGGCAGTTTTGTTAAATTAGTGAAGAGGCCCAACTTGGAATAATGTGATATTGCAGGCTGTCCTGTTTAAACTGATCCATTAAGTAATACACACAAGTAACAGTCTGCTTCCATTTAATCAGATCATTGTTAAATGCACTCATAAGCTCTGAAGAAAAGTCAATGTTTTTGCCATGATTCCAAGCAGCAGCATTACTTGTACTCTTGCCATTCTCTGCTTCCTCTTTCTATCTACATCCTTTTCCTGCTCCTGTCAATGCACTCTCTTTATGGTATCTGCAACAACAGATAATGCTGTCCTGAAAGTACGGTTGTGAAAGTAAAACTTATCACAACAGTAGATATTCTAACAGATCACTGCTGCAATGGCCATGGTTATATCCTGTCTGGAACATGACCACTGGCCACCATCTCAAAGCTTTAGGGTTACTTCCCATGTGCACTAACCACAAGGAGGCTCAAGGAGAGCCATATAAAAGAGGCAGTTAGGGAGCCAAACAATTCAGGGTATTCTTATCTCAAGAAGTGGGGCTAGAGGTTTGAAACATACACTAGTAATAGCCAGAAGGCACAATAATTAGCTGCAAACTATTGACAACAGCGAGATATATAATTCATACATATAGATGTTTATCTATATCTGCATATCTGCATACACACACACACACACACACACACACACACACACACACACACACACACACACATATGAATGCATACCCTGGACCCTGGCAGCACAAGTAAATGTAAACTACTAAAGTAGCTACAGTTAATGGGTATATTTTCATAGATGTTCAAGTACCACAATTGTTGTAGTGTTTCTGTGATCACTTGAAGAGGTCCTGGTGTCCAGAGGTCGTTTAAGTCTTTCAGAGCATTAATTACTGCCAAAATCTTTTTAATATTATGTGCTTTTGCCAGCCCTGCTTGTTCCACAAACTTTGCACTTTTATCCCCTATGACACTGCTCCCTATGCAAAGTCTGAGGAATCTGCGGTGGCCAACTGACAGGAAGATGGCAGGGAGAAGGGGAGGCCTGAATTGAGAGATAGCTCAGTCCTTCAACAGAGTAATCCCATTTTCATAAAGGGTAGAATACATTAAAAATGCAGTTGGTACTGATGCTGTGGCCACACCGATCTGAGAAACATCTAATTTACCTGATGTAACGTCTGGCTGATGGGATCATGATGATCATAGAAGCCACGAATCCTAATATCCAGAGATACACTCTGGCAGAAACTAGAGTCTGTACCAATGTACTCGTCTCTGAGGAAGAAAGACTATTCCTAAGGAAGTGTCTAGGATGCTTCCAAAAAACACTAGCCTATGAGAAGGAATGAGAGAAGATTTTGGCAAATTTAGTTGAAATGCCAGATTTGAAGAAGATTCTTGACAAAACTCAATGAATTCATACTGTTGACAACAAAGTCTGCATATACAAGTCTTTAAAATACAAAAAATATGAATGCCTTCAGGTGTACAGTATGGACTTACTGTGACCAGATACTTTGTAACTACAGTTGGAGCAGCAGATAACACAACGTATACGACAGAGAACTGATAGTGAGATTAAGTGGAGAGACTCTTAAGAAATGCCACAGAATTGCTTGCAGATTGGGATATGGTGATAGGCATCAGGAGCAGTTACCATGTAACTGAGAGAAGGGATAAGGGATAGCAAGGTCTGAAGATATATCTTGAAAGTCAGTACCTTTACATACAGGTTAAGAAAAGAAAGATCCAGTAATGATCTCCGTTTCTTGTCTTTTTTGGGACTAGAAAGATTCAAGAGTAAAAATCTTTGCTCTAAAGTCTGGAGGCACACTTTCTATGATCTCCCCTGGGCAACATTTTGTCTAAAATCAAGGAAATAGTTTAGACTGGTTTGCTGGATGATGGGGATTCCCTGGAAAGAAGGAAGGGACTCACACTACCATCTGTTCCCTAATTGGATTAATCTCAGGATAGAATTGTCACCTTTTCAAATGCCCAAAGTGGGAAATTTCTATGAAAAATAACAAAACACTGCCACTGCTGGAGTAACTCGCCAACATTGTGATGGCTTGGTGGGAAGATGAGGCCATTATCAAATGTGTTAGATTTAAGACTAACTTGTTATTTTATTGATTTGTCGATGACTTGTTTTTACTATGGAATGGGAGTGTATGAGAGCTACATGAGTTTTTTCTTTACGTGAATAATTCTCTCCCTTTTTTGAAGTTTACTATTTGCAAGTCATATAACAAGATACATTTCTTGGACATTAACATTACCGGGGATAGGACTGGTAAAATTATTACAGGAATTTATTGTAAGCCTTATTATAGAAACACCTGACTCCATAGACGGAGCATCCACCAAGCTCATATTTTTAGAAATATATCACAGGCCAAGGTATGCAAGTGTCTAGGCTCCATGTAGAAGATAATGAGTTTGTCCAGGAGTTATTAAATCTTATGAGATTTAAGGTCAGGGGTCATAGTAAGAGAGAGAGGCAACAACTTGTTTACATAAAGTCACCTCTATGACGGGGAGCTCAGCTAAACCCTATTTTTCTGGGAGGGCTGACACCATTATATCTATTGAATGAAATAAGAATACTGGCTTGGGGGTATTGTTACACTTTAGCAGTGACCATAAAGGTATTACAGATATTATTAAGAGACACTGGTCAGTTTTAACAATTGAACCCACAACAAGGAGATTAGCTGTTGACATCCCCAAGTTTTGGTTCAAAAATAAGAAGGGCCTCTGGACAATGTTATCTTACCCAAAGGGGGTGCACAGTAATGAGGAGAGTTCGTACATCAGCATGAGACCATGTTCTCAATACAATTAGTTTGCTTTTATTACTTCGGCCTCTGTATTTTTGCATCCTGATACAGGACGTTAATTTAATTTCAGAATCATAGCTGATTGTAGTACCAAACATGTTTATTTGGCAGTTTGCCAGCTTTGCAGGCTGTTCTATCTTGGTAAAACTGACAGGGAATTGAGGCTATGTATAAGAAGACATATATATATATATATATATATATATATATATATATATATATATATATATATATATATATATATACATACACATATATCATATTAGAATATCTTCCCCTAATAACGTACTAGCCAAGCATGTTAGTGAGAAAGGTATTAGTCACACCTTTAAATTTATGGCAGGTGATGTGTTATTTGAGAGTGAATGTAAGGGTAATATAAGAACCATTACAGAATCTGTTGAAGCCAATTGGATTATTAGAATAGGTGCTGATAGGGGTAGTGGGCTGAACAACAGAGTGTCATTAAAACCATTTTTAAAGTTAAGAGGATTACGTTGAAGTCTTACTAATGTTTTTTGTATATCACTCTCTTATGTATCAATTTTTAATGTGATGGTTTTATTGGTTAATTTTTTTCATTGTTACCATTTGATTGGAAGAACTAGATTTAAATACATGACTATTTTGTTGTATTAGAATGGTCTGATGAAGCAATGAGTCACACTGTGAAAGTGCTTACCGGATATATTAAAGCTTGACTTTATTTTAATTTTTTTTCATTTTTGAGACTGGATTGTGCTTTGTTTTTCCTTTGTTGGTTTTATGTACTTGTTCAATTCAGACATTTTCGGCTATCCCTGATTCTGAGAAGCTCCTCCTTTCTTGCAAGAGTTGCCCTGCCACTGTCTACTGAAGTTCTTTTTATTTTTTTTCCTGCTGAGGTTGTCTTGTTTTTCAACAAAGGGCCCAGAATTGAATGGAATGTTCTTAAAATTTGAAATGGGGGGGGGGGGGGGCTGAAAGTTTGGGAAATACCTTGACTCACTTTTCCTGTCTCATCAATCTTTTTGCATATAGCAGCAGAACAGCCACTGATACCTTTTTCAATGGGACAATAAAGAATTTCAGACTTTACATATTCAGGAAGATTTTGAAGATGCAGCCAAGCATTTCTTCTCATAACAGAACTAGTGCCTGCAGCCCTACTAATAGCACTAACAGCATAATAACAGCACTTCTGAGAGTGCTTGGTAACATAGATAAAAACAAAATGTGAGCAAACTAACACAGCTGACAAAACACCAAAAAACTTCAATAAAACTGATTTATTCAAATGGATTATCACTTTTGTGGGGTTACTGCTTCATTAGATCAAGAAAAAGATTAAAAAAAATAATAAAAGTGTTTGGTAACATGGGAGCTAGACCCAAAGAAAAAATTTAATGAGAGTTAGAAATCAGAAGCAGGTAGACTGAAGGATATGTTCCTCATGTTTTCAAAATTAGTCAACAAAATCCTAAGCATGTGACCTTGGTAGTTCAAATTCTAAAAGCTATTGTAAAGGAGGAATATACTTTTTTGCATTACTTCTCAAATGCTTTCCCATCATCAAAAGGAACAAGATTAGTCTTAGCAAACAGTTTAGCAGAACAAGAATTATAGCAAGAAATTCCAGCAGGATCTGCTTTAGGATTAGTCATTAGATGTTCATGAGACTGAGGGGTTAGGGCCTTATAAATTTGTTAGAATATTTGGATGTAGATGGCTGAAAATCAGGCATACTGCTAAGCTGCTAAGAAATCATCCTCTGCAGCTGCTAAAATTGGAGGAATAACTGCTGGCTAAAGTAAAATCAATAGCAACATGTCATAAAATTTCTTCTGAGAGGAAATTTCAGTCCACCTATCAACTGTCAAGATTTTTGCAGAATGTCCAATTTTTGTCTCATACTTTTGGTGTGTTCCTCATAAAATAAGTGATTTTCTAGCAAATCACCATGGATTCAAGTCACTAAATAATGACATACATTTGAGTTTCAGACTTTATAATCTTCAAAAAATGCATGTTTCCATAAACTCTGTTATTCTAGCAACTTTCTAAGTTTATAAGAGCAATATTTAATATCTGTCTCTATTTTTGTGACTTTGTCCCCCCCCCCCCCATTATTTAGGCTTTGTCCAGATTTCTTGCTCTAATGGGTTGAGAGGTATCTGCTATCACTGAAAGAATTCTGTCATTTTGTTAACAGCTTCAGAAAATGAAAAGGATTCTGAAGGGAAATCTGAAAAGACACTTTGCTCAGTCCGAATGTTCTAGTGCTGCGGCATTTTCAGAATCAACATATTCTCCCTCCTCTCCCTCTCAATCTGAAAAAGACTCGGAGCAGGAGCTGGAGGTAAATCTGTTTCATTTTCTGTCAGAAGGAAAGGAACATATTCAAAGTAGACAACAACCATCAGTGAGTCCCAGTAAATCTTCACTGTCCAAGGATGGGGGGGGGGGAGGGGGCAGAAAAAGCCACATTCTTAAATGTTTTGTTTAATTCTCCTAGGAAATCCCAGAAACTAGACTAACTCAAGTTAGAGGGTATTAACCTGGAGATCAGGCACCCTAACTTGGCTATGTGGTATAACTGGAACCATTTTCTTTTCCAAGCCAGTCTAGAGATGTTCTCCCTTGCCTGATGAGGATGAACTATTAGCCACAGAGAATGTGGCCGAAACACAGTCACTAGCGGAGTCCCCAGTGCTTGGTACTGGGACCGCTCCTTTTTGACATCTCTTTCTCTGAAATGGAAGCAAATACTGAAGGTTTATGGCTGACTAAGTTTGTAGATGAATGCAAGCTGGAGGTTATCATCAACTTCCCTGCAGACACTAGCATTCTTCAAGGTCTATGCCTGACTAACAAATAATGACATAATCATGGTCTTAAACTCAGTGCTAAGAAATGCATAATTGAACCCTTTGGGAAGTCAATGGTTCCAGATAATCACCATGTTAATAATATACCCCTAAGAGTCAACCAAGTAGTCAGGGATCTGGGTATGCACGTAGACAGTAGCATTCCCTTTGATCACCACTTGGCCACAGTGGTGAGGAAATCCTTTTATGTTGCGCAACTTATAAGTAAAGGCATGGCATCTTTGCCCACAGAGGTCACTATTCCATTGTACTCTGCCCTTATCATAGGTTCATAGGTAGGTACTAGGCTATCTGCCCGAAGGCATTTATAAGCCTAGCCAGAATGTGTTGACTTTCACCACCCCCTTAGATTAGTTCCCTGTGCCTCTGTCCAGCAGAGCCACTGAAGTGATCCCCGAGGTAAACTTTCTGATTAGTTCCCTGTGCCTCTGTCCAGCAGAACCACTGAAGTGATCCCCGAGGTAAACTTTCTGTTTCCCATCCACTCATCAAGATTTCTTTTGAAGAGTGTTAGCGAGGAGCTCTGCCTAATGTAGATTGGGATCTTGTTCCAAAGCATGGGAAGTCTTAGGGACAGGAATCTATCCCTCCAGCACATCTTATTTATTGTTGTGGTGAGGTTTAGATCCCTAAAGCGTGTGGCTCACGGGGATAAGGTTTTCTTTAGGTGGAGCATGTCCATCAATTCTGGGTTGGACACTGCCTTGTATGTCAGGCAGAGATTACCTCTGAGTAGGCGGTATACAACCGAGTACAGCTGTAATTTCTTCAGTCGAGCTGCATAGGGCATCTGTTTGAGGACAGTGATCCTCTTGGTGAGGTACTTCTGTGGTCTTTATAGCTGTTGCAGGTGTCTTGTAAGGCACATCCCAAATGAGGCGTTGTACTCTATGATGGATCTGATGAGTGATGAGTAGAGGGGTACAATGACCTCTTTTGATCTGGATGCGAACCCTTTTGTCATTAGGTGGGCCATGTAGAAGGATTTTCTAACCACTTTGGCAATGTGATTATCAAAGTTGAGATTACTATCTACTTGGGTCCCCCGATCCCTTATTACATCTTCCGTATTTAGCGGACTACCACCTATGTGGTAGTTTGTGGGTACTTTTTTTTTTCCAAAGGGGATGACTATGCACTTTTTGGCATTTAGCTTGAGGCCATGATTTTGACACCAGGTATCCATCTCAGTGAGACCCTTTTGGAGGATGTCTGTGTCAGCCGGAGAGTCAATTATAGCCCCTAGTTTGCAGTCATCTGTGAACCTGGTCAGCCATAGTCCTCCTGTGCTTGCCTGTACCTCTGAGAAGTATATGCCGAACAGGAGGGGTCCTAGGACTGAACCCTGGGGAACTCCACTTGTAACCGATTTAGAGTCGGACCTAGCTCCTGCCACTCTCACCATGTGGGTTCTGTCCGTGAGCCAGTTGGCAACCCATCTTGTGACGTAGGGGTTTATGTTCAGGCTGGTGAGTTTGTCTATAATACCAGAATGGGGAATGGTGTTGAAGGCCTTTGCGAGGTCTAGGTAGGCTGTGTGTACCACCTTTCCCTCATCTATAGCCTTGGTAACTGTCTCAAAGAAGTCCACCAGGTTCAGGAGGCATGATCTGCCCTTAACAAAGCTGAACTGGGTAGGGTCCACTGTTTGGAGGTTCCCAATGTCTCTGTTAATGAGTTCCATGATGATGCACTCCATAGCCTTGCAGACCAAGCTAGTCAGGCTTATAGGGCAATAGTTCCCAGGGTCTGTTGTGACTCCACCTTTGTGGAGCAGAATAACTGCTGCTGTGCGCCACTCTATGGGTATGTAGCCTGTGGAGAGGCTGAGTTTGAACAGTGTGTTTAGGTGAGGGGTTAGTTCGTCTTTGAGCTCATGTAGGACGCAGCCTGGGACACCGTCCGGTCCCATTGATGCTGTGTTTTTGGCTTTGGAGAGGGCTGTTTTAACCTGAGTGTCTGTGATTTCAGGGACTCTACATTCTTCTGGTATGGTTATGGGCCCTCTTGGGGGTGAGAGGGAGGTGAAGTTTGCGCTGAATCTGTCTGCCAGGATGTTGGCGATATCGGTCGGTTCAGTGTATTTTGTGCCATTCTGCACTAACTCCAAGCAGATCTGAGCATTGCCACTTACATTCTTGACATAGCTAAAGAATGCCTTGTGGTTATCTTTGGAGTCCTTGGCAATTTTTCTTTCAAAGCTCGCCTTGGATGATTTTATGAGGGATCGTAGTTTCATGCTGATACTGATCAGGGATGCCTTCCTTTCTTGGGATTTTACTCTTTTCTGTACTAGTTTACTCCTTCTATTGTATAGCTTGTTTATGGCAGGAGTCCACTAGACTGGTTTCCTTTTCTTGTAGGAGTGAGTCTTGGTTTTGCTTGGGATGGTATGATCCATGCATTCTTGTAGGTGCCTGTCGAATGCATTAGTAAAGATTTTTGCAGCTTGGACAGCATTATCCTTCAGCATGGGGGCTTTGATACTTTCCACCTCGGTCTTAAGTAACGTGAAGTTTGCTTTTGAAAAGTTTTTCAAGGTGATTTTCTTGTCCGGGGGTGGGGGCGGAATGTGGATATCCAAAGTGATTTGTTTATGGTCAGATCTAACCAGTGAGGGGTTGACCTCTGGTGTGGAACACCGGTCGCCCATGTTGGTGATGACCAGGTCCAATATGTTGTCACCTCTGGTGGGAGTGTTGACCAGTTGAACCAGGGTGTTTGAGTTTATAAATTCTAGGAAGGGAGTTAGTACTAGAGTAGTTCTCCCAGTTAATGTTTAGATAATTGAAATCACCCAATATTAGGGTGTTTGGTAGGACCTTTATGTTTCCCAGTGTTTCCAGGAATGTGGAATGGGGGTCCTGGGACATGATGGGTGATCTGTAGCAAGCTACAATTTGAAATGCAGTTTTGCCCATTGTTAGTTGCACGTGGATGATCTCTGAGGTGTGGGTATCCTTGATGACTATGGATACACCCCCACCTTTTGTATTTCGTTCTGGGTTTTGTGGCCGAAATGTATGGTATGAGTTGTAGCCTGGTAGTGCTGAGGTGCTCTCTGGAGCCTTAAACCAGGTTTCTGTTACTGCACAGATATCGATTTTCTCCATACTGAGGAGTGCCTCAAGTGCATGCATTTTGAGGTTCAGACTTCTGGCATTGAGTAGCACTACCCTCAGTTTTTTGTTACTTGTGCTATTTATGGCGGTAGGTTTGTCTTTTGAGCCTTGCCTAAAAAAGGCACTATGGGGGTGGCAAGAGCCTTGGCCAGTATTCGAAAGCCTAAGGGTGACAGGAGCAAGCCATCTCTAGTGAAGCAGCATGGCTTGTCGAGCATGTCATCCCAGGTGGACAGACACTGGATCCCCTTTGAATGACACCAGAAACTTAGCCAATTATTGAAATTGAGAATTTTTTTTTATACCATGGTATCATTCTTGGTGAGGGCAGGATGCTACTCAGGGTCAGGGTCATACCGGCCTGGGCTATGTGATCAGAGAGCTCTTCCATGTCTCTTTTCAATGTAGTCCAGAGAGGTATGGCTCAGGTCATTCACACCAACATGGACAATGCCAGAGTCATATTTGTGTAGTGACCTGAGTGCTTGTGTTATGTGGTGGATCCTGGCGCCCGACAGGCAGCTAACAGTAACCTTCTCCTTATTCAGCCTAGTGAGTGGGACGTCAGTGTGCCTGACTATAGAGTCACCTATTACTAGTATGTTGGGTATGTTATTTTGCCTTAAGGGCTGTGATTGCATGGCACACTGGTTTTGTGAAGTATGTGTTTCATGGCTTGTGTTGGGGGGGTGGAGGTTGCTTGGATGTTTGCTTTGGAGGTCTCTGTTGGTTTTACAGATTTTTATTTAGAGCCTCCGAGTATGTTTTCATGTATTTATGTGTGTTTTTTTCCAGTGCTGCTTTAATGGGTTTATGTGAGACTGGTGGTGTGATGCACATATTTCCCTTCTCCTCTTGACTGTTTGATCCAGTCTTAGATTGAGAGAGCTTAGCCTCCAGTTTGGCTGTATAATTGCATCTCTCGCATGTATTAGTGTTTGGTGGTAGGAGCAGGGGATTGTCTGTGTACATGAGGCAGTTGTAACATTGCCTCAAAATGCCCAGATTCACCAGTTGGACTGGAGAGTACACCTGAAACTGCCCTTTGGACATGCCTGGATAGGTACAGTGAACTGTTTTACTGGATGGCTGGTAAGGTCGAATAGAGAGCCTTGTCCTTCTGTACAGTACAGGAGGGTCTAGTGCTACGGTTTATAAGTGCTTGCTATAAGTTTTGAGTAAGTGCCAGGCTGAGAAATGAGTGGCTTGAATGCTTAAGTTGAAAGTTTGTCTAGTTCCAAGGGAAAAAAATTAAAGAGGAGACTTTGTGGAGCCGGCACGCAAAACCG
This sequence comes from Protopterus annectens, assembly GCF_019279795.1. NCBI lineage: Eukaryota > Metazoa > Chordata > Ceratodontiformes > Protopteridae > Protopterus > Protopterus annectens. Next base: position 1,430,206,675 of record NC_056728.1, read on the forward strand.
GGCAAATACGGTATTTATAGCAGGGAAATGAAAGAGATAGAAATTAGCCCAAAATGGCCAATAAACTAATAATTTCTGGGCTGAAACCACTCCTCCAGGGACAGACAGGCTGCTCAAAGCTCCCCTCTCTCACAGGTGAACAGAGAACTTCTTTCTATCCAAGTAAGGTATGGGCAAACACAGAGATTTGTAACACAGCCCTGAATTCAGCACTAACCTGAAAACTAAACTATACTAGCTTAGAAAGGCAGAAAACAAGTATATATATATATATATATATATATATATATATATAAAACAATAGAAAACAAACAAACTGATTTAAACAAGTTACCCAATTAACCAGAAAAAAGCTCAGACCAATCATAGAGTACAACCCTCCCTTTGGTATATATCTGACCAGGCATATGCAGCAACTAGAGTGACCTCACAGATTCTTTACAGAAAGAATACAAGGTGTAACAAACCTGCCTTATACAGAGCACCTTAAAGCCCTTTCCCTCTACTAGGTCTCTTATAGATTACTGAGGGGTGATCTATGCCTGGCTTTCAAGGCATCTCCTACATATTTATAAGTCAAAGAGTATCAGAAATACAAGGTCTAGGGACCTGAATTTTGTCTCTGACTTAAACAGAACATGCTGGTGAGACAGATATGTGTCCCAGAGACTGCACCAACAATGGAACAGACTTCCCATCCATGTGAAGCCGAGTTCATCTATTACGCAGTTTAAATGCAACCTAGACCAGTGGATGGGGAAAAAGAAATTTACCCCAGGCCTGGCGGCAATGTCCATTATGGACAGAGATAGCTTATAAATGCCTGACCCTCAATGTCCTGTTTGGATACAGGACATCATTATTCTTTTGGGAAAACCTGGATAGGCTTAGAAAGCAACCCCCCCCCCCACCGGGGGGGGGGGTCATTAGCCTAGTAACAGTCAGTGAATCTTTGAATCTATGAGCATAGTAGCACTCCATGCTGGCAGAGTACAAAATGTAGTAAGAGTTGCTACAGTTTATACCTTGCCTACACAGAGCACTATGGTGCTCAGGTTATAGTTTAAAAATATCTGTCTTATATACTGTAGCAAACTGCTTACTACAAATGTAGCAAACAGTTACTACATTTTATACCCTGCCTGCAAGGAGTGCTATAATACTCCAATAATTATAAAACATGACATGTTATAACGAAAAATGGCATCATCATTCATTCGGCATAAACATACTCAGAAGATGAAGAATCAATACATTATTAAATAACAAAGCTTATAAATATTAAATAGCCAGGACATACTGCTTGCCTTCAGACTCTGGGTGTGAGTACTGCACGGTAAAGTTTGCAATGCTTTAGCCATGATATATCAAGTAAATAAATTACATTTAATTAAATGAATAATTTAAATAAAATAAAACATAACTGCAATCCCAACATTGAGCACAAAAAAAGTACTTTCAAATGTTGTGATATGTTGAAATTAATCTTAAATAAAAATCTTTATAGCATCACTACATTTTATCTGTTGTGTGACACTATGGAAGCAGACAATTGACAGAAGTGAAATATTAGGGACAAATTTTAAAGATTGTTCTTATAATCATTGAAAGTTGTCAAATAGGTTTTGCATTTGCAAGCAATTTCTGAAGGATATGAAGTCTAAAACTAAAATGATTTGCCAAAAAAACACACATTTTTTGAGGAACAGATCAAATATATAAGCCAAAAATCTTGACATTCAATGAAATCCAGGATAGTTAAGAGGTATGATTTGAATATGTGCCTAAGGAAAGGAGAAAAGGTTTGTTATGCACAATGTGAGTGTGTATTACATGCAGTGGGTATACACTGTAGGCATGAATCATGAAGAGGAAGGTGTGGTTTACAAGGCTGTGGGCAGGGGTTGCTACTTCACATCTTGTGGGAGGTAATACAATACAGTGTAACCCCAAAATGTACCTCAGAGATGTCCTTCCTGTGTTCTAAATAACTGATTTGCTAGGTTTTGTACTGCTGCCCACTTGAAAGAGGTCTTATCCAAGCAAACATCTTTACTTGTACCAGTTACTGCCTTGTGCTTAACTTGTTCCGACCAAACAACTCTCTTCTAGAGTCCTGTCTTGCAACGCAGTTTCAAAACTATGTGAAAGCTTGCCTCATGTTTGCATTGTAAAGCAGCTAGTTTTGCAGACAGCATTACTGAATTCCCCCAAAATGCCAATGCATTATAAACTAAAAACATTCCAAACATCAAATTTCCCATGCCAGCTGGCCATAAAATCCTGAGAAACCTGATTCAAGAGAAAGCAGAGGAACTCAAGAAATACACATTAAGTAAGTGTTGAATGCATCAAATATGCCCTGGGCCTTGCAGAAAAGCTGGAAACATCCCCCCGATTAATGCTTGTCAGTGGCAACATTTACTGCTTAGTTATCTTTGACATGAGGAGGTCAGATAGCACTCTTCAGCAAGACCAACAGTATTAATATTGTCTGGGGATCCTAGGACACCATATTACTTTATATTAAAAACACCCACTGTGGCTATGAGTAATTACTTTTAAGAGGCCATTTTATTTGAAAGCACATCAATTTGTAAAGTGACTGTACAGCTGTCTCAACAGCTCTTTGACTCAAAACCTAAACTTTTCATACCAAAAGTGGTAAAGCTCTTCTGCCTTACAACTAACATTTCTCACTCTTGTTTGTATATGGGATCGTGTGCCACCTTCCTGGTTAAATATTAAGATGTTTTCATACTCAGCCTGTAAATGCTGCATCCTCTGCTGAGCAATGGCTTCACAACAAGGAATGACTCTTTACCCATATGCTACTACTTCCATGACAGGCTGTGTGACACCCACACCCTGCTCTCCATTATCTGTAACTCAATGCTTTGATAAAGGGGTGTTTGTAAAATACCATTGTAAACAACTTTCTCTGTTCTTTTCTTCCTGGATGGATCATATTTGCATCTGGTGGATGAATGTTACTCACGTTTACCATGTTATTTGGCAACTACTCTAAGATAAGCATTATCAGGCTTTTTACTAGGATTGTTTCAGAACACAGATGCACTCTCCACTTATACTGCACTGAAACCTATGTCTATTGATCATATAAAAGTTTGAATGGACTACTTTGATATAGCCCCATCCCAATCTGTCATTGATCAATGTCTATTTTTAACAGTCCATGCCTAAACTAAGACTGCATGTGTCCATGCCCATCCCAAATATCATCCCTCCCTCCCTCTCCCTTCACAATATTAGACAAATGCCAGCTATCAGCCTTTATTTACTCTATACAGTTAGCCTTGCTGCCTCTATTCTCTAACCAGGTGCCCCTTTACAGGCTCTTTTCCTCTTTCTCTGTAGAGACCACCACCTGCACCCCTTGCGTCCCTTTACTTTATTTATTTAACATATAAGTGGGCACAACTACAAAAGCCCCTTTTAAAGGCACAGTAAGTGTCAGGGTCACAGCTTAGTAAGACAGTTAGTGTAGAGGACTAAATCACTGACCTGTTATAGAGTTGTTTCTTGTCACCAGGGTACAGGGTTTCATTTCTTCCACATTTCATTTGCCCGCTGTGTGACTCTGAGCAAGTCATTTATCAGACAGTGCTCCCAGATCACTCTTTAAGCAGGATCATTGTGTCCAGTGGGTTATCCAGTCAACAAGTAGGAAATAAACAAATCTGACTTGCTGTCAAGGCAGATGAAGGCTAAAAGGAGATCTCCAACTGTCTTGAACTCACTTGACTACTGGTCTATTGACTTCCAACTTACCATTTCCATATGGTTGCTACTGGTAAATTAGCTTCCCACACATTAAAATGATGTACAACAAAGGTTCTGCTGAGGGTAACATCTTTCTTACATAGTATGAAGCCCTTCAATGGCAGAGTAATGGCATAGAGTACAGGACTTGTGAATCGGGCTATCCCTAACCATGAATCTGATGACATGGCATTATCACCTCACAATTGTCTTTATTGTCTTAATTGTTTTTTGCACATTGTTATAGTTCATTTTAAAGTCTATGTTTCATATTTCTGTTTTATTATTGATTTATATTGAGGGCAAAGTACTTTAATAAACTGAACTTCCATCTGCCTGTAGGTGTCAGTAGTGTAATGCCCATATTTTAGCTGGACTGAATCAAGAGTTACAATGCCGCAGTTGCCATGGTGACTGATAATATAATTCGGGAATCTACTGTGCTTATCCCACATGGGAAGAAGATATCAAAATGTGTTGTAAACCTAATTTTTCTGAACAAATGGCTGCTCCCAGCACGGTTACTCTCTCTGCAGTCAAAACAACAAACAGATGTTAATTTTTACAACATGGGATGTTCTCACTCTCAGGGACAGTCAGCTTAATGAATGAATGATTAGACATAAGTGCTGCCACTGCCAGGTAGCTTTACCGAAGTAACAGCAAAACTAAGTGAGGCATGATGACATTAGGCTTGAGACAAGCAGGTTGGAGATTTTATGTTCTTCTCAAAAGAAAATCCTGATGAGCACAAACACATCTACTGAATCAGGTTTGTCATCAAAAACAAGCACACCAACCAGTTTCCAAAGCTTGCAACTGGCATCAGCTCTGCATTGTCACCATCATCATCCTCATCCACATCCTATTCATTGTCACTGATAGCACATACTGTTAGCAGCTTGATGTGCTCTAGTACAACCTAAGAAAACTATTTAGTTTTAAAGATTTTAAGGTTCGATTTTTGTGGAAAGGCATGCACCAGGCCACTAAACAATTCTTAACAAATATTTGCACAAATTTAAATGTGAAGTATGCAACATTCATTAATTTTCCATTACCTGCTTATTCCATTTCAGTATTACAAAGCTTACCTCAGCATTCAAAAGTCATTAGGCAAAAATTAGCCACGAATGGGGCACACAGTCAATACTAATAATTTAATTTTGGCTACACTTTTTCCAGTAGAGCAAATGGCCCATCATCTACCATAAAATTTGCAATCTGCTCTTACTAATTGTAACCATTTTGGATACAATGACTGTGGGTCGTAGAGATGCCACTTAAACAGTGTCTGATAGCACATCCACGAATATTTGTCATCATGCAAGGGAACATCATTTTTGCTCTTTGTCTTCTGGCAAAGAAAACCATCATTCATGGCAGCTCATCTTGATAAGTAGCATTTAACAAGCTATGGCTCATGGGGACTGATTCTTCTGGTCTATATCCTGTCTTTAAAATTATCTGATTTGAAAAATAACTTTATGGTATTCCTAAAAAGAAAGTTCAGTTTATAACATTGTTTTGTTTTGCACACGTATGCCACTTTTTCAGTAAGGAATGCTTCCATTAGTGTCATCAGTAGTATAGAAGTGTAAACTGAGTTCCATTTAATTCAGTTCAGTAATTACTAACATTCGTCCCATCACTGTCAGTCATCATAGAAGCAGCTGGCTCAAATAGTTTCAGGACACATCTCAGACACTCCATCAGATGGCCAAGACAATATGAACATATTCTTTCACAGTGGTGTCTGCACCACGTACTTAAATCTGTTTATGTTGCATCTGTGCTATCATATAACTACACCCTAGTAGTGACCTCCTGCATTATGTGATGCACACGGATCTATCACAGCAGTCTGATGGCTTTCACAGAATGATTAAAGTAGATGCAGATCATGATAGCAGAAGACCTCAAGTTATTTGCGTTCTGGTCCTTGTAATGCCAAGTTTCAGTGTTATGAGTATGAGCCAAGCATGGTGTCTGTGTTGGCTCCGAGTCCACAGTGCTACTAGAACATATGAAGCATTACCTGGTACTGCAAATTAATTTGCAGAGTGGTAAAATGAGAATGTAAGCTTAGGTAAAAGATGATCAGTTAGCTGCAGCTTTTCAATTAACAAACTCACTATAGATTGTGCTTGTGAATTCTCACACTTGCGGGTCACTGAATGTGACCGAATAATGATAACAGGAAAAGAGTCAAATCAAATCCTGCACCAGGGTTTACACCAGCTATGAAAAATATAATGTCTAGCAAATCCAATCTTGCACTTTGTCTTACACCACATATGAAAAAACTAATGTGTAGCAAATCAAATCCTGCACCATGGTTTACACCAGCTATGAAAAAACTAATGTGTAGCAAATCAAATCCTGCACCATGGTTTATACCAGCTATGAAAAAACTAATGTGTAGCAAATCAAACTGTGCACCATGGCTTACACCAGCTATGAAAAAACTAATGTGTAGCAGAGATAAAGCATGGAAAAACTGGCATATAGAAAACAATAAACAGTCTGCAACAATATTCGTACTTATGAAACCTAACTAAGAATGCCATCCTAAAGTTTAAGCAAAACTACCACACTAGTTTACTGGATTAACCACTGGAAAACTCCAAAACACTTTTTGGTCAGCAGATAGTAAACGTTAATAAATACAACCCCCCCCCCCCCCACACACACACACACACAGAAAAAACAGCCCTACTCTTAAACACGTGAAAAACTATAACATAGCATCCATTTGTAACTCATACTACAGAAATGTTGCAACATGGACACAGATCATACAGCCTTACCACAACTCCTACTACCATAACAAAAACATAAAAAATAAAACAAATATTCACAAAATTTAACCCACTTGTCTTGCAGCTGATAACCAGCCAGTACAACATCTCAAAGTAGCTGCAGAGACCATTGCATACGCAGTATCCATACTTATAAATCAATTTTCCTAGAAAGAACAGACTCCGCACTCTGGAAACAATCTTATTTTATCTCCTTACATAAAAAGTGTCAAATCACTTTAACTAGTAAACTATAGAGATATAGTAAATCTAGTCTCCTCTATCTAAAACACTTGAAAAATGGGTTCATATATAGTTGACCAGCTACTTAAAGAATATGTTATTTCGACAACACAGCATGGATTTACCACAGGCCATCACACAGAAACAGCATTACTAACTTTCCTAAAGTATATTCATAACAGACAAAATCAAGGCAAAATTGTTGCATCTTTATTAAATTTGATTCACTTTCACACCCCTCTCTGTTCCTTAGACCCATGGAATTGGGCCTCACAAATAATACAAGCAATTGATTTCAAAGTTACCTCGGCCAGCTAACAGTGTGTACAATGGTTGATGAGTTATCAACTCAACAACAAAATGCATTAGGTGTGCCAAAAGGTTCAATATCAGGGCCTTTACTCTTTAATGTTGTTCTTCTTCTTTCGGCTTTTCCCAGTTAGGGGTCGCCTCAGCGGAACTCCGGTCCGCTAATGATTGGCAGTAGATTTTTAAGGTGCCAGCTCGACACCCAAACTTCAACGAAGGCATGCCAATTTACGCATGTCTTTCGAACGCCACTCAACCATGGGGAGGACATGCAGACTCCACACAGAAGGTGCTCCAGCCGAGAATCGAAAGGGAGAACCTCTTGCTGTGAGGCGACAACCCTACCTCTGCACCACCACGGCTTCTAGGGCCTTTACTCTTTAATGTATTTATAAAATAAATACATACAGTTTTTCACCCAGCAAAACTAATCTAACATGTTTAGGACACTGCACTAATATATGCCTGTCTCTTCAATCAAACAGCTCCCAGATGAGCTGCAGAATTCCTCTGCAAAAATGTGAAAACTTTCTTGAGTAATCTAAACAACTAAATTCAAATAAAACAAAATTAATGGTATTTTTACCTCCAAACGAACAATCAGACTATAATGACTTAAACAATATTATCAGTCTAAAATATTAGAAATGGGTTAGTGAAAATACAAAACTAATAAGAATAATAATACTAATAATATCATAGATTTGGATTTAATTAGCTCATCCAGCATGTAGTTCAAAAAACTAAGTATAAACTAGGAGTTCTCTATAAAGAGAAAACATTCCTAACAGGATATGCATAGAAGACTATAGCTCAGAATAAATCCCCCCCACCTCCTATATACCTCATCAGTTTTCACTAACATACAGTCCTCTCAGATAGCTAGACTGGAAAAGTCTCATAGTAACATTGCAAGTTTGCAAGTAGCCACATTAACCAAATACTTCAGTGTTACACTTCAGTCTCTTAATTGACAGGAACTATCTACTTCTAAAATGAAACTAGAATCCAGATCCCACAGACCACTAGTAAAAACTACAGGAGACTTTATTGTATGAAAAACAATATTTAGTGCTTTCATTGAGTATAACTACGACTTCATCAGAATACATGAAAATTGAATCAATAGAAATGCTCACATTTAAATACTTCCTCTCCCAGTCACACGATTAATCAAGACCAATCAAAGCTTCCAGTTACAATGTCATTTGCATCAAGTGTGAGTCCACAAAATAAGTTTGTTAAAGAAACATGCACTTAAAAAAAAGAAAAAAAGATAGACTTCACATAACCCAGAAAAAATGTCACTAGGATCTGGCTTTTAGTTTCATTTTGGAGTTATTCATTGTTCTTGTTTTTTTATATCTATGAACTATCTACTAGCCTTTTCTCATATTAAGACTGCCCACAACATTTCATACCCCAGAAAGATGCCCTGCTACTGGCGAGTTATTAAGCTTGCGGACACACCCACAGAGAACTGCAATCACTAAACACCTAGTACTCTTCTAAAAATCTAAAAATCATAATGGCGCCTGCCTGCACTATGTATACATTGCTAAACTGTGGAACTCAATCCAAGCAAATATCAGAAATATTGCATCTTGTCTACTGTTTCTGATCTCTTCGAAGATGTACCTCTCAGGCAAACAGTCCCACCCTTGTAACAGCCTCATTACAAAGTCCACTTCTTATTCTAACATCCCTTCTACAATTTACAATCCCACTGAAATCATACTTTTCACAATAATAGTACTGAGCTTGTACTAACCCCATAACTAATTCCCTACATCATGCAGTCAAATAAAGCAAATATACCTTAATTCTCAAACATTTATTAAAGTAATCTCCTGGTTATGGGGCTCAATTAGCATGTTTGGATAAAATACGCACATGCCTTATCTGTTGTTTGTGTGCTAATATCACAGTGTGAATATGTATGTACACTGTAAAAATAATGGTGAATGCTCCATTGATGTGAGATTTACACAGTGTATATGCTGTGTTCTGTAGATGTATCTGAGCTTAACGTGGTGTCTGTACTATACAGTGTATGTAACATGGTGATCTCCTGTTAAACTATATAATCATGAGTAATATATAAATATATTACTTATAGCTTATGCAAATGTATATATTGTAAACTTTTCTCTCTGGGCATCCACTGAAAGAGGACTTTGTTCAGTTAGAATTTCCTGTCAAACAAAGTGAAATAATAATAATAATAATAATAATAATAATAACAATAATAATAATAATAATAATAATAATAATAATAATAATAACAATAATAATAGTAATAATAATACACGGAAGGAGGGTGAGCAGGGAAAGGAAGGAAAAATGATTATTCTTTGATTATTGACAACAATATGGTCTCAGCATACCTCTCAAACTCTTAGATCAAGAAATCTGTACAAATCAATAAATAAAAGTGGGATAAAGGCCCAAAAATAGGGACAATTTTTAAATATTGCTCTTATAAAATTAGAAACAGGTTTTGCATTAGCATGAACTTTCTGAAGGATATTAAGCCTGAAACTCAAATGTTTGTCATTATTTTCTAACTTCATTCTTTAATGATTTACCATTAATTTGCCAGAAAAACCACAATTTTATGAAAAACAGACCAAACATATGAGGCCAAAATCATGGTCATTCTGCGAAAATCTCTACAGTTCAGCAGTAAGTGTCTCAGATATGGCTACTAGTCCATGTATTAATTATATGAAATGTTTTCCCACTGAACTCCTTCACATCTTCGAGCACTTTCCAGTGAAAGGCATTCCACACATCTGAGACAGTTCAAGAAAAAATGTTCTTCTGTGGACCTTACATTTAAGTTCAACTACTTTTGAAAGGGCTATAAAGCCTCATACCACAAATGAAAACATTATGAAATTAGCAGCTAACAACTCATCATGGCTGTTTAAATAGTAATGTCTATAAACTATGCGTGTAGTAAAAATAAAATGTCACCGATACCTGCCCACAACTTCCAAGGAGATATTTGTTCACCAGCTTTCCCTAATTTTTTTAACAATGCTACTGGTATTTAGGGATTCAACTCAGTTAACAAAGTAACTAGGAACTGAAGGAACCTTTGATTTAGTTTAAGAGGAACACAGTGTCATCAACCTCTAAATCTATATGACTTCCATCAACACCTCTTTCTCTTACATAGCAGACACATCATGACCTGTCACTGCCACATTTTGATGATTTGCCCAATGCTGAATGACTTCTGTCACTGTCATGACACAGGTGCTTATTTTCTGCTTTCCCATACAAAAAAATAAATAAATAAATATATGACATGGTAATGTACTTCAGCAGGATGACTATTTCCAGGCTGCTACTTGCTTCCTCCTGAGTTCATTTTATCTTGCACATTTTAAGAACAAACCCATTTTCAGTGCTTGCTTTCTGTCTAATTTTTGCTCCTTGTGGCTTAGCTTGACCATCTCTCCGTCCTTACTGGACCCACGGCCTTATAATCTTGCTTCCCCTACACCTGCTCTTCTACTTGCTGACTCCACAGTACTACAGATCAGTAACTAAACTGAAAAAAAACTCAGGATTTGTGACATATACTTTTTTCTTTCGTTTTTTTTTTGTTCTTTTCATTACCCATCATTGTACTGACTAGATACCCCACTGCATGGGTCACTGCAGTTACCCTTTTTTCTTTTTTTTAATTGCTCCTCAGCTGAAGAGGGGCAGAGTAGGATATAGAAACAGGACCTGGTCAGCTCCTACATTTTAGCAGCACCACCCACCAGATCTTGGACGTTGGACCAATATATATATTTTTTTTTTTTGCTCCTCAGTAATGAGGAGCACCATATCAAGGAATGGCTCCTGGTGCTAGATGAGCCAGTTATGCCCCTGCTGCCAAACGTAACACGAACTACAGAGAAGAGCAGGAAAACCTTACCTCTAGTGTGGAAATTAAGTTATTGCAGAGACTCTGCCTAACAACACAAATTGACTCAGATATAGAAAGATGTAGTTTGTAGTACAGTAATCATATGGCAGAAGTTAATTAACTAAAATTTGAGCAGTTATAAAGTGGAACAAGGGAACTCCAACCCAGTGTGTACTAATGAAAAGTGACAGCTTATGTCTGAGCATTTATACAGTGAGAACATGGCACTCTGCCTTTTGTACTAAGACCAGGCAATGGAGAATGGCACCCTGCCTATTGTACAAGACGAGTTAATGGAGAATGGCACCCTGCCTGTTGTACCAAGACCAGGCAATGGAGAATGTACCAAGACCAGGCAATGGAGAATGGCACCCTGCCTATTGTAACAAGATGAGGCAATGGAAAATGGCACCCTGCCTGTTGTACCAAGACCAGGCAATGGAGAATGGCACCCAGTCTGTTGTACCAAGACCAGGCAATGGACAATGGCACCCTGCCCATTGTACCAAGACCAAGCAATGCAATGACTCTGCTCTACATCACATTAACTACAAATAATGTCCTCTTGCAGCTTTCTGTTGCCTCTAGCCCTTCACACATTTGTCTCTCAGACTCACACCTTTCAGCCTGTAAACACTGAAAATAGGAACAAAGGCCACTAAGAAATAGGAACATCCTGCTAAAAATCTGGATATCTAATTGGCATAAAATTTGAATACCAAGTATCACATAAATCTTATTGATTTGAGTAGGAATGTTGGATACTACACATAAACACCTGTTTATAAAAACAGAGAGTGACAAAAATAATGGGAAAATATAAGCATGTTATCAAAGAAACAGTGTAAAATCTGCATACGTTAATGGACTGTATCACAAAATTCTACCACACAAGCACACTTATTTTTGTTTCAGAAAAAAGGATTTGTAAGATGTGCCCTCTTTCTTTATATTATTGTTACCACTAAGATGCTAGTTGTATAGTGTGGCTTTCTGTGAACTAGACAGCTTCAAAACTCACATGTCATGAGGAGGCTGCATAAAATTGTGTGAAGAGGCAAATCAAGCTTGTAAACTGAGACATAATCCAAAAATAGGGACATCCTAGATCAGGCCTAAAAATAGGAACATTCCTACAAAATAGGGACAGTTGAGAGTTGTACTCAGACTGCATGTAAAAATACTATGAAAAAAAATCATTCAATCATAATATTTTTATTTGTTTCTTCATCTTTATGCTGTCTCCTAAATCTGTAGGGACTGTCTGAAGGTGTTCAGTTAGAACAGTTAATTTTGTTAAGTATGAGAGGATAAAGTATTTTATTTGACTTCAAACACATTTTACCATAATAAGACCCTATTGTTGACGTATGAATGTTGAAAGGGGTGCTGTGAAACTGTGTAGATTAAGTTATTTGGGAAAACTTTAGAAATGTTGCCCTGATTAATGCACCCATATTTAAGTTAGCCTTCCATGGGAAACCCATGCCTGAAACTATCAGTTTTTTGGCTGAAAAGGTTTATTGTTAGTCCAAAGGCAGCAATAACTATATAGTCAGATGGAAGCCCTGGGTTTGAGTCTAGAAAAGGTTTAATTTTTTTTTATCTGTTTTGGATGGAAAGTACAGGTAGGGTGAAGTGGGTGGAGAAGAGTGTCAGGAGTGATTTGTGACAGACGAGTACCAGTATGAGTGAAAGGGAAGGTCTACAAGAGAGCAGTGAGACCAGCTATGTTATATGGGTTGGAGACAGTGGCATTGACAAAAAAACAGGAGTCAGAGCTGGATGTGGCAAAGTTAAAGATGTTAAGATTTGCACTGGGAATAAGTATATTAGAGGGTCAGCCCAGGCTGAGCAGTTTGGAGACAAAGCCACAGAGGTGAGATTGCATTGGGTTGGACATGTGCTGGGGAGGGATGCTGGGTATATTGGGAAAAGGATGCTAAGGATGGAGCTGCCAGGTAAGAGGAAAAGAGGAAGGCCTAAGATAAGGTTTATGGATGTGGTGAGAGAGGACATGCAGGTGGTTGATGTGACAGAGCAAGATGCAGAGGACAGGAAGAAATGGAAACAGATGATCTGCTGTGGCGACTCCTAATGGGAACAGCCGAAAGAAAAAGAAGAAGAAGAAGGATGGGCTACAAAGAGCTGTTCGACAGGTCTCCTGCCAGGACTGCAACCACTGAACGTAACCTGAATATGGATCCACATCTATCTACCACCCCTGGAAGTGATAAAAAAAATCTGTTATTTTACTTAATGGGAAGAGTTACAGTTACTGTTGCTACTCTAACTGCTTACACTAAACTAAGGTTGTTTATTTGATTATATTGCTTTAAACATAAGCTAGATGACTGGATGGTTATTGACAAATTTACTCCAGGACTGACCAGTACGGTCCTGCTGGAGAAAAGAGGTACAGCTTGAGGGGATGATGCTGGCAAGCTGAGAATGGTCATGAGACACAACAGCCATGGAATATCTATGAATCTAAAAGAGGAAGTAACTTGTGCCCTGGACAAAATCGTGGGCCTCAGGAAGAGCAGTACATGACTCTTATTGACTGGCTGTTTGGATCTCTTTGCAGTTTAAATTGCCATGGCCTACATACCTCTGTAGTCCATTTGACTATGATACACAGAACTGCACATTGCACAGTACTAGCATGCTATGAGCTTTATAAATGCAAGATACTGAAAATGGACTTGGACTACAGTCTGTTTTATGCTCCATCTCACTCTACACTTTGAAGATTATCTTGTCATTACTGGCTAACAAGTATTATTGTTAAGCCATGCCAAACTCCTTGTAAGGGCATTATTCTGTGCTGTACAGGACTTAGACATGGAATACATAAGCACAGTAGGAGGTAACTGGTAAAAGTACAGTTTTGTACCTACCATAAATGTAGATGTTCGAGTGTATACACTGCTGCAGTCATTACACTTGGGTTATCCTGCCGTCAGGTAGTTCCCCAGTCGGCCTGAGTTCCAAAGTCTTGGTCCGGCATCAGTTGCTGTTGCCTCCTCCCTGACGTCAGTGCGACAGGGGTATATATGATGCAGCCAACACCATTTTCTTCAGTTTTTCTTGCCCCAGATGTCAGGTGCCCCTAAATAGGTAGGCAATTCCAATTGCTAAGAAAACATACATAAGCAAAACACAACTTACAGCTACCAGCAAATATCCCCATAGGTAGTAAGGGTAGAAGACATTGGTACGTACCAGCCAGTAAGAGGGGAAGGAGGGAGGGTAACCTGGACTGCAGCAGTGTCTACACTCGAACATCTACATTTATTGTAGGTACAAAACTGTACTATGTTCATCGTGTTACACTGCTGCAGTCATTACACTTGGGTAGAATCCCAAAGCTGAGGAAGGGTGGCTGATCCTATAAGGCATTAGGGGTGGCTATAAGGCCCTGCAGCACTGCAGTGGCGAAGCCAGCTCTGGATTTAGAGTATAGAGGCAGATGGTAATGCTTGGTGAAGGTATGTACAGAACTCCAAGTTGCTTCTTCCAAAATATCCTTGGTAGGTACTCCCCTGAGGTAGGCAGTTGAAGTGGCTGTTGCCCTGGTGGAGTGAGCTCTAATGCTGCTAGGAACAGGTTTTCCATGGTATGTGTAGCAGAAACGTATACAATGTCCTATCCATTTTGAAATAGTCTGTTTTGAAATGGCTTTTCCCTGTGCTCCTGCAGCATATGCTACCAATAATTGCTCAGATTTTCTGAAAGCTTTGGTTTTGTCCAAGTAGAAGCATAACTACCTGTGAATGTCCAAAGAGTGCAGTAGTCTCTCCCCTTTATTCTGTAGTTTAGGATAAAAAGTTGGCAGGTGAATAGTTTGGTTTAGAGCCACACTGGATACCACCTTTGGCATAAAAGTAGGGCTAGTTCTTAAAGACACCCTGTCCTTGTGGAAAATGAGGAAAGGTTCCACTGCCATTAGTGCCTGTAATTCTGAAACACTTCGTGCTGATGTTATTGCCAGGAGCAGAGCAGTTTTCCAAGAGATATATTTTAATTCTGCTGTGTTGGCTGGCTCAAATGGAGGTAAAGTTAGCTTCTCCAAAACAAAGCTGAGGTCCCAAGTTGGTGTAGGTGCTCTACAGAGCAGTCTTATGTTTTTAGCCCCTCTGAGGTACTGTTTTAACAGAGGATTAGAGAAAAATGGTGGATCCATGTTGTAATGAGCAGAGATAGCTGAGGCATGGATCTTGATGGATGAGAAGGAGAGTCCTTTGTCCAACATCTCAGTTAAAGTATTGTAGTATCTGAGGAATGTTTGGGACAAGAGGGTCAAGGCTGTGAGCTTGGTTCCAGGCACAGAATCTCTTACATTTATCCGAATAGGCTTTCCTGGTGCTAGGCCTTCTGGCCTCCAGAATGACATCCATAACAGCTTTGGAGAGAGGCATTGCTTGCTTGACTAAGGAATCTTCCATGCAGCTAGGTTTAAGGTCTTTAGCTGGCTGTGTAGTATTTGTGGGTTGTGCTGAGTCAGCAGATGTGGGATTTGAGGCAAAATCCAGGGTGGTTCTTGTGCTAAGTTCCTTAAGATTGGGTACCAGTGCTGGCGTGGCCAGTCTGGTGCAATCAGGATCATCTTTGGCTCTTCCTGCCTGTCTTTTATGAGTACCTTTGGCAGGAAAGGTAGTGGTGGGAAAGCGTATACTTGTAGGTTTTCCCAGCTGAGTGAGAGGGCATCCACTTTCCATGCTTGTGGATGGTAACTCCTTGTGCAGAATTTTTGTAGCTGGCAGTTTATTGGGGATGCAAACAGATCTATGTCCAGGCTCCACCATTTCTGTGTTAACATTCTGAATATTTGTGGATTCAACTCCCATTTGTGGGGATCCATGATGTTTCTGCTTAAGTCGTCTGCCAGTGTGTTTTTGTCTCCTGGCAGGAATTGTGCTTGCAGATGAACTTGAAGGTTTATAGCTATGTTCCACAAGGTCATGGCTTGTCTGCATAGGGGGTAGGAATGAGTGCCCCCTTGCTTATGTACCACATAACTGTGGTGTTGTCTGTCTTTAGTAGTAGTTGTCCTGGATGCAGCAGGTCCTTGAAAGCTATAAGGGCATTTTGTACAGCTAGCATCTCTTTTTGATTGATGTGAAGATGCCTTTGTTCTGCAGGCCACGTGCCCTGAATACATTTTCCTGCCATGTGTGCTCCCCAGGCGTAATCCGATGCATCTGTTGTCAGTGTTTGCCTGGCTGTGGGTTGTGTAAAAGGCTGTCCCTTGTTGAGGTGACAAGCTTGAGCCCACCATTGAAACTCCTGTTGAAGGCAAGGGCTTAGTGGTATAACTGTTTCTAAACTTTGACAGTGTTGAGACCATACATTCTTTAGGTACCATTGTAGTTTCCTCATATGCAGTCTGGCATATGGAATTAGTAGTATGCAAGATGCCATGTAACCCAAGGCCTGCAGAATTTTTCTTGCAGGGAGTTGGGTCTTCGTTGCCATCAATTGAAAGTATTGAGTCAGTTGTCCTTGTTTGTCTGGCGTGAGATAAGCCATCTGGGCCGTTGTGTTCAAGCTGGCACCCAGGAATATAATCTCTTGTGAGGGCACTAGTTTTGATTTCTTTTCATTTACTGTGTACCCCAGGCAACTTAATAACTTTTTTACAAACGCCAGATGCTTTAGAAGAATGTCCTTGCTCTCTGCTTGAATCAGGCAGTCATCCAGGTACGGATAAATTTGAATTCCTTTCTGTCTGCAAAATGCAATTACTGGTGGCAGGCACTTTGTGAAGACCCTGGGCGCAGTAGATAAGCCAAAGGGCAGTGCAGAGAATTGGTAGTGCATTGAACCCGCTATGAATCTGAGGTATCTTCTGCAGTTTTGCCTGATAGGGACATGCAAGTATGCCTCTTTAAGGTCCAACGTCACGAGCCAAGCTTTCTTGCCCAGCATGGGAAGAAGCTGCTGTAATGTCAACATTTTGAATTTCTGAACATCCAGGTAAGTGTTTAGAGATGAAAGATCTAGAATAGGCCTTCAAGCTTTGTCCTTTCTGGGTACCAGAAAGAGTCTTGAGTAAAATCCTTGTCCTTGCTCCTGTGATGGTACCTTTTGAATAGCTCTCATATCCATGAGTGCTGTAATTTGTTTTTGAGCCTCTGCCCATTGATTTGGTGGCAGGTTTGGCATTCCTTTTAACCTTGGCAGAGTGTGAAAGTGGAACCTGTAACCTTGAAATACAATGTTGAGAACACATTTGTCTTTGGTGATCATTTGCCAATTGTGGTAGAAGAGTGCCAGTTTTCCTCCCAAGGGGGCTGCCAAGAAAGATTTGTTTGGCAGCTGTAGTGGGAAGTCATTGGAGCTGTTTTTTATATGATTGGGGCCTGTCTTCCCCTTCTTTCTGGCCTGATGCAACCCATTGTCAAGGCCTGTAAGTACCTTGTGTTTGACCTCTACCTCTTGGACGTCTGTATCTTCCCCTTTGAGGTCTGTCTGTAATTGGAAAGGACCAATTCTTAGTTGGCCAGTTTCTGCTAAATCTAGGAGGCTGAACCTGTAAGAAATCCTTCACCGTTTGCATAGATTTTTGCCTTATCCTCCATTTTCTTTAATACCTCTTCTGCCTTAACTCCAAATAACACATCCTGCTGCAAAGGTGTATCCAATAATTTTGCTTTAACATGATCTGGTAACGTATGTTCTTTTGACCAAGCATGTCTTCTAATGACAGAGCCTGTAACTGCTGCTCTGAAGGAGGCCTCTAGAGAATCAAAACCACATTGCAAAGTATGCTTTCCCACTTGTTCAGCTGCATGCAATAATTCCTGCATTTCTTTAAAATTAGGAGGATCTGATTCTGGAAGCATTTTTTGTTTTAACTGAGACAGTAAAAATTGCTGATATTTAACATGTGAAACTGGCAATTTAAGGCTCTCATTGCTAAAGTTGCAGACGTATATACTTTCTTTCCCCATCTGTCTAATGCTCTGGAATCTCTGTCAGAGAGAACTGGATTCTTGGCTGATGAGGCCTTAACTCTTTTGGGTCCCTGAGAAATAGTTTCAGGGTCAGCTACAGGGCTTTTATACAGAAATTTATGTGAGTCAGGGACTCTGTAGTATCTGTCAGGTTTAACAGGAGCTGGCGGTAAGGAATCAGGATT
This sequence comes from Protopterus annectens, assembly GCF_019279795.1. Classification (NCBI taxonomy): domain Eukaryota; kingdom Metazoa; phylum Chordata; order Ceratodontiformes; family Protopteridae; genus Protopterus; species Protopterus annectens. The sequence goes on from NC_056728.1 coordinate 1,430,224,883, forward strand.
TAAGCTGAATTCAGTATACACATCATCCACAATATCTAACACTGGCGGAATAGCAAGGGGTCTGTGTTGAGGTAATAAAAGGAAGTCTCTGAGCCTTTTCTTGGATTCTGAATAATCCTGGCCTTCCCAGTGGAAATGCTCCCTCATGGTATGTAGGGTTTCCCCAAAGGAGTAGTCCTCAGGCGGTGAGGCTGATGGAATTGATTCCTCAGCATCAGAATCCTCATAAGGGGGAAAGAGTATCATAGGTCTGAGGATGAATCAGAAGAGATGGACACCTGGTCAGATGAGTCATAATCTGCATCCTGTCTAGGCCTTTTATCAGGAGGGGGATGGGACCCCCTGATCAGAGTGATTAGGTCTTCGGCCATTTTGAGCATTTGTTTCTTAGGCATGGAGGCCTGTCCTGGGGAATGCTGTATTTGTTTCTTTGACTTTAAAGAAGGCTTAGACTTAGCTGTGGGTTTAATGCTTAACTGAGTAGGTCTGAAGACACCCTCTGTAGCTGTGGATTGCTCAGCTACTCCAGATCCCTTTGAAAGGTTAGTCTCGGTAGGCTGAAGAACTTGTGCATCTGAAGGCCCAGCCATCTCCACATGGGAGTCAGAGGCGGCTTGAGGTTCTACAGAAGCGGTCATCAGTGGCTGCGAAGGTGCCTCGCTGAAAACCGGAGAACCGGCAACTGGCCTAGAAGAGGCTTCTTCGTCAGTTTTGGGCCTCGGATGTCTATCCTTGTCTTTGCGCTTTTTGTGTATTCCGGTTGTCGGAAGTTCCGACGGCATGGTATAATTGAATTTTCTACCAAAATAATGTCGGGCAAAATCAAACCGGCGTTTAATAGTGCACTTGTTAAACCTAGCACAAAACCGACAACCAGTGACGTCGTGGTCAGGGCCTAGGCATGGGATACAATAGGAATGGAAATCCTTATGAGGTATTTGCTTCCCACAAGAAATACAGTTATTAACTTTTACTGACATTGGTCTGAGGCAAGAAAAAGTTTCCCCAATGGGGTACTTAGCTTTGTAGAAGACTTCGGTTCTGGATTCGGAATGAAAATCTCAGGAGACGGCCGACCGGCACTTGCGAACTGCTTTTGCTTTGGGCACCGCGTGGCAAGAAAGACTGAAGAAAATGGCGTCAGCTGCATCTTATCGCACTGACGTCAGGGAGGAGGCGACAGCAACAGACGCTGGACCAAGACTTAGGAACTCAGGCCGACTGGGGAGCTGCCTGACGGCAGGATAACCCAAGTGGAATGACTGCAGCAGTGTAACACGATGAACATCATGGCACAGCAGACATATCAGAAACAAAATCACATATTATACAGGTAGGTAGCTTGAACACTGTACAATAAATGTAATTACAGTAGAGAGTTGATTACGTGAACGTCAATTATCTAAAACATTAATTATCTAAACCCAGTCTTCCAAAACTTTTTGGTAGGAAAAATCATAAAGTCTGAATATGTAAATGTTATACGTATTAGCTTGTGCATGGTTTTTGAACTTGTAGCTTGCTTGTGTGTGAAAAATATTCTTTATTGTCCATTAAACTTGTTGAATGGCTGAAAAGTGTATTTCCCAAGTGCAGAAAAAACAAGATTTTAGAAGGTTTTTATCCAGTTCAAAGTATGTTTGATTATCTGAACAGTTTCATTATCCAAACTAACCTTGGTCCCAATTACTCCGGATAATTGACCCTCTACTGTACAAATAAAATCGTAACAGGAGTTTGGCCTTAATAATAATGTGTTCTACAATAAGTAATAAATACTCAATTGAAAAGAATGCTACTAATGTTAGTATAATTGGGGTGTTGGAGGTGTTAGTGTCATTTTGGGAGAGGGTGATGAGGGGAGATGACAGTACATAACTGAGCTGAGGAAGAGGAATTGTAATGAGAAGGAAGGTGAGAACATTAATTGGTAACAGGCAGCATGGAAAATGTTTTACTGAGATAATGTATTTACAGTATGTACAATTTAAAAAAAATAAGCAACTACCAATTGATCTTGGAAGATTATTGTAACCTCGTTGCCCTTATGACACCCTAAGTTGCTGAATATTTATTTCACAGCACTTCACACACTGTAAGGACATGATCCAACTACACGACAGGAATGATAAATCAATTTGTTCCTTCCATGTAGGAATTACCAGATACTCACTGACAACAAATGTCTGTTATACATACATACATGACATAATCTGTGAGAGGTGGAAGTACCTACACAATGTGCTGGACACAGTTGCACCAAAATGTACAGTCTTGGAGTACCATACAATACCATCTATATATCTGTACGAGCACACCAAACTACCATATACTGTCCCAGACCCTAGAATTAGGAAGATAAAGTCTCATCATAAACTTCATAACACAACATCACCACACTAACACAACCTAAAAAAATACCAGGCTGTGGACAGGACCCTGCCCTACACACACACACACACACACACACACACACACACACACACACACACACACACACACACACACACACACACACACACACATATCATTACGTATTCAAGTACAAATAGAAATGATCTGGTTACAGGTGACTCCCTTGTCAAGCATGCTTACAATAACAGTTTGACATTTAGATGTCTCTCTGGCAACAGCAACAGCATCCATGATGCTACAAGGAATATTCAGTCCCCCACACTGGACAGAATGGAAAGAGGATGAAATCAACAAGAAAAGGAGAGTAGTATTGCTGGAAATGAATTCATCCTCAGGTCTTAGTGAGTAACTTCACATCATGGATTCTGTTTTCACAAAATCTCACCAAGGTGACAAAGATTTATGGACTGTATTTTATACAAGATATAGCGAGAGAAGTAGGTTAAAAAAAAAAATGTTGGTTGCACAGGTCCCAGGATAACAAAGTGCCCAGTCTCAGTATATGCACTGGTGAAGTTAGTCCAGGTTTGGTGGGGGGGGGGCTGTTGTACAAGGAAGTGGCAGTCCAGAAAAATCACAAAAACTGATAAGCCAAAAACAGCTATAACGATGATAGAGTGAACTATTGATGATAAGAAAAAAATGATGTATTCTTACTATTATGCAAGAAGCCTGGAATTTCCAGATAGAAGATATTCAAAAAGATTAAGAGAGATATTAGAGGAAAGAAAAATACTTGCACAAGAAAAACTGTCAAAAGCTTCAAATGTAATTTTGCATTCATTAATATAACAGATCCATGAAAAACATTACCTAGACAAAGAAACGTTGGGATACCAGGAAGAAGAAGTGACAGATGAAGTGCAATAATATAAAGAAGAAAACCTAGAAATTTTTCAAAGGTATAAAAAGGAAACATGGGCATAGGAAAGAAAAAGAGATCTGATGTGGTGCAATATTTATGCAAAGTGAATAGAAACTAATCGATACAAAAAAAGTACCTCCAAAGATATATTTTTTTTATTTTATTTATTTTATTTTATTTACATTTGTTAACCGGAAGTGTCCGACTGGACATAAGTCCATTTTCAGCGGAGGCCCGGGGAGAAAAGCTCCACAGTTAAAATAAACAGACAGCAGTTACATTGGATTACATAGTGAGTAACAATTTAACATAGCAATTACTTACAACATATTTACAGATGAAGAACATAGTATATCAGTAGACAACTAGAATCTTTATCTGTGAAGTACATAACAGACGTTAACAAATGTTACAATAAGAAGTTCCTGCTGTATAATAAGTACTAGGCTTATGAGCATCTGAGCTTGCTATAATCAAGGTAGTTAGTGGAGTGGAAAGAAAGGTAGTGGTTGGATGGGGTGGGTGATATTGGAGTGGGAGTTGCAAGGGCATAGCCAGCATGTTTTTACGTGTGCTTTTAGTAAAGTTTTGAAGTGGGTGCATGATGGTATGGAGGTAATTGTGGGTGGGAGGGAGTTCCATAATTTGGCTATGGTGCAAGAGAATAGTGCTTCACCAGCAGAGTTATTGGCTTTAGTGATCTGCAAGTGATTTTTGTTGCTGGATCTTAGTGGTCTGGTGGTGCGATAGGGTTGGAGTAGATTCTGGAGGGATGGGACATTTAGTGGATGGTTTACTAGTTTGTGGGCGAGTGAGAGTTGATACCATTGAAGGAGGTGAGGGAGTTCAAGCCAGCCCAGTTCAGCAAGTGAGAGACAGTGGTGACTACGGTAGGATGCCTCTTTGGCGAATTTGGCGATTTTGTTGTAGCAGGTCTCTAGCTTGTTTAGATCGCATTGCCTTAGGTTGGTATATATTGGAGAGGCATAAAGTAGGGCGGAGATAAGGTGGGAATTTGCTATTGAAATCTTTGCTGCTTTGGTGAGAAGTTGCTTATTTCTGTATAACGCTCTTAGTTTTTTGTGGACTTTTTTTATGGTTATGGATATGTGAATGTCAAATTTTAGTTTATTGTCTATTTCCACTCCTAGCAATTTGTTGTGTTCAGTTGGGTATATAGTGGTGTTGTCTTTTACTGTGATGTTAAAGTGAGAGTTGTTTTGAGTATGTTTGGTGGGTTGGAAGATGAGTAGTTTAGTTTTGTTTGGGATGAGTATTAATTGGGCATCGGATAACCAAGTTTCAACAGAGGAAAAGGCTTTCTGTGTGACATTTTGCAGTTTGGGTAGGGACTGGGCTGAGCAGATGATGGTTGAGTCATCTGCGTATTGTATGAGTGTGCCATGTTTGGTGGCAGAGGCTAGATTATTGGTGAAAACAGAGAAGAGTAGGGGTCCAAGGATGGATCCTTGGGGAACCCCTATGGAGACAGGTAGTTGGGGAGATATGTCATTCTGCCATACAACGGATTGTTGGTGGTCAGACAGGTAACTCTGAAACCAGTTGGTGACTGACTGAGAGAAGGATAGGTTATTGAGGACAGAGATAAGTTGTTTGTGTGGGACCATGTCAAATGCTTTAGATAGGTCTAGGAAAGTAGCAGAGGAGAGATAGCCATTGTTTTATGCTGAAGGATAGTGTTAGTAAAGGAGAGTAAGGCAGTGGTGGTGCTATGGTTTGGTCAGAAACCATGCTGAGTATTGGAAAGTAGGTTGTTAGTAAGGAGGTAGTCTGAGACCTGAGAGTGTATGCATCTCTCTAGTATTTTGGAGAGTGGAGAGAGAATAGCTATGGGGTGGTAATTGGTTAGTTCTGTGGAGGGTCCACCTTTGTGGAGGGGAATTATATGTGATACTTTCCACAGTGTGGGAATGTAACTTTCTGACAGAGATCAGTTAATCAAGATGGATACTGGGTAGGCCAGAGCATCAGCTGCAATTTGTAGGTATTCACTTGGGAGGTTGTCTGCTGCTAATCTGGTGGTCTTAAGTTTAGTTAAGAGTTTTTGTATGTTGGAGGTAGGTACAGGAGAAAAAGAGAAGGCAGTGGGGAGACTACTAGTTGAAGGTGTGGGTTGGAGGGGAGGGGGGTTGTGTTGTTTAGCTAGTGATAGTATGGTTTGTGTGAAGTGTGTGTTGAATGAGGTAGCAATATTTTCTGAGGAGTGAGGGATGTTAGGAGGAGGGGTACTGACTTTACCTGGGTGGGGGATGGAGTTTATGGAGGACCAGAATTGTTTGGGGCTGTGTTGGGAGGAGTCTAGGGCAGACTGGTAGTATTGGAATTTGTCCTGTTTTATTAGCTTTTTGACTCTATTGCTTTGTTCTAGGAATTTCTGTCTAGTTCAGGGGGTTTTGGTTTTGTGCCAGTGCTCCCAGGCTTTATCCCTGTTTTTCATTCTGACTTATTGCTGGAAATGAATTCATCCTCAAGTCTTAGTGAGTAACTTCACATCATGGATTCTGTTTTCACAAAAATCTCACCAAGGCAACAAAGATATATGGACTGTATTTTATACAAGATATAGCAAGAGAAGTAGGTTAAACAATAAAAAATAAATGTTGGTTGCACAGGACCCAGGATAAAAAAGTGCCCAATCCCAGTATATGCACTGGTGAAGTTAGTCCAGGTTTGGGGGGGGGGGGGGACGGGTTGTTGTAGAAGGAAGTGGCAGTCCAGAAAAATCACAAAAACTGATAAGCCAAAAACAGCTATAACGATGATAGAGTGAACTATTGAAGATAAGAAAAAAATGATGTATTGTTGCTATTATGCAAGAAGCCCGTAATTTCCAGATAGATTAAGAGAGAAATTAGAGGAAAGAAAAATACTTGCACAAGAAAAACTGTCAAAAGCTTTAAATGTAATTTTGCATTTATTAATACAACAGATCCATGAAAAACATTACATAGACAAAGAAACTGTGGGATACCAGGAAGAAGAAGTGACAGATGAAGTGCAAAAATGTAAAGAAGAAAACCTCGAAATTTTTCAAAGGTATAAAAAGGAAACATGGGCATAGGAAAGAAAAAGAGATCTGATATGGTGCAATATTTATGCAAAGTGAATAGAAACTAATCAATACAAAAAAGTACCTCCAAAGATATATGCAGAGAAATACTGGCAAAGGCACCTAGATATGGAAAATTTAACAATACAGAAAACAGAAAAACAAAGGAGGAAGTAGAACAAAGGATTAGTAAAGTAGAAGTTAAACAAAACAAAACTGAAGTTATGGATTGCCTAAAAGTGAAAGATTTACTATAGAAAATACAACACAGGTAATGTCACAGCAGGATGGAACGAGTCCCCAAACTAAGGAGAAACAGGTGGAGCAGGAAGCGTCTGATGACTTACCAGATGATGATTCTTTGAAGTCTTTAATAGGAAAACTGTACAAAAGTTCAGTTAGAGTTTCTCAGCAAGGAAAGGAGAGGAAACAGTGGCAACTCGGACACAGGCAATGCTGTGGAGTGATGGGCCAATGAGTTCCCACATGAAGGAGCAGCAGATGATGTAGGATGCAACTAAAGAGAATATGTCATAGGAAGATGTTCTTGAACATTTTGTAGAATGCTCTTAGGAAGCAGAGAGCAAAGAATGTGCTATCAGTTTGGAAGAAAATGATCTAAGGGAAGAGCTGCTTGATTTAATAGAGATGGATACATATATTAAGACTGATGAAAGAAATAGAATACATAAAGTCAATAACACCCAAAATGTGAGAAGTCTGATAAAAAAGATTAACACAGTAATCAAGACTTTAACAGAAGTTCATGAGGTATAACCAAGGTAAATAGGATATATTACTGTGCAGCTAAATTAATAACATATACAGTCTTACCATAAAAACGTAGAGCAATAAGGGAGAGGAAGAGAATGAATAAAATGCCATCATGAAAGCACTAAATAGAGAAAACTATGAAGCATCTAAGACCAAAAGTGCAACTGTTAAAAGAATATAGAAGAGGGAGCAGATCAGCAAAAATACGTAGAAGGACAGAAGTGATAAAACAACACACAGTATCAGAACAGACCAGGATCTACCATAAACTATGCCAAATAATAAACTAAATATATCAGCACAGGCAGAAAAACGTAGAAGATATACAGATAAATATAAAGGAAAAGAGCAAAATAATCAATTCTTTGATGACTCAAAAAGTTTAATAGAAAACTGGGAAACAAAACAAAAGTAACAGAACCACAGAAAACTGGGAAACAAAACATAAGTAACAGAAACACCACCAAAAAAGAAGAAATAGACACATTTTTGAGAAATATTTATGAAGACCCTGTGGAACATAACAAAGATGCTGAATGGGTAGAAAAATTAAAACAGTAAGGAGTTAAAATGTATGGGCTATGAAATGCGATAAAGTAGCAGCCAGGGAAATTGAAACACAATTAAGAAAAGCTCCTAAATGGAAACACCATAGCCATATGCAGTACCTAACTAAAAGTAGTGACATGTTTATGAAAAGATTTAGCCCTGAGTAAGAATTACTTATATGTATATCCCAAGCAGACAAAAACCTGGTTAACAACAACAGGAAAAATGACACTCCTACTTGACAGTGAACCTGTAAGCCATCCTAAAAACTATAGACCAACAACTTGCCCTTTGACAATGTAAAAACTACATAATGCAATTGATGCAGACAGAGTTTATAGTTATTTAGAAGATAATTTAATCATGGTAATAGAATTAAAGGGTAACAAAAGAAAGTCAAATGGAACAAAGGATCATTTGTTGTTAAATAAAGACATAATGGAGAATTGTAAAAAGAGGAAGAATTTAAGTATGGCATGAATAGATTACAAAAAAACATTTGACGGCATGGCAGTAGAACAAAAGGGTAACAAAAGAAAGTCATGTGGAACAAAGGATCATTTGTTGCTAAATAAAGTTATGATAAAGAATTGCAAAAAGGGGAAGAATCTAAGTATGACATGGATAGAGTACCAAAAAGCATATGACAGCATCCCACATTCATGGACAAAGGAGTGCTTACATATGAAAAAGATATATCCTACATTGATCAATTACATTACAGAGACTATGAGGCAGTGGCAAACCACTTTGCAGTTAAACCATTACACAGGGAAAATTATTATCCCAGGGATAATAATTCAAGAGTGACTCTTTGTCACCACTTCTGTTTTGTCTTCCCCTTAAATCATTACATGGTTTACTTAACAGATTAGGTCATGATTACAATTTGGCTCCCAGAACACAACCTTGCTTAAAGACCTTCTCATCTACTTTTTGTGGATGACTTAAAAATATATTTTTATTCAGATGAAGAGCTGTAAACACAAATGCAAGTGATTAAAACTGTATTAGATGACATAAGAATGTCATTCGGTCTTGATAAATGTGCAAAGGCAATGTTTAAAGCAGGAAGGCTGCAGTACCAAGAAAATATCAGTCTGCAACAGGAATGCGACATAAAGGAACTTGAGCAAGAGAGTGTATAAAAACATTTGGGAATTGATGAAGGACTGACAATAAAACAAGAACAAATGTGAACAAAACTCATTAAGGAATATTTTAAAAGACTGAAATTAATAATGGAAACAGCTCTGACATCTAGGAATAAAGCCCAAGCTATAAACCAATTTGCTCTTCCTGTCCTAACTTACAGTTTTGGTGTGACTGACTGGGCTCAAAAGGTATTGGATCAGTTGGACAGGAAAACACTAAAAATGATTAACGGTTATCAAATGATATATATACTAAGATTATATATTCCTTGCTCTGAAGTATGGTATGGGCTTTCTCAAAACTGATTTCATGTATAAATCTGCAATTGTGGGACTGTATACATACCTGAAAGCATGAGGACAGGAAGCCTAAAATGACCTCTCTGCTTAATTTAGTAGAAGCACTCCAGTGTCAAGCAGAAATGGAAACCAAACCAGAAGTAGACAAAAATGAGACAGTAACCACATGTGCCAAAAAACAAAAGAAAGAATATAAACAGAAGGATCAGATGTGAAGGAAAGAAATGTGGAAAAGCCATAAATATAGTGGCAACTGTAGTGATCTCCTGGAACAGCCTCATGTTGATCAGGAGTCAATGCAGGAATGGTTAAGAACAGGTGAGTTGAAACCAAAAGGTGAAAGTTTAACCATGGCAGCCTAGGATAGTGGACTACATGCCCATTCGTTTACAAAGTCCATTGAACACATGGAAAATGCAGGTTCTGTAAAAAAGAATTGAAAACAGTCACACCGCTTCTTGCTGGGTGTGATACACTTATGGAATAGCATATGTACACTGAACGGCACAATAATGTGGCAAGACTGCTGCATTGGGGATTATGCAAACACTATGCTTGCTGTACTCTGCCTGAATATAGTTGATCTCTGTCTGCATTTTATTTTGATTTGAAATTTTTCATTTAAGGTTCGGTTACTTCTATTTTTTTTTATCTTTTTCTAGTATTACATCTGTTTTGTTTTAAGTTTTCTATTCTGTTGGAGTTTTAAGAGGGCTTGGCTGGAGTCAGATAGAAAAGTTAGTAAAGAATTCCTTTGCATACAGTAAATAACATCCATTAATTAGTGGGAGGAGCTGAGAAATAGCATTTCTTATTTAACTAAAAATATTTGGAGGCATCTCTATTTAGCTGGAGTGTTTGTTTGGCTTGCTTGCTGTACTATGCCTGAATATTGCTAATCTGTCTTCATTTTATTTTTTCCCAACTACCGGACCAATTGTTGTTGTATTCTTAAACTTGGTGGCTTTTCAGTTGCCAGTTCCTAGTATAAACTTGATTTTGGACACTCCTCCCAGTCCCATCTCATCAACTCATTCTACTGAGTACAGAGAGATCATTTGGGAAGGCCCACCCCCTTCGTTTCTTAACCTTGAATTGTCTTCTGTTTCCTCCTTTCCTACTTAACTAAAAAAATGCACTTTATTCAGCTGCTTTTACTGTATTTGTGTTTCTTCCTACTCTGTTACTTTATTTTGCTTTTGCTGCTTCTTCTTATAAGTGTTCAATTGCATTTATTCTGCTGCATTTATTACTGCTTGTAGTAGCCTGATTAAATTGTAACTGTTATTTTAAGCCTCTTAGTTTTGATTTAAGCACTTGGGCTCAAGGCCAGGTATTTTACTTTAAGGCGGTTTGTGGTCCAAACTCTTGTGGGAAGAGAGGGTAGCTGCTGCTCTTCTGAGCTGGGAATTGTTGGTTGAAGGCTTATTGTGCTTGTTGTTCTAAGTGTCTTTGTTCTGGTTTAAGCACTTGGGTTCCAAACCAGTTATTTGACATTATTAAGATTTGTGGTCTAAACTCTTGTGGCAGGAGAGGAAAGCCTACACCCTTCTAAGCCAGAATTGCTGGGTGAAGGCTTATTGTGCCTGTTATTCTGAAAGTGTCTTAATTCTGGTTTAAACACTTGGGTTCCAAACCAGTTATTTTACATTAGGAATGTTTATGGTCTAGACTCTTGTGACAGGAGAGTGTAGCCTACACCCTTCCAAGTTGGGAATTGCTAGTGAAGGCTTACTGTACCTGTTATTCTAAGTGTCTTTGTTCTGGTTTAAGCACTAGGGTTCCAAACCAGTTATTTCTCACTAGGAAGATTTGTGGTATGAACTCTTGTTGGAGCATTTTACTGAACTGCTGCTTTATTTAAACTGTTTTTTTTTTTTTTGCTGTTGTGGCTGTGATTTTATGCACTTTGAAATTCTAGTACTTCTGCATTTTAAAGCATAGGCTAGATTCAGGCTTGCTGAATCTAGACTGTTTGATATAATTTGAGCATTAAAACCAGCCATCTTACATTAAGAAGGCATCCCCCCACACACACCCTTGTGATGGAAATGTGCAGCTAAGGATCCATCTGAGTTCAGTCTTGGGCTTTCCCTTTGGTTACTTTGTTTAAAATCATTGAACTTCGCTTCTATTTGAGTGTCGTGTTTGCATGGGTTTGCACTCAGTTTACTGGAGCTGCTCAGAAATTGGTGACTTTAGCCAGAGATCTGGAGTGAATTGAAACTAAATCCAAGGCATCCATTGAAATCTGCTGAAAAGTAAATATTTTTAAAGTCTACATTGCACTTTGAGAGCAGTATTCTACTGAATCGCTGCCTTATGTAAACTGTTTTTGCTGTTGTGACTGTGATTTTTTGCACTTTGAATTTCTAGTACTTCTGCATTTTATAGCATAGGCTAGTTTCAGACTTGCTGAATCTAGACTGTTTATTATCACATGCACACTAAAACCCACTCTTCACTGAGACACTGAAAGATCTGAGGCATCAGTTGCTTCCAACTAACTATAACTGCCTGCTTTTGCTCTTATATTGCACTTTTAATTTATATTTGCATTATACTGTCTGTTTGAATTGTCTGAACTATTTTTGCCACTTTTTACTGTATACTATACTAGTTCAGCTGCAGCATAGACCAGATCCAGGTCTGCTGTTCCTGGGTAAGTTTTGTAATTTCTGAGTATCAAATTCAAGCCATCTTTGTTGGAGAAGGCTCTTCTGCACCCTTGTGGGAGGAGAGTGCTGTCTGGGTCCTTTATAATCGAGGGTGATTAGACCAGAGCTCAGAGAGAGTGTTCTTATTGGCTAGTTTGAGTTAAAAGGGTTATTTCTTGTTTTATTTAAGCCCCACGTTTGCACAGATTTGCACTTGCTTGTGGGTAGATTATCACAGCTCACTCCCGTGCAGAGGTGGCTACCAGTGGCAGTTATAGACACAAATGTTTTACTTGTTAAATTTTCCCTAGCGCTTTGCTTGTGGTTCTCCAGAGGTTTTTTGTGGCCCTACTCTACTGTCAAGTGGAACACTAAGCCTAAACTTTAAAGTGCCAATACACCTCTCACCCACTAGATATTCCTTTTGCTGACCTCTTCCTGTTTTTGTCCATATAAATTTACATAACAGTATGGATGGAAAATTTCCCACAGCTTCTCCAGCCAGCTTAGTCAACATGAGAATACTGAAGCAGTGTAGCAACTGCTTCATGTACATTGACAACCCTCTACTCCTAGTCCACACGAGCTCAACATGTAAGAACTGCAACTATATTAAGAATCTTGAATCCATGCTCTCTCACACACCAGTCAGTGCCTCAAACACTGAGTGGGCTGTCAGCACACACACCACACTTCCTACTCCATCCAAACCCACATCGCACATACCTACATATGCAGAGGTCCTCACCAGAAACATACCTAAACACCAGAGACCTCCCAGACACAAATACAAGCATACTACACATAATACTTCCTCTGCAGAACACAATACACAAAACACCTCACACACCAGTGTCTCACCTGTCAAGCCCATAAGGCAAAACACAAAACCAAACATATTAGTTATTGGTGATTCCACCATGAGACACACAGATGTCCCCCTCACCAGGCCCGATAAGGAAAAGGTCATGGTCAGCTGTCTGTCTGGTGCCAGGATCTGCCACATCACACATGCACTCAAGTGTCTCAACAACAGGTACTGTTATGACTCTGTCATAGTCCATGTTGGTGTAAATGACTTGAGACATTCCTCTCTGGATTATATAAAGACAGACATGACTGAGCTCTCAGACTATATATCTCAGGCAGGTATGTCTCTAGCCTTACGCAGCATTTTACCTTCACCTAGGATGATGCCTCAGTACAAACAGAAAATGATTGACTTCAATAACCGGCTTAGTTTCTGCTGTCATTAGGGGATCCAGTATCTCTCAGCCTGGGATAGCATGATCAACAGACCTTGATGCTTTGCCAGAGATGGTGTTCATCTGTCACCCCTGGGATTGTGGTACTGGCAAAGGCTCTTGCCACCCCCATAGTGCCTTTTTAGGCAGTATCACAAAATCAAAATTCCTGACATAAAAAATTCCATCTAAAAACAACTTCAAGGTTAGGCTCTAAATGCTAGAAGTCTTAACATGAAACTGAACTCACTGGAAGCAGTCCTCACCTTGGAAGACACAGACATTTGTGTAGTCATGGAGACCTGGTTCAAGGCTGTGGAGAGAACACCTGCCATACTGAGTTACACCTCTTTCCACTAGTTCAGACCACAAACAGAAGGCATAAAAACTAGAGGAGGAGGTGTATCAGTATTCATTAACAATAACCACACCTCCAGATTAGTTAAACAGTATGATTCCCTGGAGATACTTCAGGTGCAACTGACTGTTTGTAGGACACCTATTCAAGTCACTGCCAGTTACAAGACCCCCTCCATGAATCAAGATAACCACTCTGCATATTTGGATCTACTTGAGTCTATCGAGACACATCCGAACACCATGGTTTTGGGTGACTTTAACTGCCCATCCACTGACTGGGTAAATTACTTGTGCTCAGACTCACTTGCCCAAAGGTTTCTCGACTTCATTAACTCCAATGCACTGGACCAGCTGGTTTACACCCCCACAAGGGGTGCCAACATCCTGGATCTGGTGTTTACCAATATGGGGTACCACTGTGGCACCCCCACTGTGAGGTCTGCCCCGGTGAAATCTAACCACAAATCAATCTCATTTGAAGTAACTATAACATCTGACCCCCCCACCCCCAAAAACAACTAGACTAAAAAACTTCTCCAAAGCAGATTATAACCTCTTATGGGATGGTATAAATAGCTTCACTGCACCCCACCCCTTCAGATGGAACTGACAACTATGCCGAGATCTACACCAATGCTTTATACAAACACCTGTATAACTGTATTGACTCAGCTGTACCTGATAGGACCAAAACAAGCTCTTCAGGGAAGAGCAAATCTGCCTGGTGGACAACTGCCATTAACAGGCTTTACAATAAGAGGAAGAAATTGCTGTGTAAGAGTAAGAGGGAGTGAACCCCAAACTGGAAACACTCCCTCCTCAGCTTAAACAAGCAAATAGGACTTATTGTGAAGTCCTCCAAAGCAAACTGCAAATCCAAATTAGCTTTCTCAACTAAGGACATCCATAAGGCGTTATTTAGTTATGTCCGCAACCTAAAAGGAAAGTCCCAGATTTGTGCTGAACTGGTAGTTATGGATACCACATATACTAAGCCTGTGGACATAGGTAACCTGTTAGCTGACAGGTTCTGTGAAAACTTCACTCCCCTGTCCTGCCGCATGTACCACATGACATCCCTACCACCTGTCCTCTACTTTGTATCTCTAAAGAGCAAGTCGTAAACGCCCTCTCCAAGACCAAAAACACAGCATCTATGGGACCTAATAACATCCCAGGCTGCGTCCTACATGGGCTTCAACAAGAATTAGCAACACCATTGGGTACTCTTTTCAATCACAGTCTAAGCACTGGCTTCATCCCAGCTGAATGGAAAATGGTCACCATTATCCCCTTGCACAAAGGTGGTGCTTCCACTGACCCCAGGAACTATAGACCAATTAGCCTGACTAGCCTTATCTGCAAACCCGTGCAGCGAATCATCATGGACCTTATCAACAAAGATAATGGGTAATCTCCAAACACTTGACCCTACTCAGTTTGGATTTGTCATATGGAGATCATGCCTGTTAAACCTCGTGGACTTCATCGAGATGGTCACCAAGGCTCTGGACAAGGGGAAATCTAAGCATACAGCCTACCTAGACTTATCCAAGGCTTTTGACATTATCTCCCACTCAGACAGCATTGGCAAACTCACCCAGATAGGTATCAACCCTTATATCATTAGGTGGGTCACTTACTGGCTCACTGATAGAACCCTTACAGTCAAAATAGGGGAATCCACCTCCAACAGCAGATTCATAAGCATGGTCTTCCACGGGGAACAGTCCTGGGACATCTGGTGTTCAGAATCTATTTCTCCAAAGTACAAGCAAAACTAAAGGTCTGTGGCTGGCAAAGTTTGCCGATGACTGTAAACTGGGAGCTGTCACAGAAACCACAAATGATGTCAACATCCTACAAGAGGGTCTTATGCAAAGAAATAATTGGTGCCAAAGTGATGGCCTTAAACTCAATGCAAAAAATGTATTATCATCTCTTTCAGTAAGAGCGATGTTTCTAACTACCACATCAATAGCAACACCCTAAGTGTGCACTCAGTGGTGAGAGACCTGGGCACACAGGTTAACAGCAGCCTTCCCTTTGATCACCATGTCTCCACAGTATTAAGAAAGGCATTCTCTATTCCTCATCACATAAGTAAGGGCACTGCCTCCAGAAAAAAAGAATTTATAACCTTCCTGTACTCTTCCCTTATCAGGCCAATAATTGACAATGCCCCTTTTGGTATGTATCTTTCCAAGTGCCTGCAGCAATTGGAGAAACCACAAAGGTTCCTCACAAGGAAAATTCAAGGTGTTCAGCATATGTCCTGTGTGGATCAGCTTGAAACCACTATCACTTTATTCTCTTTAATACAGTCCACTCAGAGGTGATCTCTGCTTTGCATATAAGACAATCTCTGACTCTGCTTTACTGGAAATGCTGCATATTCACAAGTGAAATGGCACATGGGTTACTCACTCTAAAGATCATAACCTGGTATATGACATTAATAGAACCTGCTAGAGAGACAGATTTATCTCCAAGAGGTTGCCACACCTTTGGCACAGACGCCCACTAAATGTCAAACAGAGCACCTCATTGGCCCTCTTCCTACTTGGATGATTGCATGGGTAACCATAAATTCGCCCTTGGGGTTCCACCTGTGTGTCTCTTGGACAGGGGCAATAGGTGCTGATCATGGAAACAAGGGTAAAACTTGGCCAGCCTTGTAAGAGCCTTACGGCTATTAGCCTAGTAATTTCCTATGATTCTATGAATATAGAAGTAGCTGAGAAGAACTGTAAACATGAAGCTCAAAGCATTATAGAGAATGATGAAGTGTGCATCACATGGGATTACCCATTACAAACAGTTCAAAAAATAGATGTGAGAAAACCAGACATAGTAGTCCATGAAAAAAGGCAAAAATAGTATTGATTATTGAAATTGGTACAATTTGTGATTATACTGTCTTACGTACAGAGAGACCCAAAGTCATAAAATATCAGGATTTGTAGGCAGAAACAAAAGCAATGTGGAAGAAAGACACCCAGACAGTTCCAATAGTTGTAGCAAAAAATGGTCTAAAAAATAATTTATAGTCTTATTTAGATATACTACCAGTACATCTAACTCCATATGAATTACAGAAGGAGTCAATTCTGGGCACATTACAGATGCTCTGAAGAACACTTTTGGCTAACATCAAAGACTGAAGCAATATTAATTTCATGAACTTTAATTATACCCTGCATTTGGAATGGTGTCCATTCCTCTCATACATAGTACTGGAACTCCAGAAGACTTGGAGAAATTAAACTGACAGATATGAGTTTAACCTAGGGGTAGTCCATGTGGGTGTGACTGAAATTCACTGCTCAGACCTGAAGGATATGCAGTGAGACATGTTAGATCTCACCATTCATGTATCAAATTCAGGTAAGAATCTAGTGCAGAGTAGAGACTTACTAAGTATGATGTCTAAATACAAAGAAAAAGATAATTGATTTCAACAACTGGCTATGTACTGGGTGTCATTCTAAAGGGTGCCAGTATTTATTTATTTATATTTGTTTACTGGGAAAGTCTGACTGGGCATAGGTGCCCTTTTTCAGCAGAAGCCTGGGGAGAAAATCTGCACAGTATTATATTTAATGCAACAATATTTACAATAACAAATTTTATAATGCAGTTTCAGTGAATACATAGCATAACAGTCAGTATAATAAAATGTGTATTGATATTCAAAAACATTAAATTTACAAGCCTTGTACTGAGACTTTACAGTTTGAAGAGTGGTGTATAAGATAGGTAAGAGTAATTTAAGAAATACAACAGAGTGAGGTATTAGAGGAGATAAGCAACTTTGAGTTTATCAGAGAAATAATGGTGGAATAGTAACTTGGTTGTGCTAATTAGTAGTAGGTATAGTAGTTTAAGTAGTACAATAAAGTGAGGTGTTAGAATGGAAAAAAGGAGGTTAAGTGACTTAATACTTTAAAGGGAGGTGTAAAAAAGTTATGTATGTCAGCATGGAATGCAATGGTAGACAGGCCAACTTGCTTCACAAAGAACGTTCTGCTCCTCTTGTAACAGGGCTTCCACTTTCTGGCCAAAGATCCTTCTGACCCCATAGTGTCTGTTTTAGACAAAGCTCAGTTTCCAGATATGCCAATGGAGTATGGAAACCTTATAAGAAAACAAGCATGAGTAAACTGGAAAGAGTACAGCAGAAATATACCAAAGACATCCATGGATGTGAAAATTTAAGTTATTATGAAAGACTAAAATATCTGAACTTGTACAGTGCTTCATATAGATATTTAAGAGGAGACCTTATTCATGTATATAGGGCATTTAGACACAACTACCTCTGGGAATGTTTGGGGTTATCAAAAAGTACTAGAGAATCATCAGATAACCTATGTGAAGATTCTATAGGAAGGAGAAGTGCACTGATTGGTTCTCTGAGAGAGCAGCTGATGCACGGAATTGACTACCAAATTACATTAAAGCAAGTAATAGTTTAGATATTTTCAAAAACAGCCCAGACATTTATTATGTGAACAAATGTTTTGGTATACTGGCAGGCTAGAAGGTCATTAATGCCCATGCTTGAAGTATTTGTATGCATGTATGAATGTAAGAGGCAGGCCCAGCAAATTCAAAATCTATGTCAGGATTGCTCTTCTCCATACCAGAAGTCTAAAAATAAATTGTCTGATTTTGAGGCTGTCCTGCAACTTGAACACATCTGTGTTTGTGGAGCAACTGAGATTCAGTTTAAATATAAAGACAGCACATTCTCAGTTACTGAGGTTTAATGTTTACCAGGCATTCAGGCCTGATGGGACCTGTGGGATGTCTCCATATTTGTTAGAGACAATATCTCCTCAAGGCAGACTCCCCATGATCCACATTCTGGGCTTACAAAACTCCAACTGACCATAATTAAAACAAATTATTAGTTTATTGTCTACTATAGGACAACATCTGTGCCCTAGATGAGCATGAGAGATTCATAAAGCTAGTTATAGAACTGCCCACAATGAAAAATTCCTTTATGATGAATGATTTCAACTGCTCACTGATAAACTGGTACACCTGTACCTGAAAATTGTATTATGCCCAAAGACTACTGGACTTAATAAAAACAACTCCCCAACAACACACTAAAGGTAGGACCATTCTTAGTCATTACATATACCAACCCGTAGTAGGCCTTCTCTGGTTAAATTTGACCATAAATCAATGATCTTCTGTTTTAAAATCTCAAACATTTTCACAGTAAATAATTCCAAATTTAAGGACTCCAAACATACTAACTTACTCAGACTCTATGCTGAGCTGTTGAAGTTTCTAGTAGTTCATGTCTTATTGCAGCTTCAGCTTATGCAACCAAGTTCATCTCCTACTTCCAAAACCATTACATCTGGCATTCCCTACTACAACCAAATACAATGTAAATCAAAAAGCAGTATAAACAAACTCTATATAAAGAACAAAAATCTTATCACAAATTTACATCTATACACATGAAGGATGCTATCAAAAGGAATGACAAAAAAGGAGACTAGTTTCTGGATCCAAGAATAATTTAATAATTTAAATTTTTCTTTATTTGCATCTGAAATTTCAGTAATAACACCCAGCAATGCTCTAAACTAATTCAAAATGGCACTAACAACTACAAACTTAAATAAATAGCTGATATACTAGCTGATATACTAACTGATACATTTAGTGCCAACCTTACCTCAGAAGCAATCATCAATATTCAACAAATCCCTTACCCTATTATCTTTAAGGAATATGTACTAACTGTGCTCCCAAAGGCCAACAATACGATGCCCATTGGCCAAGAGAATATACTTAGTTGTATAATAACCAATGTCATATATGCCCTTTTATAATCTGTCCTAAGCTTGTTCAATTTAAGCATAGCCACAATGTATATCTCTAAGGTATGGAAAAGGGTTGTTGTAATTCCCTTTTGCAAGGAAGCCATACCATTAACCTTGGGAACTTAAGACCCATCAGCCTAATCATCGTACTTTGTGACATCAATGAAGCTCATTATATCTGACATCATAAACTACGAAATGAAAACTTCATACGACTAGACCCTCAATAGCCTGTTTTTTGTAAAGAGTAGGTCATGACTATTAACTAGTGGTCATTCAGTCCATACTGCACTTCTGGATATGCAAAGATATTTGATGCCATTCCCAAACTAGTATTATAAAAATCGAAACTAAAATACCTAAATGTTGAAACGTAGAGGATAAGGTAGATAGTCAGCTGATTGAAAGATCAAGCCAACATAGTTAGAGTTGGTAGTACAACAAGAAGAAAATTAGCACTGTATTTCATGGCTCAGTACTGGGACCCCTTCTGTTTGATATTGACTTTTCAGACCCTCAGACTGTAAACCAAAACCTATAGTTAGCAAATAATTGTAAGTTGGCTTTTATCATTCAATTACCCCATGACACAGAATTAGTACAGCAAGAATTACTCCATACAAACCATAGGTGTAAAAATGGGCTAACTTTAACTGCAAAAAAGTGCAATAGTGTCACATTTGTCAAACAGACCTTGTTTAGGACTTGCATTGTAGCCAATACAAACTCTATACTAACAAAGCTGTCAGAGCTCTCTTCTTCAACCACCGTGTAGCATATATTCCATTGTACTCTGCTTTAATACGACTAGTCATAGAGTATAATACACACTTCAGCATGTACTTATCAAGCACATCACTTAGAAAGATCTCTGGTGTCCCTAACTAAAACTAATTCCTGGTATAAAGAAACTAAGGTACCAATACAGGCTGGAAACCCCAGCCTTATACACTGTCTCTGCATAGTGACCCAAGTCTTATATTTTAAGGCATTAAGGACCCAGCTATAGACTGCTGCATGGTGACCCAAGTCTTATATTTTAAGGCATTAAGGACCCAGCTATAGACTGTTGCATGGTGACCCAAGTCTTATATTTTAAGGCATTAAGGACCCAGCTATAGACTGCTGCATGCTGACCCAAGTCTTATATTTTAAGACATTAAGGACCCAGCTATAGACTGCTGCATGGTGACCCAAGTTTTATATTTTAAGGCATTAAGGACCCAGCTATAGACTGCTGCATGGTGACCCAAGTCTTATATTTTAAGGCATTAAGGACCCAGCTATAGACTGTTGCATGGTGACCCAAGTTTTATATTTTAAGGCATTAAGGACCCAGCTAGTCTTGATCTTTTGCACTTCTGCAAGACAAACAGCTCCTCAACATTCAAACCAACAATTTAAATTTCCATCAACGTATAAATAAAAGACACTAGAGGGGTAGAAACATTACCAGATATTTATCCCGTCACTGAAACAAATTACAGGTAAATGTAACACAGAATGGCACCCTCATGTCCTTCATGATATGACAATTGGGAGAGCATCCAAAAATTATTCCCAAACACTGACCTGCTTTACCCTTCTGAAAGCAGGATAAACATCATGAGGGCAGGTGATTGCAAGGTACAAGTGTTCCTTAGACTTACTTGCCTTTTAACATCTTATGATCACAGAGCAGATGTTAACACTATGCATAGCTAGGGTGGGGCAAAGAGCATGGGGATAGCTACCCCAGATAAAAAATGTTAAGTGCTTTTTTATTTCTTTTTGTTGTTGTTGTCTTCAAGTCCAAGAAGAGTTTTCTTTTTAGCTACTCCTCTGATATTATGGATGGTGATGTCCGAACTAGGAATTTATGGATTTTACTAAAATATAGTAGCTTGCATGACATTTTAATATGCTGATCTTTAAGGGAAAAAGTGTTTTCATAAAACAGAAACTCACAGGAATGGACATAGGTGAAAAAATAATTACATTTTGTTATGTATATGAGCATAACTCTGACTTTATCAGAAGATTGTGAATAACCCTGCTACAGGGCATCATTATCTTACTTGGTTTCAAGACACACAACAAAGAATCTGCATCAGTTTAGAATGGCGTTTACCTTCCTACTGGGCAGAATGCACTATGACCAGTGTCATAGGTAGGTACTTGGCTATTGGCCCTAGGGCCTATATAAGCCTAGCCAAAGATGTACCCTGGCTTTCGCCACCCAAGAAAATTATTTTCCTGTGCCCCTGTTTAGCAGAGCCATAGAAGTGATCCCCGGGGTGAATTTCCTATTTCCCATCCAATCATCAAAATTTTTCTTGAAGAGTGCTAATGAGAAGCTTTGTTTGATATAGATAGGTAGTTTGTTCCAGAGTATAGGAAGTCTCTGGGGAAGAAATCTATCCCTTCAGCATGTTCTGTTTATTGTAGTGACAAGATTTAGGTCCCTAGAACGTGTAGCTCCAAGGGATTTGGATTTCTTTAAGTGAAGTATGTCCAACAGCTCTGGGTTTGACATAGTTTTGTATGTTAGGCAGAGATCGCCTCCGAGTAGGTGATATGCAATGGAGTAAAGCTGGAGTTTTTTGAGACAGTCTGCGTAGGGTATCTGTTTGAGGCCAGTAATCCTCTTTGTGAGGTATTTCTGCAGCCTTTCCAGTTGTTGTAGATGTCTTGTGAGGTACATACCAAAAGGGGTAATATATTCTATAATGGGTCTAATGAGTGAATGAGAAACCTTTTGTGATGAGGTGTGCCACGTAGAAGGATTTCCTGACTACTGTGGTGATGTGATTATCAAAAGAGGGACTACTGTCCACCTGTGTCCCAAGGTCTCATCACACTTTCAGTGTTAAGTAGACTACCGCCTATGTGGTAGTTCATGGGTACAGAGTTTTTACCAAAAGGGGATGACAGTGCACGTTTTGGCACTGAGCTTGAGGCCATGGCTTTGACACCTGGCATCTGTCTCAGTGAGGCCCTTTTGTAGGATGTTCACATTGTTAGGAGTTTCGATTATGCCTCCTAGTTTGCAGTCATCTGCAAACTTCATTAGGCAAAGACCTTCTGTGTTAGCCTGTACTTCAGAGAAGTAGATACCAAACAGGAGAGGACCCAGAACTGAATCCTGTGGTACTCCACTTGTCACTGGTCTGAAGTCGGATTTGGAGTCTGCTACTTTCACAGTGTGTGTTCTGTCAGTGAGCCAGTTGGCAACCCATCTTGTGACATAGGGATTTATACCTAGTTTAGTGAGTTTATCTACAATTCCAGAGTGGGGGATGGTGTCTAAAGCCTTGGCAAGATCTAGATAGGCTGTGTGAACCACCTTACCCTCATCTACGGCTTTGGTGACTGCTTCAAAGAAGTCTGTCAGGTTTAGGAGACAGTATCTGCCTTTTACAAACCCGAAGTGGGTGGGGTCGACAGTTTGGAGATTACCAATGTCTTTGTTTATAAGTTCCATGATGATGCATTCCATGGCCTTGCAGACCAGGCTCGTCAGGCTAATGGGACGGTAGTTCCCAGGGTCCATGGTGGATCCCCCTTTGTGGAGTGGGATAACCATCACTGTGCACCATTTAGTGGTACAAAGCCTGAGCTGAGGCTATGATTGAACATGGTACTTAGGTGGGGTGGCAATTCGTTCTGTAGTTCATCTAGAATGCAGCCTGGGATGTTCTCAAGTCCCATGGATGCTGTGTTCTTGGCTTTGGATAGTGTGGTTTTTACCTGTGCAGCCATGATTACAGGAACTTTGCATTCTTCCTGTATAGAGATGGGCCCTTTAGGGGGTGAGGGGGGGGGGTAAAGTTAGCACTGAAGCTATCTGCCAGGATGTTTGCAATATCAGTTGGTTCTGTATATTTAGCGTCATTGTGCTGTAACTCAGAGCAGATCCAAGTGTTGCCATTGAGATTCTTGACATAGCTATATCATGCTTTGTGGTTGTATTTAGAAGCAGTGGCAATTTTGTTTTCATAACTAGCTTTGGAGGATTTTATGAGAGATCTCATCTTCTTACTGAGGCTGACCAGGGAGTTCCTCCAATCATGGGATTTTACTCTTTTTTGCAGCATTTTCTTTCTTCTGTTGTAGAGTTTGTTTATGGCAGGGGACCACCAGATTGGTTTCCTTTTTTTGGAGAATAGTATCTTGGTTCTGTTAGGTATAGCACGATCCATGTACTCATGTAACTGCTTATAAAATGCATTTGTGTAGGATTCAGCAGTCATACCTCTATTGTCCATCTGCATGGGTGTCATGAAGCTTGCCATTTCTGTCTTAAGAAGCGTGAAGTTGGCTTTGGAGAAATGTTTTACAATAGTTTCCCTAATAGGAGATGGGGGCGGGATGTGGATGTCTAGGGTGATTAGCTTGTGGTCGGATCTGACCATCGAGGAATTGATGCCTGGTGTGGAACACCGGTTGCCCATGTTGGTAATGAGCAGGTCTAGGATACTGCTGCCCCTGGTGGAGGTGTGGATAAGTTGATCCAAGGCGTTGGAATTTATGAATTCCGGAAAATGTTGAGCAAAAGAGTTGGCACATAAGTAGTTTTCCCAGTTAATGGTGGGGTAGTTGAAATTGCCCATTATAAGGGTGTTAGGTTGTACCCTAATATTTTTCAGTGTATCAAGAAATGAGGAGAGGGAATCCTGGGGCATGGTGGGGGATCAGTAGCAAGCTACAAATTGGATTGCAGTCCTGCCCAGAGTTAGTTGCACTTGGATAATCTCAGATGCATTATGCTGAGCAGCTAGCCTGGAGGTGTGATATCCTTAATGAATATGGACATGCCTCCGTCTTTAGTGTTTTGGTCCAGTTTAGGTGGCTGAAAGGTGTGGTATGAATTATAGCCTGGTAATGCAGGGGTGCTATCTGGAGCCTTGAACCAGGTCGCTGTCAATGTACAGATGTCGATGTTCTCCATTTTAAGGAATGCCTCAAGTGAGTGCATTTTGAGGTTTAGACTTCTAGCATTGAGTAGCATTACCCTCAGATTTTGCTTGCTTGTACCTGTTATGGTGGTGAATTTGTAGTTTGAACCTTGCCTACAAAAGGCACTATGGGGATGGCAAGAGCCTTAGCCAGTATCCGGAATCCCAAGGGCGACAGGTGCAGGCCATCTCTGGCAAAGCATTGTTGTCTGTCGATCATGTCATCCCAGGCAGACAGATACTGGATCCTTTTAGAATGACACAAGAAGCTTAGTCAATTGTTGAAGTCAATCATCTTGTCCTTGTACTGTGGTATCATTCTGGGTGATGGCAGGATGCTACTCAGGGCTAGGGTCATATCTGCCTGGGCTACAAGATCAGAGAGCTCCTCCATGTCTCTTTTCATGTAGTCCAGGGAGGTACATCTCAGGTCATTCACACCAGCATGGACAATTACATTGTCATACTTGTAGTTGTTGTGGAGTAACCTGAGTGTGTTTGTTATGTGGTGGATCCTGGCACCTGACAGGCAGCTGACAGTAACTTTCGCCTTGTTTAGCCTGGTGAGTGGAACATCAGTGTGCCTGACTATAGAGTCACCTATGATTAGAGTCTTGGGTATGTTGTTATGCCTTATGGGCTTTGGTTGGGTGGGACACTGAGTTTTTGGGCTATGTGTCATTTGGGTTGTGTTGGGGGGTGGGGGTTGCTTGCATTTCTGCTTTGGAGGTCTCTGTTGCTTGGGCAGATTTTTATTGAGAGCCTCCGTGAATGTAGGTGTGTGTTTTGTGTTTGTATGTGTGTGTTTTGGTGGTGTAGGTTTTGAGGGACTATGTGATGAGTGCGGTGTAGTGCAAGTGTCTGCCCTCTCCTCTTGACTGTCTATTCCAGTCTTGGGTGAAGAGAGCTTTGCTTCCAGTTTGGCTATATAAGTGCATCTCTCACAGATTGTAGTGTTGGGTGGTAGGAGGAGAGGGTTGTCTGTGTACATGAGGCAATTACTGCATTGTCCCAAGATGCCCAGATTCATCAGGTAGACAGGAGAAAACACCGGGAGCTGACACATAGACATGCCTGGATAGGTGCTTATTTATTAAGTACTAAAAATTGTTAGACAAGTGAGGAAAGTTGAGTGCTGTATTAATTTGGAGCTTATTTAGTGCTTACAATGAGTTCTGAACAAGTGCGTTGCTGAAAGAAACAGATTTTAGTGCTAAAACTAAATAACTTGCTAGTTCTAAGGGAAAATTTAAAGAACAGACTTTATGGCGCCGGTAATATTTTAATCCTAGCTAAGCGGCGATACATAAAGTGTATTTTTTTTTAATATAACAGTAGCAAATGAGCAAACTGATTTAAACAAATTAACCAATAAACAGCTAAAAACTGAGTGCAATTCCAGCAGTCTTCAATGAGACAAGTTCTAACTCCACACTCCTGCCTCTAGGGTGCAGGGGAACCTTCTCCAGAAAAAAATGGCCTGGATTAGAGCTCAAGTTATACAAACAAAGCAAGATTCAGCAGGTCTGAATCTAGTCTTGTGCTACAGCAAACAAGGTGTACCAATTTCAGAAAGAAACAGTTCAAATAAGCAGGCACATTAAGCCTTTAACCAGAGACTCCCAACTCAGAAGGGCAGACTCTACCCTCTCCTCCCACAAGAGTGCACACTACACCTTCTTAATGTAAAATAACTGGCTCTAAGCCCAAGTGCTTAAACCAGAACTAATACACTTTTAGAATAACAGACACTAAGCCTTCAATCGGCAACTCCCAACTTAGAAGGATGTAAGCTACCTGTTCTGCCACAACAGTGAAGACCACAAACCTTCTTAATTTAAAACAACTGGCCTGAAGCTCAAGTGTTTAAACCAAAGGCTTAGAATAACAGTTACAATTTAATCAGGCTACTAAAAAGCAGTAATAAATGCAGCATAATAAATGCAATTAAGTACTTTTAAGAACAGGCAGCAAAAGCAAAATAAAGTAATAAAGTAGGAAGAAACACGAATACAGTAAAAGCAGATGAATAAAATGCAATTTGTATATAACAATAGAAAACAAGCAAACTAATTTAAACAAATTATCCAATTAACCAGTAAAAAAAGCTCAGAACAGAGCCTTGTTCCAGCAGTCTTCAATCAGACAAGTTCTAACTGCACACTCCTGCCACTAGGGTGCAGGGGAACCTTCTACAAAAAGATGGCCTGGATTAGTGCTCAAGTTATATAAACAAAGCTAGATTCAGCAAGCTTGAATATAGTCTATGCTACAGCAAACAAGACAAACAAATTTAAGAAAGAAACAGTTCAAATAAGCAGGCACAATAAGCCTTTAACTAGAAATTCCCAGCTCGGAAGGGCAGAATCTAGCCTCTCCTCTCACAAGAGTGCAGACCACAATGTAAAATAACTGGCCTGAAGCCCAAGTGCTTAAACCAGAACTAATACACTTTTAGAATAACAGACATTGAGCCTTCAATCAGCAATTCCCAAATTAGAAGGATGTAAGCTACCTCTCCTGACACAACAGTGCAGACCACAAACTTTCTTAATGTATAACAAATGGTCTGAAGCCCAAGTGCTTAAACCAACAGGCTTAGAATAACAGTTACAATTTAATCAGGCTACTACCAAGCAGTAATAAATACAGCAGAATAAATACAATTGAGTACTTTTAAGAAGAGGCAAGAGCAAAATAAGGTAATAAAGCATGAAGAAACACAAATACAGTAAAAGCAGATTAATAAAGTGCATTTTTTTAGTAAAGTGCAAGGAGAAAGGAAGTGGGTTGGCCTTCTCAAATGTTCTCTCTGTATTATGTAGAGTGAACACTAGACTGGGAGGGGTGTCCCAGATCAAATTTACAGTAGGGGCGGGCAACTGCAACGCCACCAACTATAACAGCACCACATGAATAGGGTGGGAGGGAGAGGGAAAAAACTGTTTTGGGACAGATGAGAACAGAAAGCAATGCCAGAAAATATATAAAATATTTCAGTCAGACAAAATTAAGTTAAACAATTAAATAGACAGAAAAATAAAATAAAGTACTATCTTTAAAACTGCAAGTTTGTACTTAACTTCATCTTCTAATAAAGTTGATTGTAGCTAGCCAAACCACTCAGATATTGAGCAGAAAATAAATTCCCAGCTATGTGGCTAACACTTAAAGCAGAGAGAAACCCTCTAGGCTAAGAGTTAAATATCGAATAACAAAGAGGAGAGAACAGCAATAACCTCCTCTAATTGCAGAGGGACAGACAGACCACAATATTCAGTGAAACAATTAAATAGACAGAAAAAAAACAGTTTCAGGACAGATGAGAACAGAAAGCAATGCCAGAAAAATATATAAAATAATTCAGTCAGCAAAAAAATAGTTCAGTCAGGCAAAATTAAGTTAAAAATTAAATAGACAGAAAAATAAAATACAGTACTATCTTTAAAACTGCAAGTTTGTACTTAACTTCAGCTTCTAATGCAGTTGATTGTAGCCAGCCAAACCATTCAGATATTGAGCAGAAAATAAATTCCCAGCTAAGTGGCTAACACTTAAAGCAGAGAGAAACCCTCTAGGCTAAGAGTTAAATATCGACTAACAAAGAGGTGAGAGCAGCAATAACACTTAAAGCAGAGAGAAACCCTCTAGGCTAAGGGTTAAATACTGAATAACAAAGAGGTGAGAACAGCAATAACCCCCTCTAACTGCAAAGGGACAGACAGACCACAATATTCAGTGAAACAATTAAAAAGACAGAAAAAACTGTTTCAGGACAGATGAGAACAGAAAGCAATGCCAGAATATATATGAAATAATTTAGTCAGGCAAAAAATATTTCAGTCAGGCAAAATTAAGTTAAATAATTAAATAGACAGAAAAATAAATACAGTGCTATCTTTAAAACTGCAAGTTTGTCTAGAAATGTCTTCAAGAACTGACATTGCCTAATTGACTTCTACATTTCCATAATGTAATAACTTTTTCAGCTGAAACAGAGCAAATTTAGTGAAGACATGGTAGAAGCAAGCAGCAAAATTATAATCGTCCTTAGGTACAATATACCTGCAGTGCAGAGAAGGCAGTTATCTTGACCTAGCATTTTGAATCATGCTACGTACTGTGCCCATACTGCTTAAGGTAGCCCTTCATCAGCACCTGAATAAAGTACTTTTTCTTTCAGAATTCTCCGCCTCTGAGTCTGACCCAGATGCAAAACAGACGCTAAGTAGAGGCAGAAGGGTTTCCCTGAAATAGTTTTCCTTTCATTTATAACCATTCTTTATAAAACAGCAAATGAATGAGAATTAGTTTGTCTCTCTTTCTAAGTACTGTTGGCATAAAAAGCTTTACTAAGCAGCATCAAAGCACAGGAGTAAATGTAAAAAGTCTCCATTTGCCAGGGTGTGTGATTTCCTGTGTCTTTTGTCCTGAAAATTAACTGAAGACATTTAAAGATGTTGGATTAGCACTACATTGGCTTTAACTACTCAGGATGAGACCGCAAATCTAAGATTGCTCATTGTCAATAACACAGCAGTTTCACTAGAAGCTAAGCAATTAAAAATCCTTAATAGATCTTTTCTTTCCATCTCTTTCTCCCACATTAATACTGTACTGGGCATAATCATAGCTCCTTTGTTTTAAATGTCAAATACCATGTAGCTAGCAAATTCTCATCACAAACTACCAAACAAGGAAATACCAAACAAAGCTAAAGAGACAAAACATCTAAAAGCACTGATTTATCTGTTTATATTTATTTCATTCTTTTGTTCCTGTCTATGTAAGTGGCTTGCAACAACCATCCCTGTCCTACAAACTATAAAATAATTGCATTATTTACAACAGAATACATAATAGTTAGTTAAGCAGTAAATTTAGTTTTGCTTAAAATAGTAATGACCAGGGCAAGAATTAGTTTATTAAGATTAATAACAGCACAGAATTGTGTAGGCTCCAGCTTTGCAAATGCAATGCATACTTCAAAGTAATTTCTTTCTTGGCCATTACATGTGTATCTTAAAATGTCCCCTTGAAGTCCTTCAGTATTTCTATGTAAAATCTTTACTGTTTACAAATATAATGTTAAAAGTGTTTATATTACAAAACAATTGCCTGACCTTGCACTCTTAGTTTTTTAACTTCTGCAAAGACTTTTGGCACTAAAGTTCATCCATGAATTATTAGTCTTCTCAAGCAGAATCTCTCACGGTGCCAAGAGAAAACTCCACCTACTTGCCTAGCGACTATCTGTTAACCATAACCAGGCCCTGCTGTTTTTTTTCAGTGCAAGCCTGATATTTACAAAAAAGGAGACTGCATTATCAGTGAACAATTTGCCTAGGGACAGACTTGCTTCATTTCCTGCAACTCATGCCAGCTTCTACACAGAAATGAGGATAGCATGCTATATTACAAAAACACAACTTATCTACCCCACAGGATGCATGACTTGTGTACTTCATATGGAGAGCAGAGCTTAGGCATTTTTGGGAGAAGGTGGGTTATGCACTAGTAGCCATAGTGTGTAATATAGGTACTAATGCAGAAAACATGTCTTGTGCGTTGTACAGTACTATATGTGTGTGGGGTACTCTTCAGGGTATATGACGTACAAACTGAATGTAGAGGGAGCAGTCTGTGCAAAGAGTAAGGTTCATGATTTCCTGGAATGCGGAAAAAAACAGCATGGCCACTGATCTGTATTCTATATTAAAAAAGACACTTTTCTGTGTTAATCTGAAATGAAATTCTGCAGGGAATTTCCACTTGTTGCAGAACCTGTACAGTGCAAATGTTCGTTTCCAAGGCAATTTTGCAGCATCTATTTCTCATTTTATGAACTTTACTACTGTGTTTTTCATCTAAGTTGAGAATTTCTCAGTCCATTTCAGAGCATGGCGTAAAAACATCACTCACCATCACCATTATTTGGATGGCAGATTGTACAGGCAGATGATAAAGCCTATCTACTGTAGAAATAACATGCAGAACTAAAAGAAAAAAATGATAACACCCAACCCCTCCTTCTAGGAGAAGCAACAACTATCTTTAGTGTGAAAAGGCAGATGTTCTTCTCCCTCAGCAGTTCACACTGAAGGACAGGCTGGGATTTAAGTTCCAGTACTGATGCCAAACTGCTATCTCTTCTTTCAGGACTTTTGTTCTGGCATTTACTAGGTAATGCCAGTTTGTTTAGCAGTTAACACGGGATTAAAGCTACTAGACTCTGAGCAAGCCACTTCACCAGCCACTGCTCCTAGGCTGAGTCTAGAAAAGTTCCATGTGGATTAGCCCTCTACGCCTTTTAATATATATATATATATATATATATATATATGTACATATATATATATATATATATATATATATATATATATATATATATATATATATATATATATATATATATATATCTACATATAAAAGATCATGCCTAGAAAAACATGAACCTTGCAAATGAATACTAATTAAATACATACTGGGCAGCACAGTTTAAATCACATTTTTGAATGGCAGTCACTTGAACTGGGATGGTAGAAAGGCTGTTTTCCAGTTCTCATAATGCCAAACCGAAAATGGTTGAGTCCATAACAACAAATGCTAGTGTGCATTGACTGTTGTGAGGCGGACATTCTCCTTGCAGATCGCAATACAGTGGGGATTGAGAAATGTACCCTTTTCCTCTCTGTAGTGTGATCTCAGCATTTGTATATATAAGTAGCAGGGGGGCTTGCCTCCCCCACAAAACAGTTGGAAATCACTAGACTGCAAGGTAAATTAGGTAATGTCGACAGTGTCAAATATGGTCGTGTCTATATTACTGTTTTCATCATTTTGCCTTGGCGATGTTTTTATTTTCAGTATTTTTTTTTCGATTATGTCATGAGTGATTTTCAGAAATGTGATAATAAACTGGGCAGCACAATGCAAAAAGTAGCAGAAAAAAATTCAATGCAACAACCAGTACTTTACCCCTTGATTTAAACACAATATCTATAAACATTTAAAAACAGTAACATGCAGCTACAGAGTTTTAGTTTTGATACTTAAACTGCTCACTTCACAAATCATGGGTCTATCACTTGATCGAAACACCAATTCAGCGAATACCTATTTACTGACCCCTATACAGCAAGCTACCCTTTTATCGAATGATCAAATCAGAGAATGTTTTCCTAGGACACAGATTTAGTAGGCCAACATACCAAGCGATACACACTGCAGTATAACAAACCCACCAAAGTGGGGGGGCTACACCCCCACCCCCATGCTAAAGAGGCATTCTAGGGGAGAGACATATGATAATTAGTCATGTGCTCTCTCTCCAAGTAGTTACTTATGCAGCTGTGTACATTAACAGTGCTACTCATGACTGCTTGTTTTAATGATAATGGCCAAATGCTTGTGTTCAGCTAGTATGGGTAAAGGTGAGTGCTGGGGAGTTTAGCAGACAGTTAGCATTGGGGTGTATGTGCATGTCCTTATGTATGTATGTGAGGGGCTATATATGTGACTGTGTGTCTACCTGCAAGGTTGCAGTAGGAGGGTTAGTGAAGGGGTAAGTTAGGGTGTGTGTGTGTGTGTGTGTGTGTGTGTGTGTGTGTGTGTGTGTGTGTGTGTGTGTGTGTGTGTGTGTGTGTGTGTGTTTGTGGGTGTGTAATGAATGTGCAATGGTGTATGTGAGGGTGGGAATAGGGGTTGTCATACCTGCATGCTTCACTAAACTAACAAGCAACTCCTGCAACATTGTTGGGGGAGGAAACACTACACACCAGGGATAACTCTTACATTGGGACTTAATGGCAGTTAACAAAGACATGGGAGAGACATTAGACACCAGTGGTAACTCTTACACTGTGCCTTAAGGGCATTTAACAAAAGTTTGGGTGAGGAAGGAACATGAAACACCAGGGGTGACCTTTTAACAATGTGCTTTATGGCATTTACAAAAAAAGGACAATTTTGGGTCAGAGGGGGCCACTTAACACCATGAAGATTCTAACTAATGTGTCCTAAACGCACTAAAAAGATTCAAACTCTGCACCATCAAACTCCCACTGGGGATATAGTCCTCTGTACCACCACTATGTGCCAAAATAGAACAATAACTAAAACCTAAAAAAAAAAAAAAGTAAAATACAAAGTGGGGGGGGGGGACTCTAAATCCTACACCCTTGACACCAGGTAAAGCTGCATTAAGTTAGTGTAGCACATTTTTTTAAGTTAATATAATGACAATCTCTGGCATCACTTATGGCCTACAATAGTTCATGTGTTACAAGGGAGGAAGAGAGAAAGACACTGAGAGAGATAGGGCACATATAAGCAATACCTCTCAACCTTGTAATGCAAGAAATCTAGACAAAACCAAAACTAACTGAGTAAAAAAAGACAGAGTATCAGAGATGGATGTAATTGTTATTTTTAGAAAGTTACTAGATTAACAGCTTTTACAGTAGTTTGCATTTATTGAGGGATGTGAAGTGTGAATATCTGGCATGAATGACTGACTGTAATCATCTGTGATACACAAAGGCAGGAAAAAATGAGACATTGTGTCCATTCTGACAATGCATGGACAGGTTTGTGATATGTGGTATGTGTGTGTGTTTGTATGTGTGCGAGAGTGAATGGGAGGAAGGGGTGCCTGTGCCAATCTGATACATGGTCTGCCAGTGTTAACTACCATAGGAAAGTGCTGATTTGCCTGCACAGTAGTTAACGCTGCTTCAAAAACATGCAAATTAACCAATAATGAGGTATGTCCTTTTTAGGGCTAATGTGTCGCTGAATCACAAAATATTGCATTGAGGAAACACTCCCTTTTACCACAGCTATTACTGCAGGTGGTAGGGCTGTTTCTGAATCCCTGGGATAATGTTAATGCACAACTGGTGCTATTACACCAAGAAAAGTTACATCAGCTTCTGGTGGAACCATTGCCGCTACCAAATGAATGATTCAGGTCAAAGTTTTTGAGGACAGGAGATCAGAGACAATATGCGGTGAAAATGTCAAGTAGTGTTGCTGCATTTCCCTTTAGTAATGAAAGCAACGTTAATCACCGAGATGAAGGATTTAGCTGTGAAAGCAACTTGGCATCGTCACCAACCCCAAAGGGATTTTAAAAACTGTTTTAACAAGGATTTTACAGTTAGTTATAATCGCACTACTGAGCATGCTTATTTATGTGACTTAAGAACTATGAGTTGACAACTGAAGAAACAACTGCTAAAGGTGTGTACTGTTCAAGTAGATAACTTTTACCTTAGGGAATGTATTAAATGGAAGTAAGTCCCTACGGCACTCAGAATGTTCAAATTCCCTTTTGGTATCCAAAAAGGAACTGTTGAATATTTTAATGTGATGGACATGTTTAATAGACATGGTTTAGATATTTTAGAATTTATTACTGAATTTAGTGCATCACAAATTAATATTGTAATGGATGAAATCACTGTTTTAAAAGGGAAAATTTTAGACGATTTGTTGTTTGAGTTTAACAAGAATATTTATGGTAGGATTTTCAAGTGTGTGAGTGAATGTACAATTACAATGGTAAAGAGAAAACAAAAAAAGCTGCTTAGAGATGATAAAGATTATGCTGATGGAAGGCATACCAATTTAAGGGCAGTAATCACAATAATTTTAACAAAAATGATAAGACTGTACTACATTCTGATAACATGAACTCAAGTGTAGTTATAGACAATGGAGGAGTACTACACTCTGTGGATAATTTCAATGAACACATTAATTTTACTGACCAAATTGATCCTTTAGTTTTACCTCCTCTTCCCAGGAGGTCAAAGACATTAAGAAACAAGACTTTTGGCCAAGAACCCTGAACCCCGAACATAAGAACTTTACCCCATCAACTGGACAGGAGAAGTGGGGAACAAACTCTGGTGAAAGTAGGCAGGGAGAAAGAGATGGAACAATTGGTAGGTTACACACCAGATAATGTTGAATTTCAGGGAAAAATTATTACCCGTAATGGGTTTACTACTTTTAATTATAGCCACTTGACTATTGAACCAGGGCATTTTTCATTATTTGAAAAAGGTTTTAAATGTGTGCCCTGTAATAAGACTACTATAACAGATGTTATTATTGATTTGAAGCGTTTTACAAGGAAATTGAATCTAGTTGTCATGGACAGCAACAAACGGTTAGCTTTGGGTCTTAACTCTTTAAAAAAGAAGAATCTTTTTAATCCACCTTTAAAGAAAACCATCAGTTTATTTGTGAAGGCATGTGAAAGGGATGTTTATGCTCTCTCTAGGAACAAAGAGAGGTGTTTTTTTTTTAATTTAACTAAGGACAGCATATTATATTAGACAGTTTGAGCAAAGATAAAAATAATTCGAGTTATGAAGCCAGATAATGGGGGTGGAATGGCTCTGACTGACCAGACAGATTATGTAAGTAAGATTTTGAGTTATTACAGGATGGTTCCAAATACACCCACACCTCAAGAAATGAAATCAATACTGCATATCAAAAAATAGGTTTGTTTCTGGATGATGCATTTACTCAAGGTTTTTGAAACTAAGGATTTTCTTTCAACTAAATATCCTTTGGTTCCAGTGGTGTTTGGCATCCCCAAAACACATAAGAACATACTCTATCCCCTTTATAGATTAAATGTTTCCACACAAGGTTCCTAGACTTACCCCCTTACAGTTTATATCGCTAGGAAACTGAAGAATGTTTTAAGAGTTATATCCCATGTTTTAAAGGAGTCTTGGAAATTTTTGTGGAAACTAATGACCTTTTGATGGGCAACTGCAGCTTTGCTACTATTGATGTTATAGATTTTTTTACAAGTATTCCCCATGACACGGGATTGGAATTCTTCCATAATGCATTCATTACATTTGAATTTTTGGATTATATAGATGTAAACTTCCTGGTAAAACTTATGGAATTAGTGTTACAAAACAGCTTTTTATTTTTTGAAGGTGAATATTACAGGCAGGTCAAGCTGCCCCCATTTTTGTCAACCTTGTTCTGCTCACCTCGGAAAACAACCTTTTACTGTAGGTTCCTAGATGATATTTTTTATCATTTGCTGAAAAATGAGTTTGAAATGAATGACTCTTTACAATATATTTTGAGTACTACTACGTTTTTAAGATTTACCCATAAACATTAATTTTATTCTACCCACTACTTGGATGTCCATTTATTAGTAGAGAACAAACAGTTTATTTCCTCTATTTATTGAAGAAGTACTTTTTTCATTTCATATTTATAGTACAAAAGTTCCCACCCTTTGTGTTCTAAGAGGAATTTTGTCAAGGGCCAATTTATAAGGGCAGCCAGGATGGTATGTAAAGACAGTTTGTTTTTGGAGGAAATGGATAAAATGAAGTCTGTGTTTTTAGAGAGAGGGTACCCAAATGAATTACTTTCTAACATTCATGCTGAGGTAAAGGAAGGGTGGTTAAATATATCCCTCTTTTGGGAAACTTTAATGGAAGCTTGCTCAATGCACTCTACAGAACAGTTCTTCTAACTTTCACAACTCAATGGCAATTATGTACAATGGTACCTGTTCTCTAATGAAGAATACCATTACTAAGAATTAGTCTATACTGAAAATAGATGACAAAGTTTTTCAAACTGTAGGAAATGGTCCACAATTTGTATATAAGATTGATATATAAGAATATATTAAGAAAATGTTAGAGTGTGACAAAGTGGAAATACAGTTAGGGACAGGGAAATGTGGGAGTTGTAATTTTTCTTCTTACATTGTAAACTAGGGAAGTGTTGTGTTGAATAACCACTATACCACCAAAGTAACTTTTGTAAAGGAGAACATTGAAATTAAGGGGTTTGTGTACATAGCCATTTGTAAATAGTGTTGAGCATACTATGTGGGCAAAACAGAGAGGAAGTTAGCTAAACGAATATGTGAACACATGTATGACATTAGAAAAGGAAATATGAATAATGCCCTATAGAAACATTCTCAAGCTTGTTACAGTTTCACTAAGTTCGAATTTGGAATTTTGGAAACAATTAACCCTAGTATTAAAGGTGGGAAGTGGGAAAATTGAATTGAATGCAGAGAACTAGTGTGGCAAATTCGTTTATATGCCA
Source organism: Protopterus annectens (assembly GCF_019279795.1). Taxonomy (NCBI): domain Eukaryota; kingdom Metazoa; phylum Chordata; order Ceratodontiformes; family Protopteridae; genus Protopterus; species Protopterus annectens. The sequence goes on from NC_056728.1 coordinate 1,430,261,177, forward strand.
CCACACCCCCTGGATTAAATGAACACATTTCAATTTACCCTGTGGTAAAAATGAAGGCTGCCAAGTTATGATTTTTCATGGCTTTTGAGCTTATTTTATTCAATGTTTTATTGTATTCTATGTATGTTTTTTATACAAATTCATATGGATTGCTAGGATACATTACTATGGATTTTGACTGTCTATATTAAATTTATTTCACTGAATAATTTAATTTTTATTGATTGTTTAATTAATTAATTAATTAATTAATTAATTAATTAATTAATTAAAGGACATATCAGTTTATACAGAACTGTATTTAAACTGTTCTTTAATTATTGACATTTTCTGATGAAACCCTGAGTTGCTGGGAAGAAAGCACTTAACATTGCATTTATTTTCTGAATAAATTACTATTGTACCTAGTAAGCTGTCCATTCTATAGTGTGCAGTGAAAGTTTCTTTATCCTTGGCAGTGCCTGTGACTACATGGACCTCATTTTTTTGGTTTAATGCACAGCTGTGCCAAAAAATATCCCTACAAGATATAGTAACTGTGAAGTATTAGTGGTCATAGTTTCATGTGTTTCCATGCCTATCGACATATCTGTTTACTGAATGTTCCAAATCTGAAACATAACCTCTCCACATACTCATTTTAAAACAGATATTTTTCAAGTTTTATGAACCAAAAACATTGCTGTATAAAACATCTATGGTGATAATAGTGGTATCCTGCTACTTCCATTAAAACTGCTGCATTTAATGCTTGCTTCAAGTGTTACATCTTCCTTAACAAGTGGTTTGCTTGGTAAATTTCCTAATATGCCACACTCACTTTTTTCACATTTTGTCTATAATTTCTTTCTGACTTGCAGCTTTCAACTATGCACATCAATTTATATTAAAAATGCTTTCATGTCTGATTTGATTGTCTTCATCTAAAGCATTCTACAATTACAAAGGGTTTCAGATCTCTTGGAATTCAGCAAAAGGAATTTTGAATGAAGTTGTAGTTGGTTTGCCTAACATTATTAAACTATGCAACAATATATGAGTTTTGCATTTGTTACGTTTAACAGCCAAAGACACTCCTATTTTGGAATATCACTTGTTAAATAATGTAGCACCACTGCTCTTTTTGTCAAATGGTTAAATTCTAAACTTCAATAACATGGATGAAAATGTAATTAAATGAGTACATGACATGGAAAAATCACTGAAATAAGTTTGTATAAAGTAGCCGTGACTTAAATGAATATTTAATTTTATCATTTACTATCATATGTAACGCAAACACTACGCTAAGTGGCATTGCAGCCAGAGTATGAAAACACGGTCTATGTCACCAGAGTGAACATTTATGTTATCGAGTACCTAAATATCGAACTGGTAATATCAAAGGCAAAAAACCGCAAACGGACGATTTAATGCAGGGAAAGAATTCCCTTGGTGGTAAAAATAAAAAAACAAAAAAAACTTCTAAACCCCTAACTAAATATACCAACTCTGAGATCACTCTACATTGGACAAAAGGGCAAAATCCACATAACGGTCAAGGGAATTCTTTCCCTGCATTAAATCGGCCGATTGCATTTTTTTTTTTTTTTGCTTTCAGTATTACCAGTTCGATGTTTAGGTATTCAGTAACCTAAATGTTCGATCTGGTGATATAGACCCAGAAAAGATACGGTTACTGCTTTCAGTAACAAGTAAAACTTTGCTCCATTTGTTTGGTATGAAGTGATGACTATCTGTTTCTGCCATTTTTGTAACTACTTTATTAGCGATTTATCTTGAGTTAGTGTACTAGTGTCATTGTGTTCCTGGGGATCCTAAACAAGGCATTTCCACATATCTAGCAAATGTGTCGATGATGGATGCTGCCACCAGGTAACCTGCTGTCTGCTTCTTTAGAGTAGTACTCACTCTAAACATGAGAGACACAAATCACACACACACACACCTTTAACAATGACTGTCTAAAAAACAAGATGGTGGTCACCATTGCTGAAATCTGGAAAACTAAAACTATAGACCCATTGAAGTCACCAATGTATTCCTAATGAGAAATCTGCTACAAACAAATTTCTCTAGAACACTCTGAAAAAAATGCCTCATTAATGTTCACATGAAAAGAAATGATCACAATGTACAATTACAAAAGTTGTAGTAGCTTTCAATAACAGTAATCGAGTACACCTGACATTTCTTCCTCAAACAATAAAGACCTACATGCAGCTGCTCATGAACTATCTGATTTCCTTGCATGTGCATTAAGTAAAGAGATCGCTTTTATGTATGCAATGATTGGTGATCTTCATGGAAGTGTTATAGAACTTAGTGCATTAACTGCCCTGGAAATGCCTTAGTGAATCAGAATCCAGACGGTCTGTTCTTACAAGATTGTTATAATACCATAATTTCAAAGTTAAGTTTTGTGAAATCAAAAAGTGTTAAAACATCAAACAAGCAATTAATGATATCCTTACTGAAGTGGCATGCCTGTCTTTAGCTCTCACCTCATATGTAATAGATGGCACACATACAAGACTTCAAATGCCATACGTGCATGGTCTACCTCCACTAGCAGTAGTTGTGAAATTAAGTGCAACTGATGCATTTAAAGTGAGGCCAGCAACAATGAAGTTGGTCACTATCACTTGGAATGGGTTTAAGTTGAAAACTGATGCTGATTTACCACAAAAAGTAATGAAAATTAAAATGAAAATGATTGCAGACATCCAGAAATGGATTCAGAAAAATATTAATTTGAAAATGGCTTAGCCCACATAAGTGACTTTACAAGGAATGGAATAGAGTGGATTACAAGGCACAAATCATGAGCAGCTATCACAAATATATAATATAGGCTATTCAAATAACTACTGCTAGTAAGAGTCCTCTTGACTAACTTACTAACCTATACCCTTTTGAACTGGATTGCACTTTCAGACTCTGATTAATCAGTACGCAATCAAATTTTATTAAAGCAGATGTTTACACTGACTGCAAAATCGTGGAGATTCTTCGTAAGTTTGTAATGTACCCTTCCACTGACACTATTATTCACTTTGACTATCTTGTTAACTGTGACTCATTGAATCAGTCAGGACTCACCAATCTGTACCTGACATATGTAACTGAAAACAGTATCTGATCATTTTCATATTGAAATCAGTTAAATCCCAAAGACATATGTTTGTCCAGCTGGCAACCGTGAGGGTTACCTAATCCATTACTTAGCACATTCTTGACTTTCCATGGGATCATCTTAAGCAGAGACATACTGTGACCGTGTTAGTTAAAATTAAATGCAAACGTCTTTGATTAACTGTTTTTTTTCTTTACAGTAGTCTTGGACTCCTTGAAGAGAAGGATATGGCGCTGATGGGAGTGCACTAGCTATTCTGGTCTTACTGGGTATGCAGCAAGTCTAGCATTCCTTCTGTGACACTCAGGTGCAATTTTTACTTGATGGTGATTTCTTCATTTCAAAACTTAATAACAGCTTTGGCAATGACAGTGTATAAGTATTCTGGAGTATTCAGTTTAGTCCAAGGGGAAGATTCTGAAAGGTTATTATGATGGGGTAAGCCCATTTTACCCCTTGCAGTAACCATTTCTGATTCAGAAACAGTCCTACCTGAACTGTAACACAAACAGGCATAGCACTGAGGTAGGCTGCCCATGTGGACTACTGAAAATGTTAATGAGGCATTCCAGGGGAGCAGCCTATGCTAACTAGCCATGTGGTGAACCCCAAAAATGCCTGTGGTAAGGCATTCATGCAGCCTACTGATTCAGAGAATTGCTTGGTTGTGTAAGTTAGATCAGCTGGACACCAAGGATGTAACAGCACACTTCAAACCCTGTACCCTCAGCATACAACCAAGCACCTTAGCAGAGTGTCAGTCCTCTGTACCACCACTATACACCAGGAATACTCTTAAAATATTACCTTAAGTCACTGAAAAAAAACAAGCAAAAATAAACAGGAGGGAGTTTCAAAGCCTTCATCTTTGGCGTAGAAGGCAGCTTGTCAAGCCTTAATCCTCTATGCTAATGGAGAAGGGTCTGTGTTACAGTGTACTTTTTAAACTATAAGCGGTATGACACTCTAATGTCTGGCATTACTGACTGACTACAGCACTCCACTGGTTGAGAGGGACAGGGCATGTCTAATACTCAACATCAAGAACATTTTGTAAAACTCGGGAGAACTGAGAAGGTGAGGGTGTGTCCATGTGGGGAGGGGGCCATCAATCCAGTACATGGCCATACTAAGGCTTTGGGATAAAGCTGGAAGAAACACTAGACTAAACCAGAGAGAAGTTTTAAAGTATTAATTGGACTCACTTAACAAAGTTAACAAAACAAAAAGTGTATCATCACCATTCATCAAATCCCAAAAGAAATGTCCCACATACTTTGTGTAACTAGACTTGGAAACTATATTGCTGACATCTTCTTTATAACAGGTTGCATCATTAAAATGCTATGTTAAATTGTAGCAGCAGAATTATGAAAAATATCAGTAAGAAAGATTATGTTACATTTTGTATATACAGACATTGTCATAAAACCATATTTCAATCAGCTGCTATTGCTGAAACCCTGACAACATTTTTTACCACTCCAAAAGTAACTTCAGAGTTTACACATAAGATAGCTAACTTTTAGGCAAAAATTAAAAGATTTTATAGGGCCAGAATCCAAAAGGCTTGCTCCCAGTGTAAGTGGTCACTTACACACTGAGAGCAAGCCTTCTGGAATCGGGCCCACAGCCTTAATTTATGAAGGGACAGCATACGTCTTTGACATTTAGAATTCAGTATACACTAACTATGTTAAAAAAATCATCAACCTACATTGACTGCCACTATCTCCCCCAAACCCCTCTAGTTAGGGTCAGTCAAAAAAACTTCTCCAGAGCTGATTACAGCCTCCTGAGGGATGGTATGAACAGCTTCACAGCCCCCTCATCCTCTCTAAGGAACTGGCACCTCTATCCAAAACTGTACCAAATTACTATACAGACAGTTATACAGATGCATGGAATCAGGAATACCAGACTGGACTAAATCATCCTCCGCAAGGTGGACATCTGCAATAAACAAACTCTATAACAAAAGAAAAAAATTGCTGTCCAGGACCAAGAAGGAGCAGGTGCCCAATTAGAAGCAATCTATCCTTAGCCTAAACAAGCAAATAAGAGCACTAGTGAAATCCTCCAAGGCAAACTTCAAGTCCAAATTGGCCACATCTATTACAGATCATCATAAGGCCTTCTTCACATATGTCCGTAATCTCAAAGGTAGCACCCAGATCTGTTCAGAACTGGTAGTCAAAGACACTACATATACAAATGCTGTAGATGTAGCAAACTTGCTGACTGACAGATTCAGCGAAAATTTCACCCCTCTGTCCCCCCATCAGTAAATCAGGACATCCCCAGTACCTGACCCCTTCCCCTTATATCTAGGGATCAGGTAATCACTGCTCCCTCAAAGGCAAAAAATACAGCCTCCATGGGACCTGATGACATCCCAGGCTGCATCCTACATGAACTCAGGCAGGAACTTGCAGCACCATTAAGCACCCTATTCAACCAAAGCCTGAGTACTGGTTTTGTCCCAGCTGAGTGGAGGACAGCCACTCTCATCCTTTACACAAAAGTGGTATGTCCACTGATATGGGAAATTATAGACCCATCAGCCTAACTAGCCTGATCTGCAAGGCCATGGAATGGATTATCATGGACCTCATTAACAAGACATTGGCAACCACCAAACACTCAATCCCACACAGTTTGGCTTCGTCAAGGGGAGGTCATATCTGTTAAATTTGGTCGACTTTTTTGAGACAGTCACCAAAGGCATGGATGAGGGGAAGATAGTGCACACCACCTACCTTGACCTGGCCAAAGCCTTCGACATTATTCCCCACTCGGGCATAATGGATAAACTCTCTCAACTAGGCATCAATCCATATATTACCAGATGGGTAGCCAACTGACTTACTGATAGAACCCACCTAGTCAAAATAGGGGAAGCCACTTCAAGTAGTAGACCCATATCAAGTGGTGTACCCCAGGGTTCGGTCTTGGGGCCTCTGTTATTTGGGATATACTTTTCTGAGGTACAGGCCAAACCAGTGTGCTATGGATGACCAAGTTTGCAGATGACTGCAAGTTGGGAGTTGTCATCAATTCCCCTAGTGATGTGGACATCCTCCAAAAGGGTCTCACCCAAACAAATGACTGGTGCCAGAAACATGGCCTCAAGCTGAATACAAAAAAATGCAGTATTATCCCATTTGGGGAGAGAGATGTCCCCACAAATTATCACGTTGATAATGTTCTAAGCACTTAGTCAGTCATGAGGGATTTGGGCACCCAGATTGATAGCAGCCTGACTTTTGACCACCATGTTGCTTCCTTTTTACGGAACGCTTTCTACATGGCCCACCTCATAAGTAATGGTATCTCATCCAGGGACAAGGAGGTCATAACATCCCTGTATTCTTCCCTTATAAGGCCCATTATTGAGTACAACGCCCCATTCGGCATGTACCTCGCAAAGCACATGCAGCAGCTGGAGAGACCACCAAGGTTCCTCACCAGGAGAATTCAGGGCCTCAAAAATCTACCATACATAGATAGGCTAAAGCCCTATCCCTCTACTCTGTTTCATACAGACTCCTCAGAAGTGACCTCTGTCTGGCATACAAGGTGATCTCGGACCCCGCCTTGATGGGACTGCTGCATATCTGGAAGTCAAGCTCCACTCAAGTAGCCCACACACGCAGCCTCAACCTGGTCTGTGACATCAATAGGACTTGCTGGAGGAACAGATTTGTGTCCCAGAGTCTCTTCCGTCTATGGAACAGGCTGCCTTTCCACGTCAAGCAGAGTACCTCCTTACCTCTTTTTAAGCGCAATCTAGATAACTGGATGTGAAATAGAAAATACAACCCTGGGATTCCACCCGTGTCCCTGCTGGACAGGGGCATCGGGTTCTAATTTGTCTATGCATGGGCTAAACTCTTGGCTAGGCTTATAAGGGCCTCAGGGCCAATAGCTTAGTAACTTCCTATGATCCTATGATCCTATGACTTTTCTAAATAAATACATACATCTTTGGCATTTATTTATATTTTTATTCTTGATACACAACAAAACTATATATTTCATTCACTTCATGAATGTAACAGCTGTTTTTCCTTTTGATTACTTGCCAAATATATTTATTTTCTTGCATCCTCATGAAATCATTTCATGGTTCCCATGCCAAAACATATTTTGGGAAATATTTAAAACTTCATCTGTTCTTTTTGATGATGTGGGGTCATAAGGTGGTTGGTTATGTTGCAATTCATTTCCAGCATAAAATACTAAAGCCTTTACAGTTCTGACCTTACAGTGAATTATGTGAATTGAAGCTAATAATGTTTTATTTGTTAGTAGGAGGCTGCCAAAAAATATGGTAATTCTATGTTTATGTTAGATATGTCAGCTGATAGTGGTGTTATTAGGGACATTATATGTAGAAATTGGAAAATATTAAGAGGAAATTCTGAGCTTTTTAAAATAATTGGGGATATGCTTAAGTTTGTATACAAGATATAAAATAGTGTGAAAAGTTTGTTACAGAGATATAATACTGACATAAAATCATTTCACACTGACAAAGACATAGGTATGTATACTTGTGGTATGTGTAAGATCTGTAGATTTATTTATGTGTCCTCCTTATATTTCCTTAAAACACATAGAACATATTATAAAAATTAAAGGTAGATACACTTGTAATACATTGGGGGTGGTCTATATTGCTGTGTGTTCTGGATGTCCCTCTTTTTATGTTGGAATGACCACCCCTAAGTTGGAAGAAAAAAATAAGGAGCACGTGTATTCGATAAAATCTAGAGATACAAATAATGCTTTATATAAACATTCTATAAGATGTGTTAACTGGAAAAAATATTTATTTGTTGTACTGTAACAGGTACCACAAGATAGAGGAGGTGATTATAAAAATACGATAGAAAGTATTGAGACTCAGTGTGAAATAAAACTGAATGCAGATAAATACCCGTGGTTAAATGAGAGTATTAATATTACATTTTTTAAAAGAAAAAAGACACAAAATTAAATACTGAGTTGTTTAATGAAGAAAGTGTTTCGTTTATTTATTTTAGTAGTGCAACTTAATTCATTTCTAGTGCAGTTTTTAGATAAGTTTTTCTGTTTTTATACATGTTATGGTATGCTATAGCTTTAAATGAATGAATAAGTGTTGTTAATTATACATAGAGGCATACAGAACAGAAAATAAAAACATAGTTATCAAAATAAACAGCAGCAGTAGCCCTACGATATGCCTGTCAAAAGATCAAATCAGTACACAAGGTGTTGCCTACTATTTTTGTTAGAAAGTCGACTAAAAGTTGGTAATAGGCAATGACACTAGGCCTTGTTTGATAAAAACATTGGTTAAAAAACTTAAACAAGTGTTATGCAATATAAACTTTTTTATTTATTTTTATTTACTTTACAGAAGTAATATTTCATAGTTGCATGGAAAAGGCAACTAAACGAGGACCATATGCAAGAAAAATGCATATTGGTGAGTTTGGCATAATGGTTAAGGTCTTTTGCTCATAGACTTAAAAGTAAAGGGTTTGACTCTGACTTCAGATTATTAGCTAGGCTTAAATTGTCCCTTCATGGTTAACCTAATGTTCATCTATGAACTACAAATTTTATTATACTGACAATAATACTGTTATTTAGTCACTGAAACTGCATTACAAAATGTGTTATTACGGGTTGGGGGTTGTCATAATGGTTCAGGTGCTTACTTTACAAACAGAAGGTACAGGGTTTGATTCTCACCTTTGGGAAATCGGCTAGGGTTAAAACGCCCTGAAAGGTCAGTTACCCTAGTGCTTACCTATAACCCTACAAAATGACATTAAATATAATGTTTGGGTCTCAGTTAATGAGGTCTTGATTGACAATGAAAATAGTGAAACATGGATGCTATGTGAAAAATGAGACACCTCCTAAAGACTTGATATAGTACAACAGTGAACTTCAAATTTGTGGTGACCACAACATTTAAAAATATACTGTAAGGACAGAAGTGTATCTCTAAGGATTGAGTGATAAAATAGAAAAGTCAGAGATCTTAAAGCATCTTAATTGCATATCACTGGGTTGCTTTAAAGTTGTGGTACGGTACAAAAGACCAGTGGAGTGGCATTGTTTACAGAAAGCATGGCTGCCCTACATTTGTGAAAACAGGTGAAGAGCTGGTAGGCCAGAAACCTGTAGCAGTGTGGGGTATGATGCAATAATGTCGTTAGTAATGCAGGTTTAGTGCTGTGAATGAGCTCCAAAACAAAGCAAAAAAGTAATAAGGTTTTGTAATAAGGAAAACGTCCGATTCAATTAGAAACTATTATTTATGGTAGTTGGCACCCACTTTAGGTAAAATATCCTATTCCCAGAATAATATCTCTAATGAATGCAAAACAGTGCTGATTAGTGTTTAGGTATTCAAAAACACTTTTTCTATAGCATGTCTAAAGTTCTTTGGTATAGTAAGTTTCCTAAGTTGGTAATAAAACTTCAAATAACTACCAGTTATTCAAGCAATCAGCTTTTAATATTTCAAATTTTTTTTTTTTAGTAAACCTTGGCGTGTACCTCTCAAGACATCTGCAACAACTGAAAAAGCTGCAGAAATACCTCACTAAAAGAATCACAGGCCTAAAGCAGATGCCCTACGCTGACCGCCTTAAAAAACTCCAGCTATACTCTGTTGCATATCGTCTACTCAGAGGCAATCTCTGCTTAACATACAACGCCATGTCAAACTCAGAGCTGTTGGACATGCTACACTTAAAGAAATCCAAATCCCTCAGAGCCACACACTCCAGGATCTAAACCTTGTCATCACAATAAACAAAACATGCTGGAGGGATAGGTTCCTGACCCAGAGACTCCCCAGACTCTGGAATAGATTGCCCATACATGTTAAGCAGAGTGCCTCTTTGGCCTTCTTCAAAAGGAACCTTGACAATTGAATGGGAGAAAGGAAATTCACCCTGGGGATCACATCAGTTGCCCTGCTAGACAGGGGTCCAGGGAAGTAAATAGTGTGGAAAGAAATAGCCAGGGAATTGTTATGTCTAGGCTTGTATAGGCCCTAGGTCCAATAGCCTAGTACCAACCTATGAACCTATTAACCTTACAGATATGAATTACTATGTTGAGCTCTTTTTATGTTTTTGCTAGCCTTGATAGTTTTAAATGTTAATACTTCACCATAGACATCTTGTCACTGGTTGGCACCATAGCTGATGTTTCCTCCTAGAATTTACACAAACTAGACTAAATTACAGACTTTAATGGTGGAAAAGCCAGTCATACTGTTGCATCTGCCTACACTGTCTATGAGATGGATGCAGTTAGTGCTAGTGTACCAGGATGTAAATAAAAGGTGATTCAGCCTCAGTTTTTCATTAGTACAGGGACATTCTGGGAATTCCTGTTATAGGATAATGACTTGTAGAAACAGAGGGTTAGGCTAGTCTCAGGCATCAAACTGTTTTCGAGTCTGGAAGTGAAGTGACAGCAACTTGCTGACAGGAAGTCATGGTGCAGAGATACTTATTTGCTATGTGTGCTGCAGTGTGTGTACAGTCCATTAGGCCTGAGTACATAAAGGCACCATAAAGAAAGAAGTCTAGACTACCTGCATTATGGCATTTAAGTACTGTCAACCTTCTGACTTACAAAGCAAAGTAAGTGAAAGGCAAATACCCTCTGGGAAAGAAGGGACACCCTCCATGGTGATCTGGGTGCAGAAAAACAATTGATAATTAGTGGCAAAGCGGTGAACTACAGACCTACAGTAAGCAGGAAAACAAGGAAGAATGAACATCCCATGGTCAGCTCTTTTGTCATACACCATTCAACTAGTTCAGAGGCGGCATAACTGAAAAAAGATCAGGTAAGTAGAAACTGGCCACCTAAGCATGGAGTGAGTGGACAGTTTACAGCTTGACACAGAATCCTGCATGTGATCTACTGATGGCCACTAGATATACAAAAGTGTAAAGAAGAAGAAAACATTTCTGACAAACAGTTACTGTGATCGCAGATTCTTGGCATGTTATAAAGCTGAACTCAGTAGTCAGCATTAGGGGAAACGTGAAAAAAAACACACACAAAACATCTTTTCTAGCATTGTGGTGAAGGGTGATAGGTGTTACTGTACTGCTTACACCAGATGGGGAGGAAGTAGGCACATTGTATAGAATTTTATTACAATGCTAACCCCACCAAGTGCTTAACTTACTACTGTTCTACTTACAAAAAGGCCATCCCTTTTAAATGGGTGACAACAAAAGATCCATGGATTAGGCATGACTTATACACTGTGCTTTCATTTACAAAATCCAGCCTTTTGCCCTCTTTTATTGGTAGTGTGTCTCCTTTGCAGATCCACTCTCATTTTCTTAATATCCCACTCAGTACTACAGTTTCTGCTGCCAGTGCAACCCATCTTTTCCTTCATTAACTCTGTGTACTTGTAGCTGTCTAATCCCACTCACCATGTGGCCCTCTTGTCTTTGTTGACGGCAATTTTATCTTTCTCCTTGCCTACTCTGTCAACAACTGTTCTTTCACCATTTCTCACTTAATTAGGCAATATTGAAATAGTCCAGACATTCAAGTCCATCTATCCATCCATGTACAACCCCTTTTGCACATTGGGTTGGGATGTCACTTCAGAAGTGACAATGTTCAGCCAAGGTTTACACCAACAGGTGGCTAGCCCTGACATGGTAGCTCATCCACACCAAACACCTGCATGCACACTCACACCTATGGTCAATTTAGAGTCTCCAATCCACCTACTGCATGTCTTTGGAATGTGGGAGGACACCGGAACACATGTTGGAAACCTACGCGAAAACAGGGAGGACATGAAGACTCCGTACAGAAGTTACCCCAGCTGAGAATCGAAAAGGGGAACCTCTTGCTTTGAGGTGACAACACTATTCGCTGTGCCACTGTGACATTCAAGTAAACTTTACAATTAGCACCCTGTCAAAGGGACTGCAAATACACTTCTCAATCTGCAGACATTGAAAATAGGAACAGAAGCCCTTGAAAAGCAGGTACATCCAGCCAAGAATCTGGACATCTAATTGGAATAAAATCTCAATACCAAACAGCACACAACTAACTCTTCCTGCATCCAGTAGGAATATGGAATACAACTCAGAAATACATGTGTATTACAAAAAATTATATAAAATATAAGCATATTATCCAAGAAATAGTGTAAAATCTGCATACTTGAACTGTATTGCAAAATTCTAGCAAACATGGTCATTTATTTTTGCTTCTGAAAAGAGAGATATAAGATGTGTGCCCTCTTTCTTTAAATTAATGGTGCCACTAACATGCTGATTATGTAGTGTGGTTTTCTGGGTACTAAGCATAAACAATCACATGTGATAAGGGAGGATTCAGAACATTGTGTGAAGGGGTAAATCAAGTCCGCAAATTGGGACATACTTCAAAAAATAGGCACCTCGTGTGCTGGGCTAAATCAGGCCTGAAAACAGGAACATTCCTCCAAACTAAACCGTCAGCCTAAATCCACAGCTCCACAGATCAAAATGATAAATATATTCAAAGGATATGCCTGGCATCTACAAAACTGTGTTAATACCGATTATCCTACAAATTAAAGTAGGCACCCCAGGACATTCTTCCTTTAGAACTGATTTTCAAACATGAATGATAGGTAGTTTTTGTCTCTACATCCATCAATACATCCTTTATTCATTAAATTTTAACAGGTTTTCTTTATAGGATGAAGTCATTTACATTCATAGCAAAATAAAATAAGCATTTTAGCTCAATAAATGTTGAATAATAATGAAAATATGACAACGATGGAAATGAATAAGTACAATAAACATTACAAAATAAATAAATTAGAACTTCAAAGAGCACAGAGGAACATGACCCTTTACTCGTGTATTTCAAACTGATAACAGCTTTAAGATGGAGAGTGTCCTGAAATGGATTATCCATACAAAGTGAAGAATAACATACCACAGACTATTTAAAAACATGGAACATAAATGCCCAGAGCTTCAACAGTTTATAGAACTATAATTTTAACTTTGCTGTGAAAAAGTTATGGATAATTTTTACTAAGATGAATTATAATTTTCATTTACTGTAACCTTAATCTAATTTAGTGTCTTGTTATGCATAATTACACCACTTATGAGTCCCAGTACATCTATTGCAGTATTTCTGAACTGATTATTAGCGAATGTAATTTAGAAATCTGGCTGCAAACTTTATTTCTTTTTAAGTTTATTAACCTGTGAAATAAATTAATCCAAAGTGGACCATTTTCAGCCAAGACCCAGGCCAGTAGCCAGCTGGATGAAAGAAAAACGCAGCAGCTAATACAAGATGATAACATTCTGCAGGCATAAAATAAAATATAATGCACATCAAACAGTACAGCAGGGAAATGCAAAGCAAATCACATCACATACTGCAGACTATAGCATAGGACAGAAGGGAGGTGTAACTACTGCAAGTAATATCAGGTATATTTCTTCAGAAGTCCTACCTCATACAAATCAAATATTTGCATAATAAAATACAAGTGTCATGAATCTGTATGTTTCTTTTTCATTTCATATAATCTGTTTTCATCATTCACACAGCTGTACCTTGACAAGTGTGACTGCATGTTCTGGAAGTCTTTCTTCCACTTGTCCAAGGCCAAATATGTAGTCACATATGAAACAATGTCAGCCTTGCTGCAGCCTTGAAGACAATCATGGATCAGGTCGTGGGGGCGTGGGGGGGGGGGGGGTAATGACAATTTCCAGCTGTGCAAATAAAACTTTGGGAGTAGAGTAGCCAAAAATTGCTTGTGGGGATATAATGATTCCCTTTTGCAGATTGACTGCCTGTTTATTTTTAATTAAATGGGAGCACTTAAGCAAAAGCTAAAATCTTCAAATCTTCTATAGAAGAAACATGCGCATGATTATCCATTTAATAAAACAACAAACAGAATTTTAAATGCAGAGCTTAATACCACTCTCCAGTTTTACACACTACAGTGTAAGATGATGCAGAGTACAACCCCCCATGGAATGATATGTGCAACCTGTTAAAAGCCCCAATTGAAAAGTGACTGCACTGTGCTATAATAGCTGTGAGAGCACGCAATGATATAGCGGTCTCTTAATTCGTATCTTTACATGTCCTTTCCCATACTGAAGCAAAATGACAATAATTGTCTGTTGTACTTTTTGCTCTACCATAAAATGCTCGAGCCCTGTTACATCCAGAGTTAAATATAATGGTAGACATGAGGCCTACAGTCATCATCTCCAAAGCGTAATGATGGCACAGCATGGTCCCCTAAAGGACTGCACAGCAAGTTCCATGCTTTTTGTGCCAGCTGCACTGACTGTTACCTTATAAGGAATAAACACAAAACAATAATTGTGCATATGTTGTTTCAAGAAGTGAATGGAAACCCCCTACCTGTAAACAGTTTAGAGTTTATCTATGACATAACATTTTATTAATGTTGTTTATCATACTGTATAACTAATGATCATATATTCATTCTCAAGATGAGTCACCATATCCCACATAAATAGTATTAGAGTCTAAAAAACACAGCAGTATCTAATGAACTCCCTTACTAAATATAGCTACATTAACAGAGCTGAATATAGGGGTAAATTTATAGCTAGACATATGACACACTTACCCTGTGACAAGGTTACTAAAACAGAATTCTGTAAAAAGCTTGGAAAGTTAAATAGCCTTTTAGAGTTCAGTTCAACATTCAGAAAATACAAAAAAAAAAACAAGTGCAAGACAGAAGATCTAAATATAGAGCTGATGGGAAATCAGGATTGTGATTAATGTTGCCCACAGATGTGGTTTACTTAAAACACACTACAGTAATGACATTGACTGCAGAAAGCCATGTAAGTAAAAGAATATTCT
The DNA here is from genome assembly GCF_019279795.1 of Protopterus annectens. NCBI lineage: Eukaryota > Metazoa > Chordata > Ceratodontiformes > Protopteridae > Protopterus > Protopterus annectens. The sequence continues at coordinate 1,430,276,247 of NC_056728.1, forward strand.
TTATTATAAACATTGTTTAAAATGTTTTTCAAATCATCTTTCAAAACCCTTTTAATTTCTTTAAACTTTGTTTGTTACAGATAATATACTTTAAAAGAATAAAAATAATTAAAACTACAGCTATTATATGTCTTTAAAGTTTTCTGTATATCATAACCATTAAAAATAAAATGTGAAGTACAGATAGCATGATTTAAATGAATAAAGTTCACCTGCTTAAAAATACTATTGAATGTAGCTACTTTACATATTTCCAAATTATATGGACAGATACATGAATGGCACTAAACCTGATCCCTATAAAAAATAAAAAAGAAGAAAGAAAAAAGAAATACTCATTTCATAAGAGCATTACAACTCTCATCTGCTATGCATTTGGGCATCACATTTAACCTTGCTCCCCATAGATTTATGGATGTCTCTCATAAAATGAGACCTGTTACTGCGTGAATACCTTAACAGCTAAGCGTATACAAAGATTCACTATCATTAACTATATAGGATCTAGTATATAAAAATCTTCTTTCATGGAAAATAAAAACACTCTTCTTTCTGACCTTCTGCTATGATTTTTTAAATACCAGTGCTATTATTTTTAATGCTTCGTGGTAAAGAGGTATGTAATTCAGGGTGTTGGCTATAGCACGAATACTGCATGATTTAATGATATAAGGACACCAGAACCTAGCCATGCATGTAGTGATGTGTGTCTCATACAACTAACAATACCCTCCCATGCCATAATGTTTACATATCTGAACGGGAGCAAGCAAGGTATTAAGCTATTTAGCACACATCTCTACATATGCCAGGCATCTATTTTATTTCTCTTTTTTATGAAAATTCTGTCTGAGGTCAGCTAACATTCACTGAATTCTGTGGCAATGCAATTAGCATTGTTTGCAGTTGAGGATTCCATAAATCCTGTGTGATTTGTTCTTCGTATAATAATATTAAATCACCACACAGGACTGTCCAAATAAACTGTGAAATTACAACTCAGATTGTCCTTTTGCCCCATAGTAGTAATTTACCTGTAGAAGGGAAGTTTATTCATTTATTTGGTTATTTCCAAATGTAACTCTTCCTAATCGGGTCTATATTATATAATCGAACTTTCAAAACTTTGAATCCCAAATGTTCGACAACATATGATCGAAGTTCAAAAGTTCAACTATATAATAAAAAACAAAAAACAAACAAACAAAAAACTTACCTTAACAGCTGCCCCCCCACCCCCCACTTAAATATACCAACTCCGAGATCGCACTTCCAGTGCAGAAAAGGGAAATTCTCCCATTCTGCACTGAACAGCGCCATAATGCTTAACCTTTGAACACTTGAAATGTCGATCATATGGTGTCGACCATATGACGTTCGGCATTTCAAGTATTTGAGGTTCTAATAGGAACCCTCCTAATACTGCAAGTCACTTTTACACAGAAGATCTTGGATGTTGCGGGGTAATTTGTCATAAATAATTATACACCTGAGAAAGATTAGAAATAATGAAGTTCAGATAGTAACTATCTTCGGGAGGAGGTGTAGCAGATAAGTCTCTCAAACTGCATAAAACAGAATAAACTTCCACATGTGTGTCTGATAGTTAAGAAATCTGTACATCAAAGGGGAAGAAGAACATATTCTCTTAACAAATTTGTCCAATATCTTTCCTTCTTTGTCCACTAGGGAAGGTTTGGAGGAAACCAAAGGTTTAGTTCCCTTTGGAAAATATGAAGAAATAGATGCAGGTTCAGACCTATTGTGGGAAAACAGATTTGTAAGTTTGAAAAACTTTATCGTCCCTCTGCTTTTTGGGAACTGAAGGTTAAGAGTAAGGATTATCGCAGGCAGCATTAAAACCATCCTCCAAGACAGGTACAATAGAAGGTATGAGAGTGGAATGAGGCACATCTACTCATAACATTTCATAACATCTCCTCAGTTCAAGGGAAACATCCACCTGTTCTCATAAAAACAGCTCATTTATCCTGGCTATACTCTGAGGAAAGGAAAATTCATCCAAGGGAGTTTGTGATGAAGAGATCAGAAAATTGAGTTTTGAAATATACAGTAGAAGCCCTGTCTTTTTCTTCAGGAATTTCTCTTCTGACATTATTCTTAGGGAAGGATTTCTGAGCATCAGGACTTCTTCTTCTTCTTTCGGCTGCTCTCATTAGGGGTTGCCACAGCAGATCAACTGTTTCCATTTCTTCCTGTCCTCTGCAGCTTGCTCTGTCACACCAATCACCTGCATGTCCTCTCTCACCACTTATCTTAGGCCTTTCTCTTTTCCTGTTACCTGGCAGCTTCATCCTTAGCATCTTTTTCCCAATATACTCTGCATCCCTCCTCAGCACTTCCAAACCAACGTAAGCATGCCTCTCTGGCTTTGTCTCCAAACCTTCCAACCTGGACTAACAGCCACTAACAATTGTCTAACTAAGATAGGGAGATCATTGTTTCTAACCTGCACCATTTCTTCAGGTGAAAGGAGTCTAACCTTTTGTTTTTTTCTTTGCAGGAATAGGTTTGGATGAACACTGACTCAAACAAGACAGTTTTGCCCAGTCTGCAGGTCTCTTTCTCTGACTACCTCAAAAAAAATCTCTTGGTGTTTCTCCCTGAACCAGAGAGGATAGTTCTCTCATGCCTGGATCAAACACTGGACCAGTTGCAGAATATGTGTCTTATTTCTGGTTCATGGTGACTGAAAGGACTACACCAGAGGAGGAAGAAGAGGTAAGTAACTGGTTGGGGAACAAATGGCCACTACAGATTCACCTACTACTGGCTGAGATATTGGCTAAGCTCACAGTGTCAACAAGGGCTCTTTGGTAAATATTTTTTTTTTCATTCAAGGTACAGCAGGAGATGAAACAGCAGCAACAGGGTAAGTATTCATGCTGCAACCAAGGAGGATGTCTCAATAGCAGTGAGCATTGTTGAAACAAAGAGACTTGAAAGCTAAGATGTCAGCAGCAGCACACTTACACTCAAATATACAGTCTCCTCACACAGTAATACATAAGCAGCATACTAAAATCTTATTAGAAACCCTTCTCCAAAGAAACTACTCACCAAAGAGCTCAGTCAGAAAAAAATGGCAGGTACATTGTCACAAAATGTATTCAAGTCTTGATATAACCCATAATGCAGGCAGAATATTTTCTCACAAAATTATGCTAAAAATAGCAGTCCCTGACAGGAAACTTTCAATATTCAAAATAATATTGCATTTCGTAAAGGGAAATGTGCTTAAAGGCATAATTTAAGAAAACACAATTTTTTTAAAGGGCAATACATTTGTGTGGAAGGGTTTCCCACTGGTGACTTTTCTGACAAAACAAAGAAAAAAGCCTGCTGCTGCTCTTGTGAAGCCTCTGAGCTATGTCTTCACAAGGTGGTAAGAAATTATTAAGGAAAGCTCCTCTCTAACTGATGATTTCCCTCTTTGGGGAGGGGAGCATCTAATCAGCATTCAGAGTGAAGTTGGAATCAGGACAGATGTTGTGTCCTGGGCAGGACACAAGCCATATAGCCCAAAGGCTACTGCAGCAGTGAGAATGATGAAAATTGTCTGATTTTGAAAAGTTTAGCTGGAGTCCATTGCTACCAAATGATCTTGCAAGCTTAGTGAACCCCATCCCAATATTAATTTGGAATTGTGATAATCAGCACGGTTGATATCAAATACCATCAGTACACTGAGTAGTACTCACTCTTCTATACTATTATCGGAGGCTAGGAACACAGATTGTTGAGGAACTCCCTCAGTATGTTTTTAGAAGACAGAAAGCAACCTCATTTTGTCTCCTGACATCTCTTAGAGTCTTGATACCACCTCATGCACAATCTATCAATCCAGTCATAGCCAATCATCTGAGTATGAATTCATGGCCCACCATAAGGAATGTTTTTCACACTTCAAGGAAAAGACCAGCAACAGATTGTCCTTTATCTATTCAGGGAGCAATCTTATCTTGTAGGCCAACTAATAGTCGCCTCCTGGTTAGGCCCAAATTAGGACAAAGGGGGAACTCCAGCAATGAGACACAGAGATAGACACGTGTACCAGCAACACTTCAGTCTTCCCCAGATTCAAGGTCAGTTAACTGTGACTTGGCCAAGGTACTATTAAAACCAAGACTTCCTCAAAAAGGTTAACACCTGTACTACCACCCTGACAGAAGGAAGGGTAAAGCTGAAGATTGCCTGCATAGTAATGATAAGGCACACCCCCTCCTTAATAAGACCTCTCCTTCTGAAAGCTGTACACTATGAGAAAAGATGTCTAAGATTAAATCCTGTGGAATCCCATAAGACAGTGGTTTAATTTCTACCCAAAGCCACCATCACAGACTGCCTATGCATGAAAGAGACAGTCCAGATAATGAATGTATCAAAAAATCCACACTGACTAAATATTCATTTGAAAAGGATTCCTTGGGCCATATTGTTAAACACTGCCAAGAGATCAAATATAAAAAATCATCATTTACAGATGAAGCTCCTTCATTGCCAGTGAGCTGGTAGTCCCTGCTAGAACTTCAAAAAATAAGTAAATAAATAAATAAATAAAGTGCAGGCCAAGAACCATGCAGAAGGAAAAGCTTTACTGAAATAAAACAAGCATTTTTTTCTCCATTATAGACATTTTTTCAAGTTCTATAAAGCAATAAAACCACAAAGTAATTTAAATAAACTTGATGACATCATAATAGTATAATAATATAATGTAATATAATATAGTATAAATATAATATAATATAATATAATATAATATAGTTAATTAATTAGCATCTAGGCCTTTTCCTACTTAATACATGCTTAGACTGCAGCAATCATTTAAACCTGATTGTATTACAGAATCAGCTTTAGTGGTCCATTCATATGTAATAGTCATTGTAACATTTTTAATATCACCACCACCTCTTAATCTAACATATACAACTTGAAGCTTCATAAACATAAAATTATATGAGGCCCTTTCCTGCATAACATGCTTCATGAAAGTGTTATGAGAATTAGATTTCCTAATATCATATACATGCTCATAGATTCTTTCTTTAAAACTTCTCTTTATTTTCTCAACGTAACATCCAGGACATTGCATGCTCTTAGCTACATAAACAAACTGCATGTATTAAATTCAGCATATCTATTTATCCTGTATTTCACCTCTGTCAAATGATGTATAAAAATGTTCTGTTACAAAATATAGCCTTGTAGTTACAATTCCTACACATGTCCCTTGTGGCTTTAAAACTCAACCTTGGGATAGCAACATAACCATCTTTTAATATTGGGTTTACTTTTTAAAAATAAACAAAAAATGAATGTTCCTGATGGCTCATTCTATGTCTGGGTCTACAGGTTGTTCCCGATGACTCATTCAATGTCTGAGTCTACAGAAAAAATCTGCCAGCTTCTCTTCATTTTATCACAAACATATAGGCATATCTTTTAATATTTTTTCCTTCTGCAAGTTTCCTGGACTGCAGTTTATTTATTTTTGAACTATTTATGTTTGTACAGCATCTAGATTTACCCCTGTTAATATCTTTTATGGATATGTAAATTTCTCACTGCTAGAAGGTGATTCATTACTGTGTCTGGCTCAGAGCCCAGACCAATAAGAATAACAGATAGTGCATCTGGCTCAGAGTCTGCACCAATAAAGGTAAGAGATACTGTGTCTGGCTCAGAGCCCGGACCAATAAGGATAACAGATACCTTCAGGTGTTAAATGAGAGAAACAGTTTCCATAAACCACATTCACAATAATCTTTCCAATAAAAGGAAGACTTAAGACTTCTTCATCCTAGGATAATTCGGTTATTTTTAATGAAAAAGGAAATACTATCATTCATACACAAGTATTTATGAACAGGAAAAATCACTGGACCACGGACCTCCAATCATGGTATTACAAACTTTGTAGGACTGTGATTCACTCTGTTGCACTTAGGGTGGACAGAGATGAGATTCATGATCTCCATATAGTCAATACGGGCTCCCTTTGATATGCTGAGAACTGCAGATCTCTGAACAGAATGACTGAACTTGTGAAAAAAAGGAATATATACTCAGTAGCAAGATTAAAGTGTTTCTGATTTTCTCCTTTACTCTGTTACTGTGAGGTATGACTTTAAAGTTGATATACAGAAGTAGTAGGGTACTGGGGAGGACATAGCCCCCACTTCTGTGGGTGTTGTTTAATGGGTGCATGTCTCCAGATTCACTTTCTCTGTTACAGTGTGGTAGGACTCATGGTTATGAATGCCACACATTGAACAGGGAACCAGTCGAACACAATCAAAATGTGCAGTGCTGAGTGTGTCTTTCTTTGGATGAGATGCCTATTAACTATCACCCTGTAGTCTATCTGCCATCCATTCCCATTTGCAGTATCACCAGCTTACCAGTTTTTTTTTTTTTTACTATAATGTAGGTAACTTATTCTTCAAGGGCAGCAAGCACAAAATTTGTAGATGAAACTCTCCATTAGTTGCAGATCTCTTTAATGTGGAATTACTCAGATGACTTTTACTCCTGCATAGATTCTGCACATTGACTGATACTGGTGGATTGTAATGACAGAAGTTTGAGTAGCCTTTTGTGTTTGAAATGTTCTGAATTGGACAGTTTTGTCATTATTGGTTCATATGTTTTGCTTTATTGCTTACTAGAAAAATGTTCAAAATTACAAATTTAAAACACACTTTAGCAAGTGATGCTGTATTATACAAGGAATATCATTTAATACAAACAGGAAGGTGACTCAAAGAACACATGCATAAATGTATTGCCCTGAAAATGTGTGCAAGCAGTCTATGGTTTGAGAAAAACCCAAAGGTAAACTTTATCTGCTACTGGTCAGAAGCATTTTCTTTGAATGTGGGTTTCAATGCTGTTTCAATGAATGTGAGTTTCAATGGCAGAGTTTACTATTAATGCTCAGTCTGTTTTTCATTGTAAGACTATATTGTGTTGTTTAGCAAATGCCTATCAGTGTTTGTGTTATACAATTTGAAATAAAAGTTTTAAATTAAATCCAAATATCTGCAATCATAGAAGTAAAGCAGAAAATGCACACAGAGTTTTGAACAGTGTTTACTATAACTGGGGAGAAATAACCAAGTAACAGGACACTGGAATTGCTATGTGTTGGGGGTGGCTGGGTGCTGGGGGGACCAATCCATTACCCTGTGTAGGGTCCCACTTAACCATGATCCAGCTCTGGGCAACAATTTTAGAGGCATGATTCTCACCTGTATGAGCAGTGGTTACTATGAACAGCAGTGCATCTCATGGAGTAGCACACAGCGGCCAGATTCACTGAATCTGATACATGCAGTCAGTTTAACTGAGACTATTACCCATGATACAATAGGTAAAGTTACGTGAAGTTAATCACCAAAATATACATCACCTGGTAAAGTTTGGCAGAGAAATAATTAACATGATCAAAGAAAATAAGTTTGTCACGCAGGACATATGTGTAAAAGGCTGATTACTCAAGGCTGCCTTCAACTACAGTAGCAATAATTTGCTCTCAGGTGTCACCAGTGAATATAAATGAAGGTAGGAAACAAGTGTGAGTGTATTACTGTGTCCTGAATCAGCAAATTAAATTTTAGCCATGTTAGATCAAGCATGGCTGGGAAATGTTTGTGCAGCACTTACATTTCAGAGACCTAGTCGTTTGATGCTTGACCCACATGAGCACATAAAAGCTTGGTGCATAAACAATGTGCACTACACTACCGATACCAAATAACACACTGATACTTTAACAATGAGAAAATAACATCTGAAGAGTTAATTTTAAGGAACCAGTCACAGCACTGTTAGGAACACTGTTTAATTTACACATTAGAAACTAGAAGACACACCTAAGGGTTGCATTTTACAAACTGTCCAGTACACAGTCAGGTTCAACATTAACCTTTTGTAGCATTTAAAACTCACATAAAGGACCCAGCTGCAGACAAACATACATAGTTTTTGGGCCCATGCCCATGACCATCAAACCTCCATCTGCTACAAGTCACTTGTTCCTTCCATCTATCTGCATCCTTGGACACTGTAACAGGGAGGAATCAGACAGGGATCACTCATTATGGCCATCACCCAATAGAAGCTAGAGTTTTTTCTTGCTTTTAACACCCCTTCTACCAGAGAGAAAGCATGTCTGAATGTCTAATATGCTGAACATGGTATGAGTGCACTCTTTTGCACACCCTGATTTTCAGCAACAGTGCTTGAACACTCCTTTGTGTGTTTAGTCTTTCTGATTTCCAGACTGCAAGGTCTGCAGAACCAGTACTACTCCAGAAGGAGTTTCTGCTGCAGGAGTTAGTCAGTGCTCACCCTGAAATGGGTGAACTGGTGTCACTCTCTGACTGCCACTTTTTCTCTATTGGTCTCTCCATGACAATGACAGAACAGGTGTTGTATGGGGTAGGCCTGAACCTCTATTTGCACAGCCATCAATGGTGTGCTGCATTTTTCAAAATACAGTTTCTCTTAATAAACATGTAGAAATGCCTGAAATGTTCAGATTTAAATGAACTGTCCATATTTCACCAACAAATCATATTATATTTCAATGAAGCCAACAGCAACATCTCAAGATATGTAGAAAAACTGTACTTAATGGGAGGCATTGTCAGTCTCCCACCACTACTAGGTGATGTGGTTAAGCTTCTCAATGTTTTCCTTGTCCATAAGCTTAGGAAGATCCTATCAGCTTAAGAATGTCTCTGGCTGTGTGAGTTCTCTTGTTACCCACTGCAAGCTCAATGTCTCTCACTTCCCCTTAGCTCATACCAATTCTTCATGTGATTTACTGTACTGGATCAATGCAAGAAAACAATGGTAGATTCTCTCAAAGCTAAGAATCAGTAATTGCTCAAGGTATCCTGTTTGGATTCATAGCAATTACTATATCATAATTTATTTACTCATAAGACCATTTATCTCCAATTACATGCATGGATGAGGACAAAACTATTGTTTGCAAGGCAGAGTAACTAATCCTGGATGGAGTGGCAGCCAGGATGTCATAATATATCATTCTAGTATTTGATAAAAACAAAACAAACAAAAAAAAACTTATACACCAATGCCCACTTCTCAGTTTCCTGGAATTTGCTGGAAAATACTGGATTTTCTCTCAAAATAACTTCTTTTTCTTCTTTCGGCTTTTCCCAGTTAGGGGTCGCCACAGCGGAACTCCGGTCCGCTAATGATTGGCAGTAGATTTTTTACGGATGCCGAGATGCCAGCTCGACGCCCAACCTTCAACGAAGTCACACCCATTCTACACCTCTTTCAAACACCACTCGACCACGAGGAGGACATGCAGACTCCACACAGAAGGCACTCCAGCCGAGAACCTCCTTCTGTGAGGCAACAACGCTACTGCTGCACCATGAACATGAAATCCTCAGTGGCCACTTTAGAACATGATTTATTTTACAACTTTGTTTCTCCTTACTGATGCACTAAATTTGTGTTTTCACCCCACATTGGTGGTCATTTGATGAATGGCCCCATGGCAATACCACTATGCAATGCTGGATGTGATGACATCAGTCCTGAGTCCATCTGATTGCAAGGTGAGAGAGCCAAGTGGGGTGTGAGCTGCAAGTAAAAGAAGACAAAAACAATAACTGGACTCCTTCAAGCTTGTTAATTTGGCTTGTGGTTCAACCCTGTCTTCCTGCTTTTTCTTTGTGGCATGTGATGACTCTGTCCACTGTAGTGTCAGCCAGGATTCAATATCCCAGGAAATTGGAAGGGGGATTAAGAAGTTTATGAGGCAGGCTGTGACTCAATCACACACATAAACAACTCGTGTAGAACTTGACAAACAGAGAGCATTCAGTAGATCAAATACTAAATGAAAGACACAGTATAGATGATCATTTTTTCAAGTCTGTGTTCTGCCTTGCAAACTTTGAATGTATGCAGTAAACTTCAAAATATGAATGTACATCAAATGCATACTGTGTATGAACTAATGAGCCCTTAACAAATTTTGTTTTAATATTGCAATAGGTAATAGCTGCGTGATATGGCAAGAAGAAAAAAAAAAACAAAGTAATGTTGTCATTTTTGTGTTTTGATTTGTCAGCATTGTTTTAATTCACTGGACTAGAGATGATAACTGACCCTGATTTTGTCTCATAGTTTTGATTTATTCCTCATAAACTTTTTTTTCTGACAAACTGTCGAGGACTGCAATCATCAAATAGTGACAGACATTTGTGTTTCAGACTTCTTATCTATCAGAAAATGTGTGCTAATGTAAAATATGCCATTCTAGCAACTTTCTAAGTATATAAGAGCAACATTTAAAATCTGTCCCTCACTCCTTTTTTTTCTGTTTTTTTTTTTAACCTTTTAAAGTTGTGCTTCTGAGTGGTAGTATCTTACAATCCTATTTCAGAGTAGGAGGAGTTATTTTATTAAGTATGCAACTTTCATGTTAATTAGCTGTTCAGATTTTTGGTCAAATATCCCTAGTTTTCATGAGCGTCTTGGCCAGACTTTCAATGTCTACAGATTGAGAGGTAGGTCAGGAGGCAGTATATCCCATCATAAATCTAATACCCCAGCTAGGATAATCTACTAGTGGACAAAGATTGAATGCTAGAGCTTCAATTGCCCAAGGTTCAACTCATCAACGAGCAGAGTTCCTCCAAGCTAAATCACTGCGGGAAAGTTGTACTGGAAGTGATTCCCTTTTGGGGAAAATTTCTCCGATGTTGATATGACTGTGGAGTTGTTTTGTGTTTGTGTGTGTGTGTGTGTGTGTGTGTGTGTGTGTGCATATATATGTGTGTGTGTGTGTGTGTGTGTGTGTGTGTGTGTGTGTGTGTGTGTGTGTGTGTGTGTGTGTGTGTGTGCATATATGTGTGTGTGTGTGTGCATATATATGTGTGTGTGTGTGTGTGTGTGTGTGTGTGTGTGTGTGTGTATGTGTGTGTGTGCATATATGTGTGTGTGCATATATGTGTGCGTGTGTTTGTGTGTGTGTACACACACATAGATATATATATATATATATATATATATATGTGTGTGTGTGTGTGTGTGTGTGTGTGTGTGTGTGTGTGAGTATAGGTCTAGATGACTTTGTTAAAAACTAACAGCAGAGAACAGCCATTCATCAAATGTCCACATCAGTGAACATTTTTCTAAGGAATCCTGAGTTACCTGTCCAACATTCCAATGGTCACACATACCGCACTATATCAAATCCACCAAGGTGGGGGCTGTGCACCCTACACCCCCCTAATTATATATACCAACTCTGAGATCGCACTACAGTGGGGAAAGGGCAAATTTCCTAATGCTGGACAATTAACTCAGTTTACTCAGTTCCCTGTGAAAAACATTTGCTGAAGTTAGTTTTCGACAAAGTAATATAGACCCATATAAAGGCTGCCTGCCCTTACACCCTCTCCCAAATCATTTTCAAAAGTGTTTTTTTTTTTTTTGGTGAATGCAGTCTGGGGATTCCAGTCCTTGGTGCATTCAATTTCATCCAATCATAATGGAAGACCATAAGCTAAGGACTATGAAAAACTATTTAAATTTGAGTTCTTTTTACTGATTCATATAAGTTACTAGGCATATACATTTGTCTACTGCTTAACATTCACATGCCTTGTATGACATAAATTTCAGAACTCTCTGGCAGTTTTTCAGACAAAATGTACAAATGTGCACTGTATAATTAAATGAGATTCTGAATGTTAACAGATAAAGTCATTGTTAAATCAGGTTGTGAATATGAGCAAGAAAAGAGCTTCATAAAAAAAGTATTTTTTTCCTTGCAGTTATTAAGACTGCAAATAAACATAAGCTTAAATGAAAATTAAAGCTTGATTCAGTACTGTCAACAAACATGCTGGGTCAGATTCCAACAGCGTTGTTTTCAGTGCAAGTCTGACCTGATTCTGAAAGGGCTGCTCTCAGTGTAAGTGACTTACTTTGGTGCAAGGCCTATCTGTAAACAAGCTTGCAAAGTGGGGCAGATTTCAAAACACCCTATTTACAGCCTGCTGTCTGTGTTTGTAAGTGACCACTTACACTGAGAGCAAGTCTTTTGGAATTGGGCCCTGTATAAATGACAAAAACAATAAGTTCTAAACAGTCTACAAAGAAAGAAATGAAAATAAAAGAGAAAGCAAATGGAAAACAGGTTCATGTAGCTCTATGTATACTAACTCAGAGGTCACAGAAACTCAAAGAAAAGTGAAAAGCTGGAAAACAGACATAAAACTCACCTTTTCACTCTTTTTAAAGAACCACAACTCGTAGTCAGAATACAGTACTGACAGTAAGCTAAGTTCCGATGTAGCAAAACGTCAACTTCCTTAAAATTCAGTACTTCAGCTGTTTTGTGATGCAGTCATATCCCATGTGATCAGGTGTAATGCTCACCAAAATCACAAAACTCACACAATTTTTTTAAAATTACATAATAAAGGTTTTTAAATTATATAAGTAATAAGCAAATAAACATTCTTAAAAAGTATAATATGACCTGACTAGTGCATCCAAAACTCATCTTAAAAATATATTATTTTAAAACAATGTTACTTGGCAAGTGTACCCAGTTTTTGCCTACAAGTAAGAAAACCATTCCAAATATTTTAGATCACAGTTGTAATTAATGTCAGAGGTATGGGATATGTGCTAATTAACAACTTATTCACCTGTTACACTCCTCTGGTTTCACCCTCATTGTCTAATTGCAGCTTTCTGGGTATATATGGCACAGGTCATACCACAGTATAAGTGTTATATAGACAGTTATGTAGAACATAAACTGGATAAATATCTCTACTCTGTTTTGTCAAGAATATACTTCTATTGTTACAATACATGATTCTTTGTATTTGAGTGTTTTGTATCTTAGGGCTGTGCCTGTAAATGTTCCACATAGATCAGCGCTCTATCCTGGTCAACAACTAAAATAATGAAAAAAATAAAATAAAATAGACAAAGTACAGCTGTGTAAGATCTTATCATAATGGTAGATGCCCTTCTCTTCACTGTTGCAGTATTCTTTACAAAAGTGATCCTCTGCCAAGGTTGACCTGAAGACCAGCCTGTATACCAAAGGCTTTAGTTTGCTTTAAGGTACGCTGTGTGGCACATGTATGCCCCTCACATAATGTAGGGCATAAAGGTGATGTCCAGACATACCATCCTCAGAAATGACAGCCCCAGTAGGAACACCATTTCAAGGAGTAAAGAGGTAACCAGTACATCCAGAAGAGAAAAGAACTAGGGGTAAGGAGGGAGGGAGTGAATACCGCAACAGTGAAGAGAAGGACATCTACCATTATGGTAAGATCTTACACAACTGTATTATGTCTTTCTGTTTCACTGTTGCAGTATACTTTACAACTGAGAGAATGCAAAAGTTCAGGAAGTAGAGAGGGAGGAGGATGGACCAGCCGAGCTCTCCAGGAACTCATGAAGAATGGTCCTAGCAAAGCCAGCTCTAGCTCTGGATATCACATCCATCTTATATTGCTTGGTAAATGTATGCACAGAAGTCCAGGTAGCTGTCTCAAGAATAGAGTTGGTATCGAAAACCTTGAAAAAAAGCACCAGAAGAAGCCTCCACTGTGCTCTGTGCTCTAACGGAAGAAGCAAGTCTTTTACCATGAAAGGAATAACAAAAACAAAATGGCTTTAGAAACCCATGAAGAAATAGTTTGCTTGGAAACAGCCAAACCTAAGGATCTAGGATGAAAGGAAACAAAGAGCTGATCAGATTTACAAAAACGTCTTAATCATCTATGCACATCCGAGAAGGCGTGAAACTAATGCCAAACAAAGGTCTGTTTGTGATAACTTTATAATAAAACTTACACTTTTTTACACCTTGGTGATGGCTATTTTGATTTTGGATCACATCAGAGATATATCACACCTTCTCACTGGCAGATTGCAGAGAAAGGAAAAAAATGGGCAAATGACTAGACTGATTAAGGGACAACTCATTCACGACCTTGGGCATAAAAGAAGGATTAGTACGAAGGGACAACCTGTCCTTATGCAACACCAAAAGAGGAGGACAAGCCATAAGGGCTTGAAGCTCAAACACCCATCTGGTAGAAGTAAGGGCTAACAGAAGTATAGTCATCCAAGAGCAATTTTGAAAGGAAGTGGAAGCTGCAGCCTCAAAAGAAGCCTGGGTCAACATTTCTAAAACAAAATTAAGGTCCTAGGGAGATGGAACAGGCTTCCTGGGAGGCCTAATGTGAAGGATGCCTTTAAGGAATTGTTTAGCTTCAAATCTAGAAGCTAAAGTAGGCGATAAAGGCAGACAAGCAGAAATAGCTGATAAGTGGGCCTTACCAGATGAATACATCAACCCAGCATTGAACAGTTCATACAGATAACAGAGAACCAAAGGAACATCCACATAAAGTGGATCCAGGTTATGAGACAGACACCAAACAGAAAACCTCATCCATTTGGATAAGTAGACTTTCCTAGTAGTGGGTTTCCTGGCCTCCTGCAGGACTCTAAACAAGCCTTCAGAAAAAAAAGATGTCTATGTGGAATCAAAATCTCAACACCCACAGTGTTAGTTGGGGGATGGACTAGAGATCCCTTGTTTTGTGTGAGTAGGCCACCTTGTGAGGTAACTTGTGATGACTGCCCTTGGCTAAATGCAGAAGAAGAGGGAACCAGTGCTGTCTCAGGCAAAAGAGAGTCAGCAACAAGATTTTGGGAGCATCAAGTTGTATTTTGAACAGGACTTTTGGAATGATGGAAAGGGGAGGAAAGCATAAAGAAACATCTCCTTTCATGAAAAAGAGAGCCTATCCACCTTCCAAACCAGAGGGCCTGGGACTCTGGCACAAAACACAGGAAGTTGTTTGTTCAGAGTGGAGGCAAAAAGTTCCATTTGAGGAGTACCCCACTGGTCTGGTGGACAATGTCCAGAATAACATCCCTGTAAAGCATCTGTTCATGGGATTGAGTTATGGACCTGCTCAGAGAGTCTGCCACAATGTTTTGACCTGAAGGAATGTAAACTGCCTAAAGAGTCACTTGATACTGAAAAGATAGTTCCTACACTAGGAGTGCCAAATGGCAAAGAAGATAAGACCTTTTTCCCCATTTGTTGACATACCACATCACTGTGGTATTATCTGTAAACACTTTAAGAGGTCCAGGGGACAAAAGAGGATGAAAAGCCTGAACAGCCAGCAGAAGAGCTCTCATCCTCTTGATATTGATATGGTCTTTCTGTTGATGATGCAACCAGATTCCCTGCACCTTTACAGAGCCGAAAGCTGCTCCCCATCCCACATCTGAAGAGTCTGTGAACAGAGAGGGAAGAGGCAGATTAAAAGGGAGCCCTGAACTGAGATTCAACTGCTGAGTCCACCACTGAAGTTCCTGCTTGAGACATGGAAGAAGAGGAATTAAAAATTTGAGAGGATGATAATGCTCCAGCCAAACTGACTTTAGAAACCACTGAAGTTTTCTCATATGGAGTATGGCAAAAGTGAGCATAGGAATGGTGGAAGCCCAGAGCTCTCAAAAATTCCCTTTCTATTACTGAGGTCAGAACAAGGAGGGAATGAAAAAAGTAAATGAGTGTAGGGCCTGGGGGAGGAGGCAGGGATGCTAGCAAATGAACAGTCTGGATCTTGCTTGCTAGAAAGACATGATCCTGAGAAGGAGTCAGAGAGGACTTTTTTTAATTTATAGTGAACCCCAGGCTCTGCAGAAGGGAGACTATAAAGAGAAGATTTTGCAACAACATTTCTGGAGAAGATGCATAAAACAGGAGGTCATTCAAATAAAGAAATACTTGGATTCCCCCTTAGCCTGCAAAAAGCAATCACAGGAGCGAGGCATTTGGTGAATATCCTTGGGGCAGTATAAAGGCCAAAGGACAAAGCAGAGAACTGAAAATGGCAGGAAGCAACAGAGAAATGTAAAAACCTACTGAAAAGGGGATGAACTGAGTTGTGAAGATAAGCATCCTTGAGATTAAGAAACACCAGATAAGCCTGATGAAGGAGAAGAGGAAACAAAGTCTGAAAGGACAACATTCAAAAAGAGGGGGACCTTCAGAAAAGTGTTTAGATGGGAGAGGCCCAGAACAGGTTTCCAAGTGCCCTCTTTCCTGGGCATCAAAACATTCTGGAATAAAACCCCTTCCCCCTCTGGGAAACTGGAACTTCCTGAATAGTTCCCTGAGTCAAGAGTTCCCAAAACACCCTTGGAAAGAAAGGCAAATGTTCTTGAGGTGCCTGAGGAATACCCATAAAAGGGGAAGAAATTTCCAGACCATGAAATACCCTAGGCAGATAATGGACAGAACTCAGGAATCCTGAGTAATCTTTAACCAAACAGGAAGAGAACAGGAAAGATGAAGAGAAAGAGGAATGTGGCTGAGAAAAACAGGATAGTCAGGCAGCATCTGGTTTGTCAGGAAAAGGAGACAGGCATTTGGGTAGCTTTAGCAGAACGAGCCCGCTTCCCACCTTTCTTACCCTTGGGGGAATGGCCAGCCTGTCTATGAATAAAGGCTAGTTTATTTGGATAATTTCTCTGAAATTTAGGCATAGGAGAAACAAAAAGATACTTAAATTCCTGCAAAACCTTGTCCTTATCCTAAAGAGGCTTAAACAAATCAGCAGCAACTTCACCAAACAAGTGTTTGTTGTCCAGAGAAGCATCCAACAACTTAGCATTAATATTTATTTATTTATTTATTTATTTATTTCACATTTGTTTACCAGGAAAATCTGACTGGAAAGAGGTCCATTTACAGCGGAGGCCCGGGGAGAAAATCTCCACAAGAACACAATTTACAAAATAAAAATTCTGTACAGCTGTATATATACAATCAAAGAGATTTCTCATAAAATAGTCTATACAATGTATACAATCAGAGAGATACAACATGCAATAGATTGTTCTAAGGAAGTTTAGCTTATACATAGTAGATCCTGGATGTCAGTATTGGTAGAGCTAAACACACATGGACTGATGCAATCAATAACTGATGGCATGAAGGAGGCAGCTGACAAGATAAAAAAATAATTTGCTCAAGTAAAAAAAATAATTTGCAAGATGGTAGGCCCTGTGTTGGAGAATTTGAGCACTGTATATTAGAGATAAGTAGTGAAGAGAGAAGGGTAGCAAGATTTGGTGGAGAGGAGGAAAGCCTTTATGTGATGCTAGGGCAGAGCCATGACTGCAAGAGGTATGACTTGAGTGACTTTTTGAAAAGTGAGATAGATGGTGTTGAGGAGATATTTTGGGGGAGGTTATTCCATTCCCTAGCGATGGTGTGGGAAAAAAGAGATTTCCCTGCAGAATTGTTGGCTTTGGATATGCAGAGCAGGGTTTTGCTGGATGAGTGTAGAGGACGATTAGTTGAATATTGGTTTAGTAGTTGGTTTAGGGCTGGGGTTTTGTGGGGGTTCCTTATTATGTTGAAGGCAAGCACAAGCTGATGGTAACCTATTAGTTGAGGAAGTCTGAATATCACCAGGCAAAGGTTGAAGCCAAATCCAAAAATATTTGCTCATCACAGAACCGAAGGCAGCAGCCCTAGAAGAAGCATCTGCTGCATCATAACTACACTTAATGGAATGACACGCCACCTGGGACGAAGTCCCTAACAGGGAAAGAGCCTGAGAAACAAGAGTCAAAATGTACCTGGGCATATGGGTCTGATAATTGACAGCCCTAAAAGCTAAGGTACCAGAGGTATAAACCTTCTTATACAGCCTTTCCATAGTTCTGCTGTTTTTATCAGAATTAAGTAACTTAGTAGAATGCAGCAACTGAGAAGGGTTGTCAGAAGCCACAGACACCACAGAAGGGTCAGCAGAAGGTCACCTATATAGAAATGTACAGCCCTCAGGCACCCTATAAAACCTATCAAGTTTCTTGGGGGCAGGGAGGTGGGAATCAGGAGCCTTAGATGCAGAAGAAACAGCACCCAACAAAGCAGCCAAAACAGGAGGCAGAGCAGAAGGTCAAGGAGAGTCCATTTGTTGGAGGTCATAATATCTCTTCTGTACCTCAAAAACCTGGGCACAATCCCATTTAAAAACTCCAGCATTCTGGAGATTGTCTCCTCTTTCTCATACTCATAGTCTAAAGGAGAGGGAATCTGAGATGAATAAGCAAGGGATTCATCATTTGAATCCCCCTCCTTCTCATAGGAATCCTGTTCCCCTAAACCATCAAAGCATTATACACCCCCTGAATAAAATTTTGTCATTCACCCTGCACAGCTTTATAAGTTGGAGAAATATGCTTAGTCTGATGATTTTTATTATATATATATATATACACACACACACACACACACATATACATATATATATATATATATATATATATATATATATATATATATATATATATATATATATATATATATATATATATTTATTTATATACCTATAAATATATAGAGAAAAATATATATACTTACATATATAGATGTATGTGTGTGGGTCTACTTCTAAATTTCAAACTTTGAAAATGTTGACTTTTTATGATTGAGACAATAAGATCAAAGTTTTGAAACTTCAAAATTTAAATAAAAAATAAAAACAAAAAGTCTTTTTTTACATTTTTGCTGGGGGGGCAAACACCCCTGTACCCCCACACCCCCTGCTAATTAAATATACCAATTCTGAGATCACACTACAGCTAGGAAAACAATAAATATACCATTCTGTGCTGTACAGTGATCTCCATTTAAACAGTTCGAAGTTTCTGAACTTCGATCTTATGGCCTGAACCATAAGAAAGTCGACATTTTGAAAGTTCGGAACCTATATATATATATATATATATATATATATGTGTGTGTGTGTGTGTGTGCGTGTGTATATGCACACACAAATGCACATACACATACAGATACACAGATTGCACACTTATAGAAGATGGAGACAGTGATACAGCAAGGAAGATGATGCACTCACTTTCTCACTCTTCTCAAAGTCTAGCAACCATGATAGGACACCAGTAATGCTTAAGGTTCTACATTTTAAGCACCAATCACCTATCTAGTAAAAACCTGTAATGTTGTGAGTTACTAAGTTTGAGAAAACCTGTACAGTATTGTGACAATGTGAGGTACTGCTGGCTATGCTAGGAGAAGTAGGGCAGTAACATATGTCAGCATAGCTAGCTGGAATGTTGTAAAGAATTAAATGTCATTTGTATATCAAACTGGTTTGTACAGATGCTTGTGTTGAAAATGTATTTATAAAGTTGCTTGCATTAAAAATGTATTAATATAAATGTATCAATAGTGTGTCCTGCTGGACAGAAAAGAAGTATACATTTATATCAGACTGTGCTGTGGTAACTGATGAAATCTGTACGTGTTAACAGAGGATACTGGAAGAGGTCAGTCTCAGTCTAGGTAATTTTGAAAAATAGTTTGAAATTAAATTACATGGTAGGCCATAAAGATTGTATGTTACAGTTCTGATTGCAGCCAGAGTTGAAATGTCTGTGAAAACAAGGACTGGGAATCCTTGCTGTATTGTCCATAGCAGTGAACTAATTGCTACCCTGGAAGGGTGGAAGTGTTGAAATTGTTTTTTGACTTCCAGAAGGTACAACTGATCTTTGCAAAACTCTAAGTGTGTAAGGTAACACATCTGTGCCAAATCCTGGCAGCCCCTATTAAAGGGGATAGTGTGTGAACCAAAATGATGTGTGTGATGTCATTCTGTACACTGAAATGATGTGATAACACTAGATGAGACTGAAGTCTCAGGGCACTCTATTTTTGGAACCTGACAAAGAAACACCCATCACCTACTTTGTGTGTCCTTGCTCTAATAAGTGAACCAGGGAAAAGTAATGCTTTATATCAGTCAGGAAAATATAACAAGATTAGTTAAGTACTGTTTTTCTGTATCTGTGTGAATCTATTCATCTGTGTTATTTTTAGTATTTTCTGTGAATGAAACTCTGGTGTTTATTGCAAACAGATATTTAGTATTTTCATGTTCTTTTATTACTTATTATTAAATACATTTAAACTTTTTATTGTGGCTGATCCTTTAGAGAATATTTTAACCTCTGAGAGTACTTATATCTATTTGGTGACTCTGTGGCCACTCCTGAAAGCCTTACTGCACTGGTTAAAACACTACCATTTCAATTAATATGAATTTCACTCAGTATAATTGGGTATCCTTGTAAGAGCTTTAGTAGCTGGCTTTGGAGTGTCTGGTGGCAGTAACTACCTTACAGTCTGGGTAGAAGGGGGCATAGCTAGTAAATCTGTGCCAGCCTTTCATGTGTGTGTGTGTGTGTGTGTGTGTGTGTGTGTGTGTGTGCCTGTGTGCGTGTGTGTGTGTGTGTGTGTGTGTGTGTGTGTGTGTGTGTGTGTGAGTGTGAAAATCAAATCTCAAGGAGTTTGTGGTCAACTGCTTGGAGCAGGGACACAAAGCACTGGTTTCACAGAGAGGGTGTTGGAGGACTTGTCTTGGATACTTGGCTGAGGACTTGACTTTACAGCTGTGCCACTGGGCAGTCTTATTGGGGACCCTGAAAGAGAGAGTGAGAAACCCAGACCCCGGACTTAAGTGTGTTCCCTGTGTGCTCTTAAGGGAAATTGTGCTTGATTCAGACAGCTGCATCTGGAAATACTGTGTGTATCTATTTTTTTCTAAGCTATCGTCCCTCTGTAGTGTCAGTGGTGAGGATTCAGGCTCCTTGATTATTGGCCCAAAGAGGGCATATCACAAGTACCTTCAGTTTCTCATTTAAACGACCACAATAAAATGTGCTACTCTTTGTCTGATAGAGAGTTACTACATTCTTTGTTAGATGCTAGGGCACTCCAGTGCACTTGGAGCACTTTACAAACTGTACATATGGTTTTAAAAGAAATCCTGCTGAAAATATATTTAGCACAGTAACAAATTTCTAAAAGTATAAAACCTGGCTACACATGAAGGTTTACAAGATACAGCAATTTAAAATACATATGCTGCCTTAAGTTACTCATGTAAACTGTAGAAGAAAAAAAGGGAGTGAAGTTTTACTTTTGTGCAATTATGAATCATCAAGGCAACTATTTTATATTAAAAACATTAGACGGTTGTTTTATTTTAAGCTTTCAGCAGCAAGTTTTATGCCTCCTTTACAAAGCTCAGTAGCAGGCTTAAACTTAATCACTGATAATTGAATCTATCACATTTGCTGCTTCCCATGCAGCTTATCTGGTTATGAAAAAAAACTGTTACACTACCACATTCACATATTAAAATGAGAATTTATTATCGTAATAATAGCTGTCGGAAATAATTTGTAAAAGTAACTCAGTGTTTTATCAGCCTGTGGGAAAATATATTATTGTTCACTTTTCCCAGTGGATGAAAAAAGTGGATGAGGCTCAATTTATCAAAATAAATGAGCAGCCAAGATAAACAAACAGACTTGTCCTACACTTATCTAAATGTAAAGCTTTACTTATTTTTGTAAGACACAGTCTGCATTTATATTTCTGCCAATAAAAACTAAAACTTCTGTATGACATTTAGAATAAAGTAATATAAATATGGACTAAATCAACTTATACTGGCACCACACACATTAATTATGCAGATTGAAAAACACTGACTTAGAGTACATTTCTTCCACTTCACCATAAAGGATTACTAACATTTTGTGCAAGATTCCATCTTAGTATCTTCCTTTTGCTTCAACTAGTCTTAGTTTTATATGTTTAAACAAGCTTCCATTCATTCTTGTTATGTATAGCAACTTTAACGTTAATAATGTGTATCAGGATGCAGTCTACATTTGATTGACATGCAAGCAACTACACTTCTAAGAGGATTCAGCAATCTATTTCCTGTTATCAGCAATTGCTCTAATAACAATATCACTGCTCAGTTTCTACCACTCAGTGACTGACTATGGCCTGAGCCTGAGTTCAATTAGCCACTCAGGTGACTGATGGCATGGCTCAGAGGGATGGGCATGAGTGGGAGGGTGGTTGCTGAAAATGCTCCCTAAGGGGAAGCATTGTCCATGAGGGGAGATGCCTCAGATGTAGGCAGTGAGTGATGGAGGTGGGGAAAGGGAAGTGGGTAGGGGATATAAAACAATTCCACATGGATGGAAGCAAAGATGTCAGAGTTCCCAGGATGCTCTTTGGATTCATGACCAGCCCCAGTAATTCCAGTGGAAGTCCATGGGTGAGGATAAGAGTCTAAATGGTAGAGCTGGAGTTGACATGGGAAAGACACTGGGGGCTGGTATGAATGATGTTCAAGGGGAGGGGGATAAAAAATATCTGTCTTTCAGTGTGAAATGACTTTTGCAAGTAAAATACTTTCCAGCTACAGAGATGGGAGAGTAAAATAACAAAATACTGTCAGTGGTGCAATAGGTAGCAGATTTGCCTTGGGTGCAGACATCCGTGGGTTCTGTTCCTACACCAGGTAGATTGATTAGTGAAGATGCATTACTGCATAAGGGGGTGCTACACTCCTGAGTCTGTTTTCCTTCAGATTACATTTTGTTGGGAGTTATTATTAACCCCTCAAGTGATGCTGACATCCTGCAGAAAGGCCTCACTGAGACCAACGACTGGAGTTAGAACCATCGTCTTAAGCGCAATGCTAAAAAATGTGTCGTCATCCCCTTTGGGAAAAACTCGGTTCCCATGAGTTACCACATCGATGGTAGTCCACTGAATACAGAAGGCGTTATAAGAGATCTGGGAACACAGGTTGATAGCAACCTCTCTTTAGACCACCACATTGCCACTGTGGTCAGAAAGTCCTTCTTTGTGGCACATCTCATTATTAAGGGTTTTGCATCCAGGAAAAAAGAGGTCATTGTCTCCCTCCACTCTTCCCTCATTAGGCCGATCATCGAGTACAATGCTCCATTTGGCATGTACCTCACTAGACACCTGCAACAACTAGAGAGGCCACAAAAGTACCTCACAAAGATAATCCTAGGCCTTCAACAGTTGTCCTATATGGACAGACTCAAAAAACTCCAGCTATTTTCTCTCATATCACCTACTTAGAGGTGATCTCTGTTTGACTTACAAAGCTATGTCTGACCCAGCTCTGTTAGAAATGCTACATCTAAAGAAATCCTAATCCCTCCACACCACACACTCCAGAGACCTCAACCTCATTACCACAATCAACAGAACATGCCGGAGGGACAGGTTCATAACCCAGAGCCTGCCCATGCTATGGAATAGACTTCCCATACATGTCAAACAGAGCACCTCATTGGCCCTCTTCAGCAGAAATCTTGATGAGTGGATGGGAAATAGAAAATTCGCCCCGGTGGCTCTACTCGACAGAGGCACTGGGAACTAATGTCGGGTGGCACAATGCCAGGGTAATTCTATGGGCTAGGCTTGTAAAGGCACCAGAGCCATTAGCCTAGTACACACCTATGAACAAAAACCATATTTTGCTCCACACATCCAAGTACAGATAAAGTAAGATAGTGTCAGAAAAGAAATTAATTTTCCATTACCGCTTAGTGTCTCTGTAATGTCTGCCTACAGAGTGGCCTCCAAAGAATAAACTGCAATGCATGCTGTTCTTGCTTTTCTATCTTTTCAATCAGAAAACAAAACTGCATTAAAAAGGATAACGTCAATTTTATATGGTGCAGTGGTAGATATAAAATGACTGCAAAGGTGTTGCAAAACACTGAATCTAGGAGAGCAGGTCTAGAACACTCTGACTTAACTTGTAATTTCATTTCAAATTGATTTTCTCCATGAATATTAATTTCAAAAAATATAATTAAACATGGTACACACTCTAATCATGCATGAGGTTCTATTCCTTAACTTAAAAGCCTGTTAGGGATGAACAATAAATATTAATTAATAGCAGTGGTAAATGTCCTGATACAGAGCTGGCTATATCCTTGATGATTCAGTGCCACATCAGAGATTAAAGTAAAAATCACTGCAGCATTTTCATCTGCTGTCTCCACAACTAAAAATGTATTGATTTGCTAACCAATGTAATTTCCTGTCAATGCAAACAATTTTGACAAAATCAGACTTAAAGTCCTTGTTTGTTCCTTATCTCGTTATTATTACTGCAAGATACTCTCATTTGCATTTTATTATGCCCACAGTGAAAGGCCAGAGTAATACAATCATCACCTTGCTGAACTCCAAGAATATTTAACCTCTCAACCATCCCATCACCTTCCACTCCTTAGGGTACCTGATTTATTTGTAGCTGCAGCTGCTCCCACATTTTATGGTGCTGCCAGCTGACACTGTAGGATGCTAACAGTACTCTTATGTTTATATTAGATGTCAACAAGCTGCATGCTAATCTTCTGCCTTCAGCTCATGTCAGTCTAGTGAAGTGCACATCCATAACAGTGCTAATTATGGAGTCTATGTGATATGCATATGTATCTACATCTGTATCTATGTATTCATAAATATGTATACATACACACACACACACACAAACACACACACACATATATATATATATATATATATATATATATATCAGAAGTAATGTCCCAAACAGAAAATGATAATGGATACCAGGTTTACCAGGTCGCCAGATCGTGTAGCAAACAAATCCAAAGTGCGTAATATCCCCAAGTCAAACGTAGCAACTAATGCCAGCTATAGAACCAAGCCGTGAGGCAAAAGCAGTGCTCAATGTCCAGCAATGAATTTACAACTTCAACGCTAGTAGGCAATGAATAACGGTTCACTTATAAAAATACCTTTTATTTATTTGTAATATACGCTTCGACATCATTCAAGTCGCTTCCTCAGACGTTAAAATGTTATTTAAAATGTATCACTCACATTTATAGAGAGCATCATTTCCTGTGTTGCAACATCACATCATGTCATATCCTGCTCCAAGGCAATTACTACATCCTGTTCCCATGGATGTCTCTACATACCCTTTAAGTTAGCACAGTCTAAGTCAGGTTATACATTATACTTTAAAATATCACAGTACTTATAATGTGCCAACCGATTAAGTTCATAATTAAACACGATCTATTATACAGACACAAAATATAAAATATACATAAAAATAAAAATGAAAATAAAAATAAAGTAAGAATATATGAATATATAAGCAACAAATTGGTCCAATCCATTAGATTGACAAAAACATAAAACAATAATATCTATTGCCTAAGATTTAGATGTTGGAAGCTGTTAAAAACTATTAGAACTGTTCGGTATCAGCATGTCCAGCATATGTCCAGCATCTAAGCCTACAAGAACCTATTTCTGGTTCAATGGCACCACACAGTGGAATGTTCCCTGTTTAGTGGATACAGGTAAATTAGAACAACTATGTCTGGTTCAGACACACCACTCAGTAAAATGGTCCCTGTTTGGTGGATTCATAGGTTGAAACAGAATGTTTGTGTGCATGGGCCAGAAAGGTCATTGAATTAAATAACAGTGTTACATCAATTATAATCCCTTACAGTTGGTACAGGAATGTAAGTATTGATAAAAAATATATATATATGTAGAATTATACTTTGATCATCGTAGTATACATTCCTGTCATTCAACAGGACTCTTGGGCAACGAAGCACACAAACTATCAAATCGGGAACCAAACCCAATACTCAAAAAATGTATAAGACAAATTACACTAAGATAATTCCAATAAGTCCTGCCTAGAGTCAGGCATTATAGTGACTAGAGTAAAATATATATCCAATAGCAGCTAATAATGCAGACATAATCATGGAGAAAGGTCAACATTTAAGAGAAGTCCATCCAGCTCAATAATACATTATCAGAGAATCAATTCCCATGGTACAATGTTAACTTCAGTCTGTTCTACAAATCTGCCCTTCTTAGACATTGTCATAGAGTGGTTATCATAAGGATGATGGAAAGAACAGTTCACTTTCACCAATGTTCACTTGTGAAAAAGGGGAGTTCTGCCTCTAATGTACAGGTCTAGCCTTAAGTACAGGTTTGATGGAAGTAGAATCATTTAGACCTAGTCTGAAAATCCATTTTAGCTCCATCTCTATATGTGTGTGTGTGTATGTGTGTGTGTGTATCTATTTTAGATGATTGAAATACCACTTACCTGACTTTTAAAACACTGAGATTAAAAACTCTGAAATTCCACTTAAATGAACACTTACATCACCAACGAAAAATTACAGGTCAGTAACCATTTGGTCACACCACAACGAAACACAAAAACCGAACCACTTTAAACCCACCCATGATGGGAGATTTGACCCCCCCCTCACCTGCTTAAACTAAATATACCAACTCCGAGATCACATTACAGTGGGGAAAGGGACAATGTTCACTATGCTGTCCAAGTGTTTACTTACCTGTAGTTTTTTCTCAGTGATGTAAGTGTTCATTTAAGTGGAACTTATGTGCTTTTGTCTTGGCATTTTAAAAGTCAGGTAAGTGGTATTTTGATCATCTAAAGTAGACCTATATATATATATATATATATACATTGACATAGCTATATATACATATACATATTTCACATGCATCCATCTTAATTGTTCTGTACAGACACATTTAAGTAGCTACATACATACACATTATGTATACATATATACACAAACAAACACACACACACACGCACACATATATATATATATATATATATATATATATATATATATATGCATATAAATACATAGACACACACACACACACACACATATATATATATATATATATATATATATAGATATATATATATATATATATAGATATATATATATATATAGATCTGCATGCAGGAAAATCAATAATCACTACATTGATTTCTGTATGTTGACACTTCCTTAAATCAAAAACCAAAAGCATCAGCACTCTACCTTTCAAGAAAGAACAGCAAATGGTGCTCCTTTTAAATATGTAAATTAAAAAAAGACACTTAAACCCTGTCAATAATAGCATATACTCCCCCCACACCATCTTACTTTGATGTGCTAACCCTAACAGAGCTCCTCCTACAACCTGAATCCTATCTGTTACTTCACAAAAAACTATTTTATAACAGTACTGCTACCAGTACTGCTACACAAGACACACAGATATACTGGATATATTTATCCAAAGATGGACAACACTAAAGCTGTCAGCTTACCTAGTCTTAACAATAACCCTAACCAACAAACACTTGCGCAAACATTCTGACCCATAATCCTGAAACTCACCATACATTACAACAAATGCATAACACAAAAATGATACATTTACCTAGACCTAATTCTAATCCTAGCCAAAAAACATTCCCACACACATGCACACCCACACAAACACACTTCTACCATTATTACAAACTCTCTTATCTCTTCGTCAGGAAGGACTTTTTGCAAAATGTACGTTTGCTAAAATGAAAGTTTGTTAAAAACTACTGTCATTTCACTTCATTGAACACACAAATGTTTGACAAAATGAACTACATATATAAACACATACACATACACTAGCAAATCTCTCTCTCTCTCTCTCTATATATATATATATATATATATATATATACACTTACAACATAATCATATATATATATATATATATATATATATATATATACATATATATGGGTCCACTACAGAATCCTGAAAGCTCATAATCCCGAAGCCCAAAATCCTGAGACCAAAATCCCGAAAATTCAAAATCCCGAAAGCCCAAAATCCTGAAACTCAAAATCTTGAAAACACAAAATGGACATACTGACATCATTGTGGCTTTGCTATTGTTAGCCCTGTGGTGTTAGGTCATGCGTTGGGTTCAGGTAAGTGTGCGCTTGGTTTTATGTTAGGGTTAGGGGCAGTTTAAGTGAGTTAGGGTTAGGGCGCAGGTTAGGCATGTATGCAATAGTGACAAATATTGGGGTTGGGGGCGGTTTAAGTGAGTTAGGGTTAGGGCGCGGGTCAGGTGAGTGTGCGATAGTGATGGACGTTAGGGTTAGGGTCAGGGTCAGTTGGTAGATATTAGTGTCTTTATATTGACATATTAGCATTATTTGTGTTTTCAAGATTTTGAGTTTCAGGATTTTGGGCTTTCGGGATTTTTAATTTTCGGGATTTTGGTCTCAGGATTTTGGGCGGATTATGAGCTTCGATTCTGTAGTGACCTATATATATACATATATATATATATATATATATATATATATATATATATATATGTGTGTGTGTGTGTGTGTGTGTGTGTGTGTGCGTGTGTGGTGTGTCTATAAGTGTACGTGAGATATATATATATATATATATATATATATATATATATATGCATTTATGGTAAATGGTCAAAATGTATGAACAGTGAAATACAACTGATGGCAGCATTTCAAAAAATAAAGTTAGCAGAACTTCAAAACATATTTCTTTTCCAGTCTAACAACAAAACCCCACCACTTTATTTAGACTGATTTTTTAACAAGAAACATCTTAGATAAACACAGCTTGTGCCGATGTTAAGACATATTTTTATCAAATCACATATAGAAAGAAATTAAGTCAGCTTGAAATGAAAATACTGTTTGGGGAAATACCTACAGGAAAAATGGCCTACAGTATGCTAAAATGTGGGAATATATAGAAAATCCAATCCTAATTTTGGATACACATGTACTTGAACAGGATGGAATGAAGACAAAGGAAAAAATCTTTTGCAGAAGGTATATTGCAATTTTTTGATTAACACACAGCAGGATTTTTGCCAGATAAGAGATTCAGAAATTTAACAGTTACATATAGAGAAATGTGTGCTATCTGTGCTGTTGTTAATGCAAGGAGAATAATAAATATTTTTTTAATGGAAAATATACTGTGTTCACATACGTTTGGCCAAAGGATCATAGAATATACAAGGTAAGTCTGACCAGGGGCCATGTGGACCATGCCAACACCCAGACTCAGCTTCTACCACCTTCTGTAAGAAGGGTAGCACCTTAAGTCCAGGGAAAAATCCAAAGGCACTCATTCAGCTTCCCAAGCTAGGTTTCAGGGATGACAAGGAATCTAACTGCCTGACATGCAGGGGATTATGTTGCAGAATATTGCAAGGCACTTAGTGATGAACTTTCCACTTCACTTAGTTTTATTTATTCCTTTCCTGATGAAGGCTGAGATCTCTGGTTCTGGTGCTGGCTGCAAAATTTGATTTGACAAGGAAAAGGAGGTTGAGAAGAATTAGATCCCTATGGGCACAGTAAGCTAGCCACAGGTCAACTATTTTTCATTCATAGCTGTTATTTTGTTGTATATATATTTTCAACACACACATGCTAATATATGGTTTCACGTCCCAATTTTTCCAATTCTAACAATAATATATCTAGTATTACCGTCTGCATTATTTTTCCACAACATGAAAGTAGACTTAAGGGTCTGTATGACTCTGGATTTTTCCTACTGTCCTTTTGCTTAAAGACAGGTTTAATAATGTGCATGTCTTCAATCTAATTAGGTAGCACAGGTGCAGCAACCACTGCCAACCACCTGAAAGACCTTCTCAAAGAAGAAGAAAGCCTGACCTTTACAAATCCATATTGCGGGAGATCAAGCTTAGTCAGATTTTTGATGTAATGATTTATGAAGCTGGTGATGATACGTTCCATAAATTTACAGCTAACATCTGCAAGGATGATGGGATTATAGTTCCTGTGATCTGTGATGGGCAGGCCTTCATGAAGGGGCATTACTATAGTAGTGAGCCAAGATTCAGGAGCATGATCTGTGGCAAAGCTTAGGTTAAACAGTTTGACGTGGACAGTAGCAAGTGCATGTTAAACTCTTTTTATTAGACAACCCAGTATGCTGTCTAGGCACATGGAGGAAGTGTTCTTGGTCTTTGGGAATACCTTAAAGCTGTGTTCCTTAATGACAATGGGAGTGGGGTGGGTGATGGGAGTGACTTGGGGGTATTTCAACGAAGAAATATAATGCAAACTTGATAGTCAGTAATGACGCCATGGTGGGTTTGACAGCAATCTGATCCTTGGCATTTTTGATTACCCAATCAAAAACAACAGAACGTAGATAACTTTGGAAGTGTAGTTTCCTCAGTCAATGGAAGGATAGTTGAAGTCTCCAAGGATTAAAGTACCCTTCCTTATGGGGAAACCCTCTGAGAATGCCAGGAATCTGTCATGGTCTCCAGAGCCATGGAGAATGGCTAATAGCAGGCTATGAGTGTGTTTTTGTCTTTTCGGCTTTTCCCTAAGGTGATCTGAAGTTAAATAAGTTCAATGGCGAGGGGTGTTGGGGTAACTGTTTTGAAGGGATATTATCCCTGATGAATACAGAAGTCATGTTACTGTCTGTGAAACATGGTTAAAGAACAATGATTGGAACCTCTTTCTGTCAGGGTATAAATGTTTTTTGTGCAACAGACTTTCTAACAAAAAAAAAATCAGGTGGAAGTGTTATGGCAGGGAATAACAATTGTTATGAGACTTGTGGTTATTACACCTTTGATGATAACACCAATGAAGCTGATTGTGTAACTGTGACAATAAAGACAACCCTGGAGTATACTGTACTTGTTGGACTGTATACAACATCACAGTCAACTGCTGATGACCTACAGGAATTCATACATCTTTGCCATTAAATACAGAAAGGAAACATTATCATAGCCGAGTCTTAGATTTACCAGAAATGGACAGAAAAATATTTATTCTACAATATTGTTAAGGAAATTATTTGCAATGTACGATCATGAACAACAACTGTTACAGATTGTGAACAAACTTACCAGGGAACAGGGCATTCTGAATATTGTTTGAGCTCCTAAGGAGATTACTTGTTACTTCATGTCAAGTTTTACCTCCTTTGATGTGCAGTGATCATGGGGATATAAAGGTTAAACTACTGCTAAATAATTCTAACAAAATGAATTCCAAATGAATGCACAGAAGATTAGTAACACACAAGAAGAATGGAGATAAGTTACAACATAAAACTAACTGGAGTGATGAATTCAGTGAAAAGATGGCATAAGTAATGGTGCAAGTTTTGAAAGGGAAATCATTTGAATGTCAACAATCACAACATGTTTAATGTCAGGAGGATATATTTCCATATGAAAAACATATTAATTAAGTTAACAAAAAGAAATGAGGTATAGGTATAGCCTTGAAAATTGAAATAGATAAAATGGACAAAAATTAAACATAGTGTGAGAGAACAAAATGAAACAAAATGAATATGTATATAAACATAGTGAACATAGTATGTAACTATGTTTTATATATATATATATATATGCATGTTCATAGGTTCATAGGTTCGTACTAGGCTATCTGCCCTAGGGCATTTATAAGCCTAGCCAGAGTGTATGTGGCTTACACCACCCCTTAGGATGAGAATACTACACCCTTTTAGGGTTTAGTTTACTATGCCTCTGTCTAGTAGTGACAAAGAGATGACCCCCGGGGTAAACCTACGATCTCCCATCCACTCGTCGAGATTTCTCTTGAATAGAGTCAGTGAGGGGCTCTGCCTAACATGGACTGGGATTCTGTTCCAGAGTGTAGGGAGCCTCTGGGTTATGAATCTGTCCCTCCAGCACGTTCTGTTTATTTCTGTGTTGAGGTTTAAGTCACTTGTTCTCGTGGCTCTGATGGATTTGGATTTTCTGAGGTGGAGCATGTCCATTAATTCAGGATTGGACATGGCCTTGTACGTCAGGCACAGATCACCTCTGAGTAGGCGGTATGCGACTGAATAGAGCTGGAGTTTTTTCAGTCGGGCAGCATATGACATATGTTTAAGACCCTTTATCCTCTTGGTGAGGAACTTTTGGGGTCTTTCCAACTGCTGCAGGTGTCGGGTGAGATACATCCCAAATGGGGCATTGTACTCAATCATTGGCCTGATAAGAGAAGAGTACAGGGGCACAATGACCTCTCTTGATCTAGATGTGAAACCCTTCATGATAAGGTGGGCAATATAGAAGGTCTTCCTAACCACTTTGGCAATGTGAGTGTCAAATGAGAGGTTACTGTCAACCTGGGTCCCTAGGTCCCTGATTACCTCTTCCGTGCTTAATGGATTACCGCCTATGTGGTAATTTGTCGGTACCTTGTTTTTCCCAAAGGGTATGACTATACATTTTTGGCGTTTAGCTTAAGGCCATGGCTCTGGCACCAATTATCCATTTCTATGAGGCCTCTCTGAAGGATGTTTGTGTCCGCTGGAGTATCAATTATGGCACCCAGTTTGCAGTCATCTGCGAACTTTGTCAGCCACAATCCTCCTATGTTTGCCTGTACCTCGGAAAAATAAATGCCGAACAAGAGGGTCCCAGGACTGAGCCCTGTGGGACACCGCTTGTGACTGGCTTAGAGTCTGACATAGCTCCAGCAACTCTGACCCTGTGGGTTCTGTCCTTGAGCCAGTTTGCAACCCATCTTGTGACATATGGGTTTACATTTAAGCTGGTGAGTTTGTCTATGATGCCCGAGTGGGGTATTGTGTCAAAGGCTTTTGCAAGGTCAAGGTAGGCTGTGTGAACTGCCTTACCCTCATCAATGGCCTTAGTGACTGTTTCAAAAAAGTCGACCAAGTTCAGAAGGCAGGATCTGCCCTTGACAAAGCCAAATTGGGTAGGATCCAATGTCTGTAGGTCCCCAATGTCTTTGTTTATCAGTTCCATAATGATCCTCTCCATAGCTTTGCAGACCAGGCTCGTCAGGCTTATGGGACGGTAATTTCCAGGGTCCGTAGAAGCACCGCCTTTGTGAAGTGGGACCACTGTTGCCGTACGCCACTCTTTGGGTACGTATCCTGTGGTAAGGCTAAGATTAAACAGCAGCCTTATGTGTGGGTTCAGTTCCTCTTGGAGTTCATGTAGCACACAGCCCGGGACACCATCCGGTCCCATTGATGCTGTGTTTTTAGCTTTAGAGAGGGCGGCTCTCACCTGGGCATCTGAAATGTTATGGAGTCTACACTCTGCTGGGATAGTTATTTCTCCTTTTGGGGGGGGGGGGGGAGGAGAAATTTGCACTGAACCTGTTTGCCAGAATGTTGGCAATGTCAGTGGGCTCAGTGTATTTTGTGTCATTTTGGACTAACTCTGAGCATATCTGGGAGTTTCCACCCAGGTTTCTAACATAGCTAAAGAAGGCCTTGTGATTGTCTTTTGTGTCATTTGCGATTTTTCTCTCAAAGTTGGCCTTGGATGATTTTATGAGTGATCGTAGTTTTTTGCTAGTACTGATCAGAGATGCCTTTCCTTTTAGGGATTTTGCTCTGTCATGTAGTAGCTTCCTCCTTCTGTTGTAAAGTTTGTTTATGGCTGGGGTCCACCAGACCAGTCGCCTGCCTTTGGGGGAATGGGTCTTGGTTTTATTTGGGATTGCATGATCCATGCATTCTTGAAGGTGCCCATAGAAGGCATTTGCAAAGGATTCAGCAGTGTGGGTTGTGGTTTCCACTGGCCCAGGGGCCTTGAAAGATACCACTTCAGTCTTAAGAAGTGTGAAGTTTGCTTTTGAGAAGTTCTTCACTGTGGTCTTTTGTGCAGGGGTGGGGGCGGATGTGGATTTCCAGTGAGATTAATTTATGGTCTGATCTTACCAAAGAGGGATGTACTTCGGTTGTGGAGCATTTTGTCCCCATGTTTGTGATGATCAGGTCTAGTATATTGTCTCCTCTTGTGGGAATGGTGACTAGTTGTTCCATTGCATTTGAGTTTATGAATTCTAAGAACCTTTGGGCTAGAGTGTTGGGGCTTGAGTAATGTTCCCAGTCTATGTTTGGGTAGTTGAAGTCTCCCAAAATGATGGTATTTGGAGAGACATTCATACTCTCCAGTGTCTTCAGGAAGGCTGTGTGGGGTTCCTGAGTTTGAGAGGGTGGTCTGTAGCATGCTACAAACTGTAAGGCAGTTTTGCCTATGGTTAGTTGCACCTGGATAGTCTCCGATGCTTCGTGCGTTGCCACTAACCTGGAGGTGTGGGTATCTTTGATGAAAATGGATACTCCCCCTCCTTTTGTGGTTCTGTCCAAGTTTTGGGGCCGGAAAGCATGATATGAGGTAAAACCTGATAGTGCTGGGGTGCTCTCAGGAGCCTTGAACCAGGTTTCAGTCACTGCACAGACATCGATGTTCTCCATACTGAGGAGGGCTTCGAGGGCGTGCATCTTGAGGTTTAGACTTCTGGCATTGAGCAGCATTACCCTTAGTTTTTTCCACTTGTGTTTTCTAGGGAGGTAGGTTTGTCATTTGAGCCTTGCCTAAAAAGGCACTATGGGGTGGCAAGAGCCTTGGCCAATATCCGAAGCCCAGGGTGACAGGTGCAAACCATCCCTTGCGAAGCAGCGTGGCTTGTCAAGCATGTCATCCCAAGCAGACAGACACTGGATCCCCTTAGAATGACACCAGTAATTAAGCCAATTGTTAAAACTGATCATTTTGTCTTTGTACTGTGGCATCATTCTTGGTGAGGGTAAGATGCTGCTCAGGGTCAGGGTCATACCGTCCTGGGCTACATAATCAGAGAGCTCCTCTATGTCTCTTTTCATGTAGTCCAGGGAGGTACGTCTCAGGTCATTCACACCTGCATGTACAATGACTGAGTCATATTTGTACTTGCTGTGGAGTGACCTGAGTGCTTGTGTTATGTGGCGGATTCTAGCTCCCGACAGGCAGCTTACTGTGACCCTCTCCTTGTTCAGTCTGGTGAGCGGGACGTCAGTGTGCCTGACTATGGAGTCACCTATTACAAGTGTGTCTGGCATGTTGTTTGGCCTTAAGGGCTGTGACTGTTTAGCACACTGACTTTGTGAACTATGTGTTGCATTTGCTATGTCTTGAGGTGGTGGTTGCTTGGGTGTCTGCTTTGGAGGCCTCTGTTGTTTTGGTAGATTTTTAATCAGCGCCTCCGAGTATGTTTTTGTGTGTTTATGTTTGGTTTGCAGTTGTGATAGTTCTATGTGAGACTGGGTTTGTGGTGTGCGTGGTTACCTTCTCCGCCTGACTGGTCTTGCCAGTACTGAATTGAGAGAGCTCAGCCTCCAGTTTGGCTATATAGTTGCATCTCTTGCATATATTTGTATTTGTTGGGAGGAGGAGAGGGTTGTCTGTGTACATGAGGCAATTGTAACATTGCCTCAAGATTCCCAGATTCACTAGCTGAACAGGAGAGGACGCTAGCAACTGACCCTTCGACATGCTAGAAATAGTGAAAAAGATTGCTGTGTAACTGAGTCAGAAAGGACCTATAGGGAAATGGGTACTCAACAGAATTTAGGTGAATGAAGTACTTTTCGTTTGTTTAAGAGCGCTTTCCCTGTATACAAAATGCTTTAGGAGCAAGTGCTGAGCTTTTCAGATAGAGTATAGGCTGTTTAGATTGCAAGTAGAACAGTTCTAAGGGAAAAATTGAATAGCAGACTTGGCGGAGCCAGAAAAAGTTTAACCTTGTTTAACCAAGTTTAACCTTGTTTAACCAAGTTTACCCTTGTTTAACCGGTGCTGCGCTATGCGCACGACCGTGCAAAGCTGTGCAAAGGCGGATTTTAAGCAGTGAACTACAAAAGAACTAGGAATGGTCCCAAACAACCAATTACTAACAGCTTCTTGTGCTGAGGTCACTTCCCCCAAGGATAGGTAGGCTGCTCAAGGCTCCCCACTCCCACTGGTGAGCAAAGAAACTTCCTTTTATCCAAGTAAGGTAATGGACAACACAGGAACTACACCACAGCCCAGAATACAGCAATGCCTGTATACTGGTCTAAACTAGTCGAAAAGGCGGAAAACAAGGATTATTTTTGTTTGTTTTTTTTGCAGAAATACACAGAAAATGCAGAGACAGTGATAAATTAATTACACAGGCTAGCACACTTTAGTGGGCAGCCTCCACAGTTCAATTAAACAAACAAACAAGCAAACTTTCAACTAAATTCGACTAAATGTAACTTTAAGTGCAATTTTAAAATAAATGCAGTAATCAGTAAAAAACAGTTCAGGCTAGTTTAAAGTAAGCAGCAGAAGCTATTTTCAGTGAAAAAAGCAAAGATACTTAAATCCAGAGGGTAGTCGCTTTTCGAGTTCCTTGCTGCTAGGACCACTCTGTAAACCCACGTGGAGCTTGTCTGAGCAGTATAGCCAGAAAAAACGCCCAGAGGCGGATTTTAAGCAGTGAACTACAAAAGAGCTAGGAATGGTCCCAAACAACCAATTACTAACAGCTTCTTGTGCTGAGGTCACTTCCCCCAAGGATAGGTAGGCTGCTCAAGGCTCCCCACTCCCACTGGTGAGCAAAGAAACTTCCTTTTATCCAAGTAAGGTAATGGACAACACAGGAACTACACCATAGCCCAGCAATGCCTGTATACTGGTCTAAACTAGTTGAAAAAGGCGGGAAAACAAGGATTATTTTTTTGTTTTTTTTTGCAGAAATACACAGAAAATGCAAAGACAGTGATAAATTAGTTACACAGGCTAGCACACTTTAGTGGGCAGCCTCCACAGTTCAATTAAACAAACAAACAAGCAAACTTTCAACTAAATTCGACTAAATGTAACTTTAAGTGCAATTTTTAAAATAAATGCAGTAATCAGTAAAAAAACAGTTCAGGCTAGTTTAAAGTAAGCAGCAGAAGCTATTTTCAGTGAAAAATAAGCAAAGATACTTAAATCCAGAAGATAGTCGCTTTTTCGAGTTCCTTGCTGCTAGGACCACTCTGTAAACCCACGTAGATTGTGATAAGAGTAATGTAGATTGTGATAAGAGTAAAGACATACAAATTGATAAACTGTGTATAGAAATCTATTTCAAACAGAAGACATTATAGATATACTTACAAAATTTTATGCAAAACAATTTGGCTCCACAAAGTGGGAGATAATTTGGGCCAGTAACATCAAGGTAATTTCAGACATTAGAATTAAATTACATTATGTTGAAAAGCACTATGCAATCATACCCAAGAAAAGCACACAGAGGAGACAGCATTAGTAATAATGATCTGAGAACACTTCAATGTGAACTTACAATACCATTGCATCAGTTATTCACTAAGACATTTAAGTATGGAATGATGCACTTGTTAAAACCATCTTTAAGGGAAAGGGGGACAGGATATAATCAGAGTCAAACAGACCTATAAGTCCTCTATCTTGTTGTAGAAAAAGAATGGCAAAGATTACCCTTGTCAAAACTGGAAGCTTAGAATTCGAAACCATATATCCACATGCATATATTAAAATAGATCTATAACTACCTTAATATGATGTTCTATAACAATATAATAACAGCTATAAATGAAAAGGTGTGCTGTGACACAATTTATATAGATCTATATTCAGTGTTTGATAGGGTCATACATAAAAGACTGCTCAGTAAATTAGAATAACTAGCTATTAGTGTAATCTTAGAATGATAAAATGCATAGCTTACAGAGAGGTCATGACAAGTATCATACAGCAGTTGGACAGTGAAAATCTAACTTACAGTCACAGAGTCCCACAGGGCTCTGTTCTGGGCCCATTGTTTAGGTTGAGCTTTCTGACCAATCTTTCATCTGCCATCTTCCATAGTTCATGCAGATGACTTGAAAAGGGAAACACTGATTGAATGTGTTACAGAT
>NC_056728.1:1430318896-1430378896 GCF_019279795.1 Protopterus annectens
GGGGACAGATGATCATGGTTCAAAGTCCTTAGTTATTAAGGGGGCATGGTTGGCAGACTGTTCAATAGTGCAGTACCAAAATTAATTTCCCTAACATTTTTCTATATGCTGGTACAGAAACAAAAGTTGTCAGGACTGAAGTGCCTGCTTCAGTACTTTGTATGAAGCATAACACGCAGCAAGCTGCTTGCAACAAATGCAACAAGTAATGTGCTACAGTTAGTTTTTAAAGTAAAAGGTGTTTTGTTTTTATCCTCAATATAGAGCTGAGGGGCACAACATCAGACACTGGGCTCTACACTAGCAAGGTAAAGCTTTAATGCCAACCAGATAACCAACCACTGTAACTTAGCTTTAGCCACACTAGTATGTATATATACATACATACATGCATACACAAGCTTCTCATACTGTCAATACAGAAAATGCAGCAACAACTACTCCTCCGTAAATCAAATACCCCCCCCCCCCCCGACAAGTAACAAGACTGGAACATATAAAATTAAAATAAATAATACAAAATAAAACAAAAATCACAGACAAAGCCAGCTATTCAGAGAATACCCTTTCTTGCATTTTGTGCACTGGATGACATATCAGCTCCTATACTTCCCCACTCTGCAACTCACTTATCACTGTTCCCCAAAAGCTATCACTGGCAGCATGGTTTCCATTTGTGTACACTTAGTGATTAAAAGTACTCCAGGGGTTTTCATTTTTCTCTACAGCTAAACAACTGTGAAGTTAATAAACATAAGTAAGGGGGTGAGGGAGGCTGAACTTTCCCCTATAGTTGGTAATAATTTTTATTTGCTGTTTTCATCCAATCAAAGCTTCAACAACTTTGTTTCATTCAGGTGTAGTAATGGCATGTGTTACCTCACTGATTGCTGGCCAAATGAAAAACTTTTCCAGATCTAAAAATACTACATCAAGTAAGAGTAAACTTAGTAATATATATGAGTGAAATATAAAGCTAACACATCTAGAAATAACCCTCAATTACAAAAATAGCACTACAAGATTCCCTAATACCACTAAAAATTGTAAATTTACCTTTACCACATGACATAAGCTATATGAAGCCTTATGCAATTACTGAACCACACTTAAAAAAATTGAAAAGATCAATACTGGGGGTTAACTGTATCTTGTACAATAGGACCAGTGAATATATTTCATGACCAAACTGCCAACTGACCTGAAACTTTCTCATTAAACATGCAGTGCAATATATTTATTTTAATTATTAAACTGTAAACATCCACAAATTCCATATACATTTCATTGTAAACCTACAGGATTTTGGAACTTTATAATCTATCGGTTGTCATGCTCTAAGTTCCTTTGCTATAGAAGGGAGATTTATGGTCAGTGGGAAACAATCCGTGCAACTGCCCCTAATTTGCAGGAACATTCCTATTTTTTAGGCCTTATTTATCACTGGCAACAATAATTTAAAGAAAGAGGACACATATCTTACATCTCCATTTTTCTGAAGTAAAAAAATAAATGACCTTGTCTGGAATAATTTGGCAATACAGTTCATTCAAGTCTACAGATTTTCCACTGTCTCTTTGAAAGTCTGCTTAAATGTTTCCATCATTTTTTGTCACTGTTTTTTTTTTAATAAGTACTTCTAAGTAGTATGCCATATTCTTACTTGAAGAGTTGAGAGATATGT
The DNA here is from genome assembly GCF_019279795.1 of Protopterus annectens. Classification (NCBI taxonomy): domain Eukaryota; kingdom Metazoa; phylum Chordata; order Ceratodontiformes; family Protopteridae; genus Protopterus; species Protopterus annectens. Next base: position 1,430,320,581 of record NC_056728.1, read on the forward strand.
GCTATTTGGTATTCAAATTTTTTGATAGTTAGCTTCCAGATTTTTATTGTGATGTTCCTATTTTCAAGGCCCTTTGTTGCTATTTTTAGTGTCTGCAGGTTGAAAGGTATGGATGCTGCACAGCACCATGGATTTCAACACGTTTATAGTACGTTCTGTCAGTCATTGCTGCCTTACAGGAAAGAAGGTTGTATGCTAACTCAGAAACTGATTAAAAAAGACAAGAGATTCAGAGATGAATTGTAATTGTTTTTTACATGTGAAATGGCATGATTACACGTGTAGTCTAAAAACATTCAAAGATGTGTCAGTCTACTCAAACATATAAACCTGTTCCATCTTTTAGACAAAATAGCCAGCATAAAAACACAGTTGACATTATAGCTCTCAGCTTCCTGGCATAAGAAATCTGGAAAAAGCTGTAAATAATGGAGGGGGTGGGGTGGGGGGCAAAGGTCCAACACTAGGGACAATTTTTAAAAATTGCTCTTACAAACTAAGAAAGTTGATAGAATAACAGGTTTTACATTAGCATGAAATTTCTGAAGGATATGAAGTCCAAAGCTCAAATGTCTGTCATTATTTTCTAACTTCAATCTTTAATGAATTGCCACTAATTTGACAGAAAACCATGATTTTATGAAAAATGGACCAAAAATATGAGGCGAAAATCTGTACAGTTGAGAGCTACTGAATCTTGAGGGTGAGCTGCAAATGAACTTTCTGATCAACAGCAGAGTATGAAGCTATGATCCTATGAACAATGACTGAACAATGAGTAGGGGGGTGTAAGGAAATTTTAAGAATGCCAAATAACTTTGAAAAAGAAACATGAGTACAACACCTGCATGATCTAACTGTGTGTCCAAGCAAGCCATATGCACATGTGACACCGCAATCACAGTGCATTCCCATGATCATTTTCAGTGTCATCCTACAGCATGGAATCTTGTTGCTGCTGTAGTCCACTATAAGGATAGGGTGCATGCGTTTTTGCAATATGGAAAGCTGATTTCGAGGAATTAATGCATTTTCAGATTATTTTGTAAGAAGACGTGTCTCTCTGTCAGTTACTAAACACAGAATAGCATTAAACTGTCTCCCTGAATATGCACTTCGAAGAGGGCATGTGAGAAATTCTATAGAGATCTGAATTAAGAATAAGTAAACTACCTTTTATCTGCCAATACGACAGCCCTCCTATGCAGAGAAATGTATGCTATCTGTCATGTACTCTTCAACTTTTTTGCTGCAGTAAATTCTGATAAAAACAATAGTCGTGCCTTTTACACCCTTCTAGACAATAACAACCTCAGCAAAAGATGCATGTTCATTCTGCTGTGGTTGTAATGAAAGAAAAAACAGCATAACAGCACCAAAAAGCCCAGACTGGAGAAAAAACAATGCAAAATAGTAATAACCAGCGAGACTGCCAAGACTAAAATGCACTTTAATGAACTAAAACAAGAGATAAGCACTTTTGCATAAGATACGCTTCATCAGATCCATATACAAATACAAATAAAATGATACAACTCTTTTAAAATATTATAACAACCAATCATAAAAAGCAACATAAAGACCATCCAATCAAATCATTGAGTCTACTGTGGTTTGCTATGGTGATCATTAATACAGTGCAGAAGCAGTTGTTCTAAAAATGTGGGTTATGGATAGGTACATTTTGTTCCTTAGAGGAACCTTTCAAAAATCTACTACAGATCACAGTTGTCTTCAAGCATGCACCACAAACAAATATGTATGTGCATAAGCATACACATGTGCGCATGCGTGCACACACACACAAACACACATATACTGTTACTGGTTTCCAGTTGTCATCTTTACTCACAACCTCCAATTGCACGGATGCAGTGTGCACCCTATATGTATCTGTGGCTGTCTCCTCAAAGTTATATTCACTTTCTCAAACCGCAGTACTAGAAACATTCACATCTTCTCCTGAAAAGCCTGCAGTGACCACAGATCCCCTCTTAGATTAATTTCAGTAAATCACGTCAGAGAAATCATATCTCTCAACCTCTTAGCACAAAAAATCTGGACAAAGTAAAAAATAATGGGGGACCAAGGTCCAAAAATAGGAACAATTTTTAAATACTGCTCTTATCAACTTAAGAAAACTGTTAGAATAAAAGGTTTTGCATTAGTATGCATTTTCTGAAAGATATGATGTCTGAAATTCAAATGACTGTCATTATTTAGTGACGGCATAGTGACGGATGTCCTCAATGATTTCCCAGAAAACCACAAATTTTATGAGCAATGGACCAAAAATACGTGCAAAAATCTGGAAATTTTGTGAAAATCTGGAATGTTGAGAGATGTGAGAGTAATTATTTATAATCTGGAGATCCTAGGTACAAAGTTCACACACAGAAATACATGTATTCAGTACTTGTTTCCTGATATCTATCTTAAGCAAATTTAGGTGCTTGTTTTGTTTCATATAACATATACATTGATAACGGACCATCTGATTTGTGAGGGTAACTTCCTCCATTAGTGCTACATCTGGGTTCATCCTCTGCATCAGTTAGGATTCATACATTTTCTTAGAAGATCAAATGACCAGGCAGGCATGTTGTGACATAGGATACTGACTACTTAAGGTCATCTAATTGCTTCATCCCACCCACTACCGGGATCCATATCGGAGATGCAATTTATGATACCTGAATCCTGTCACTTCAAATGTTAAAATACAATTGTCACAAAAAAAAAATTTCAAAATCATCTTTAAAGCATTTATAATGCATCTGTTTTGGGAAGGCTAGACAACCTGTACCCCACAAAAGTCAAGGACTGCACACTCCACGCCCAATTAGATATATATACTAACTCTAATATCACTGTACATCAGAGCATAGGGAATACTCCAGGATACCAGAAGTCTTATATTTAGTATACATTTTCCCCTTTCATACTTTAATTTTTCACAATTTTGATGATCACAGTTACTCTCCTTGTACTTTTAATGGGTACCCCAATGGTGAGGCCACTTCCTACAAATCAAGACATAATGATGAAAACGTGACAGTTACACTGCCAATAAATAATACAAAAGCATACAGTATTGTGATAAGATCAGTTGATCCCCTGGGTAATGCCCCCATTTGGCATGCTCAACCCCAGCCTGAAAGCCCTCCAAATAGGCCCGAGAGTTGACAAACAAAAAATTATCACAACTGAGGAGTAATAAATAATAATTAAGGTTGAAAGGTCTTGCTAAACAGGGGCAGAAACACATACTAATTCAAACTCTCCTGTCATTTAAGCAACTAAGCCAGTATTACAAGCAGCTCTACCCCAAGTGTAGAGGCCACTGACTGCAGCATTTTCAAATGGGTAGATGGACACTTAATGGCAAAAGTGATGCATCCGGCATTCTGTTTGAAATGGATTTGCTTAGGGACTGAGAGCCCTTCCTTGGCTGTGAGAAGCAAAATGAAGAGCTGTTCAGTCGTCGTAAAGTCGTGACTTCACTTCACAAGAAACCTGAGCTGAAGGTGCACATTAAGAGTGGGAGAGCTCTCTTCTCCCCGGCTTTTATCCCAGAAATAAAACCTGACACATGATTGTTCTGGTTCAGGGAACATTTGGAAATAATCTTTAAGAGGAAAAATAGTTCTAAAGGAACTTTACTCTGGTAAAAGATTAAACACGGTTCCTTAGACATGAAGCAGTTACAAGATCCAGAAAACAATGCAAACGGATACCAGAAAAGTATTTTCCAAGAAATAAACTGCAGTTTACAGAATCTTTAGGTTTGAATAAGGATGGACATCCCTGAAAATCATGAGGGTCAGATGCTGTGGAAGGGAAGAGTTCTGCAAAGCTGGATGTAACTGCAGCACTCCTTTAAGGAACTGCTTAACTGGCGGGTTCTTTGTTATAGTCCTGTCTTTCACAAAGTCATAATGTGCAGAAAAGGCAGAAACATACAGCCTCGCTGTAGAAGAACTGAGGTCCAAACTGAAAAGGTGGCTAAAGTGGATTAGTCTAATTGGTGAGCTGATTGACTGGGGAAGTACAGGGTAGCATTCCAGCAAAAGTAGAAGTGCTTACACTTGGAAACATGGGCTTGCAGAGTAGAAGGCTTCCTAGCAAATTCAATAAATTATGATACCATCACTAGAAGACCTGGTGGGATTAGGCAGTCTACATCAGCAGCCATGTTCTTAGCTGGAGTGGGGTGTCACTTCAAACATAGGGGACATTCCTGTACAGAGTGTGTTGTATGGTTATGAACTTGATAGCCTGAAATTACACCTTTCTCAGCCATAATGTGTAACAAGAATCATTTTTAGTCTTTCTTCCCTGAACTTTGAGGGATTAAAGGGAGTGGAGGAAGGCTTACAGGAATTTCTTACATCAAGAGAGGAAATGCATTCACTACTACCTTTTCCTTGCCTTGCTTTACTAAGGACAAAGGGGGGGGGGGCTACATTCTCTTGAGTGAAGAACAGTTAACTCTCTGGAGTGCCCCATTTCGAGAGGATCCAAACCAGACATGATCTCTTTATTCACAAGTCTAGGAAAGGCCTGGAGGAGGAGCTCCTTCACTTTCCTAACATGTGAAGTACTGACAGATTACATGACATGTCTATGGTCCACTGCCACACACATATTAATTCCATATACATAGAATCTAGCTTCATGCCACCTTGTTTGCTTAGCTATGAAATGGGGAATTGGCTGACTGAATAAGAAGTGGCTTCCAAAACAGCTAGCTTTGCATTGGCTAGAATATTGCTTACAGCACCAACAGCGCAATGTGAAGTCTCTTCTTCAGGGGATACCATTATCCTTCAATAATATAAGAGCAGAACTGATCTCCCAACCCCACTAATGAATCATCCATCACTGGCATTTTGCCAAAATCTTGTTAAAGACAGAGCACTAAGGAAAGCCCAAACAGTAGCACTTCCATCTTGAAATGATACTTACCCAGAGTAAACCAGTGCAGTCTCCTGTGTAAACTCCAGACATATATGTCAAAAAAGTGCCCATCAAGTCCTCTGATACCAAGCAGAAGTCCACAGCAGCATATGCATGAGCTCCTGGAGAGCCACTATCAATATGGGAATTTAACAGATGTGCTGAACGAACTATCTGGCATTCAGAAGTGACAGAATCCACCCATGTCTTTCAAGCAAGAAGATGCTGGAGTGATATACTCCACCTGTTGCAAATATGAAATAACACTGATGGCCTCTGTCATCAGTACAATCTGGGTGTATCCCAAATCTGACATCAATAATGTTTGGCCTCTTAGTGGCTTCTGAGGGGATAACCAAAGTGCTCTAAGACACTGTAATCATGACTATATCCACAATCTCCAATTCCTTGGCAATGACACCCCAAGCTGAGCTAATCTTAGAGAAGTGTGCCTCTGTGAGTAGCCTAGACTGTAGTCAGGACTGCTACAGCTAGATGGAGTCTTCCTCTTTTAAGAGGTTGTTATGGTAGGAAGCAAGACTGTGCAATACTAGAGCAGCTTTCTCAGGTGTCAAGATGGCATCTTCCTCTTATGATGTTGTCTGTCCAGTAAATAAAGAACAGCAGGTTGATACAGTGGAATCATAATGGTCCTTTACTAAGGTAAAGGCCTTCTTCTACATCCAGAGGTCATCCATTAGGTTTTGAGATGCCTGGCAAAGAACGACTTTCCCTAGAACTGGGACTTCAGCATATGTTGCTCTTGAGTTCCTCCTAAAGGAAGAACATCCTCAATTATACATCATGCACAGGCACTACAGATATTACAGACAGAATCTTATGTCTATCCTCCCTAAGACAAGACTCAAGGAGTTCTGCAAGTTTTTCCAAAGGACTGAACCATTAGGCAAGATGCAATTTGGGGAGGTGAGATGAACAGTTGACAATTTAAGTCCCAGCATAGCAGAAGACCTTTAGGCTCTTCATGAACACTTAGGGTAGAAAAATATTGTGGTGTCTGGGATCTATGCTGAGCAAATTAAATAATATGGGAAGTGGCTTTAGGATGCCTGCTGAGTGAATGACACCACTCAGTCAGAGGACTGTAAATGGCATCTAGTTTCCTGGCAGCCATGGAAATAGAGTAAGAGATCTTGCAGCCTGCAAGAATGTCATCCTTAATAAATACCTCCATGTGCAAGATGACCCATGACTCTTGTTTTTTTCTTCCCCAGGTATAATTTAGGAATTTCTGGGTGGAAGCAGGGGGATAAAGCCATGGTATAAAGAAAGTAATGCGTCTCAAGGTGGGTGATGGGGAGGACTCACCATGCATGTCCATTTCACAGACAATGCCCTTTGGGTCTTCACAGGAATAACACTGCAATGGCCATGTGCCAAGTGCTAGTAAGACAAAAATAGCATCTACAACAGCATTCATCACAGGTGGCTTATGGATATGAGAGTCCTTCACTAGACCTGGTGCTGGAATCAGGCCAAATTCCTTGGAATGCATCATATCTGCTGCAAATGTTTTCACCAGAAAGTAATAGTTGTGCATGTTAGAAGATAGCAGTTAAAAGCCTCCTTCAAAATTTCCCAGGAAAGAAACATGGGATGGACATCTGGTAGGCTGGTCTCCAGCAGTGATTAGACTATTGATCTCTTGAACTCCAGCATCGATGCAGGAGTACCCCCATATATTAGGGGCATGTACAAGAAAGTTCTTATCTTATGACGCTGTTGCATAGTGCATTTATGGGAGAAAACAAAACAAAACACTAAGATGAGATCTTGGCAAAATTAACAACAAGACAGATATAAATATATAGATAGTGTGCACATTGTGTGTGTGTGTGTATATATATATATATATATATATATATATATATACATATATATATATATATATATATATATATATATATATATATATATATGGGGCGTGTACTGTAAGCTACAACCAGAACATATATTGCCAGCATATTTACAGGTGGTAGACACACTGGAGGATGAGGGGTTTTAGTATGAACATTTAATATCTCAGTGAGTTTCACAGCAATGTGCTGTATTGTACAAGCCAGTGGTGCACTTTTCAGGGATTTTTTTCCTTTTCTGCACTGTGGTGCAACAAAGGAGTTGATATATATAATTTAGGAGGGTGTGGGGATCGCCACAATATTTTTCTGTTTTTACAGTATTTTCAACTCACAGGTTTCAATATTTATTTTTCAGAAAATGGTGCGTTGAAAAGTATGCTTCAATGGCTCGTAAGTAAACTGTATTGCCAGGGAGACCAGCAGTCATTTAATGCTGTCAGCTAAAAACTGTAAGATTACCCCAGTAAAGTCATATAGCTGAAAAGTTTAGTATTGTCACAGGAATGTCATGAGGTGAAAAATGTAGGATTGTCCCTGGAAATCTGTGTAGTTAAAAATTATAGGACTGGCCCAAGAAAATCATTCAGATTACTTACAAAACTAGCGGTGGATATTCAAATGGTGGTTGCAAAAAAGACGTGGAAGAAGTCAGAAAATTCAAACGTGAGATGTATTTGTGAAAACTCCCATCTACATATTGACTCTGTTATTGCCATATCACTCTTCAGAAACTAATCAAACCATGTCCTTTTGATACATTCCACAAAGCTGCTATTCTGACATTTGCTTTTCAGTGTCTCATCATCTCCTCAGATCATTTTGTTAGCAAATTTATTTATTTTTCAGCTGCCACTCCTAGGTCCCTGCACAAGTTCTCTGTCTGAGTTTCCAGATGCTTGTCCTTTAGTAAGCAGTTTTATTTCCATCATTCTACCTTTTCTCATTCCAATATCCTGCCCACCCAGCACAATCAGTGATCTGGTTTTTACTCTCAGAATGCAGCTGCTAGTTACAAACTGTTGCCTTTGACAAAAACTATAGCATATCCAATAAACTCTATTTAGCAACAAATGTTTCATATTAAAAAAAAACATTTATTACAAAAGCAAATACAGTCCATGTTTCTCAAGACCACGTTTTCAATACTTGTCCAGTTCAAAACCTACTCAGTGTCCAAATACTATATAGAAAATCTCAGCATATGAAGACTTGCCATCATTTCTAAGTCACTTTATAGAAGCCAGTTATCTTAATGATGTTCTAATAGCTATTTCTGAAACCTCACATTTATGCTTGTGAGACTGAGTCAAGTTAAAAATCTAATCTGTTTCCCAACCAACATTTGATGTTCCTGGACTTCTTATTGATAAAAAAAGTGTTTTGCTCCCTAGGAGGCTTTAGATGAATTCATTACCAAGAAAAAACATTCCAGTCTCCCTCCAGGATTTCCCCAACACAATGGTGCTGGCTTTTCTTACCAGGACCAAGCGTCAAGTTCTTTTAGGGCACCTATGAGGCTGAGGATGGTTTTGTATCCTGTCTCCAGGAAAGCCTTTTCAAGTCTATGGATATTCCTGTAAATGAAGGCATCTCTGAAGTGGGCCAGGTGATTTTCAGCATCTGTTGGCTTTAGTGTGTAGTGGGTACATGTTTTTGCCATGTAAGCAGTTATTTGACCAACTAGATTTCTGGCAGAGGTGTGACTTTGTTACAAAGGAGTTTCAGTTACAACATTTATATGGATTCTGCAATGAATATTATTTTACCCTCATGTACTATGCTGCTAGTTAAAAGAATCTAATTAGTTAAAAAAGTGAATAGGCAGTGGTTACCAAATGTTTCGGAAAGTAGCAGGGTAAATGATAGACTAGTTTAAGAAGGAAATAATTTTAGAGTTCCACAAACGTAAAAATGACACAGGACATAGTGCTACGTGTACAGCTTTAAACATCTACGCTCAAGAATTATGGACAAAGCCAAAAATGTTTCTTTATTTATTATTTATTACTTATTAGCATTTGTTTATCTGGAAAAATCAGACTGGGCTGTGATAGTCTCCTTTTCAGCTCCACAGTTAACAAATCTTAAAAGACGTCCCATAATACAATACAATACAATAAAATGCACTGCAAAAAAACAAATGTTATAATATCATATACAAAATACAAAAATTAGTATATAAAGAGAAGAAAAAAAAGAAAGGACATAGATCCTACATGTTATTATATCTCATACAGTTACATTTCAGTTTTACTTAGTAGCAATGATAATGCTAAGAACTTCTATCAGGTTAATAGACAGGTGCAATAGAATGTTTAGGAAATTACTTCTAGATTAGACTAGACTAGACTAGGCTGGGCTACTAGACAGCAGATTGTTTGGTATGAATTTCTAGGTGTGGCTAAGCTATTGGGTCTTCTGATAAAATGTATTTATTTAATTGTTGATCGGGTTAGTCCCACTAGGCCAGTGTTCTCTTTCAGGGTTATCTGATGAAATGTATTTATTTACTTAATCATTAATTGGGTTAGATCACTAGGCTAGTGTCCTCTTTTCAGGGGAGACTTGAGGTGGTATTAATAATTGAGAGCAAAGGCTACATTTTTGAAAAAAAATACTCTCGTTCACTTAAAACTTTAATAGAACACTTCCATCAACGTACATTCTCTGAACAACGTATGAAACTCTATAAACTGACATTACTGACTGACTATAATTCACATTGATTTACCAGAAAAATCAAACATTTTATGAATGACAGGCAAACATTTGCGACAAAATTGGGGATGTTCTAAAAAAACAGGGATGGCTAAGAGGTATGGCTGCATCTCTGCTCAATGGAAAAGTCATACAAGACTCATTAAGCAGATTTCTTTGATTTTCCATTTACAATACTTATTTGTGCCAGTGTATGCTTAAATTTAATATGAACAACAGTATTTGACATTCAGAATACTGGAAAGCACAGGTTATGTTTTGGCTGCTGTTACTATTTCAACAGCATTTAAATATCGTGTAGTGTTCTACCCACTGAGTGATCCTAATAGTAACTTACTGTTCATACTACATTAGTTCAATAATATGGAAACTGGTATAACAGGACCTAGCTGTGTGATTAAGGGCTTAAAACAGAGGTTGAACTTTGTCATGTATGCCACACAAGCTGGCTAAACCACAAATTCACAGATGAAACTAGTGTAGAGCTGGTGTACACCCTAGACTACAAAATGTTTTTATACTCTAAGAAAATACGTGAATGCCACTTCAGTGAATTATACATATTATTCCTAGGTTTCCTGAAACTTACCTATCTTTATTAATTTCAAAGTTTTATAGTTCTTATACCTAATTTTGAAAGATATTAGGACTACTATGATAAGCTAGTATATCTGTCTATCCTATTTTTTTGCATGCTTGCTCTGTTTCACTTGGAGCTTGTTATGGTAAACAAACAGTGACAGATGTTGATGACTTACAAATTAATTTTAAAACAACATGAACTGTGGTTCACTAAGGAAATGTAAGACTATTACAGATCCATGTCAGTGGCCAAAAAAGGAAATGCAACTTGACATAACCTCCCAGTCTGAATACAGCACATGAAATATAACATTAAACGCTTTATCACCACCACTCTGTTTAAGATAGTTCTTATAAACAGAGATTTACAAGAGAAGCAGCCGCTACTCAACCCCATTTATGGTTTACACCACTAAAGAAAGCAGTAAGTAATTTGGCCAGCTGCTTCATTTTTCTATCTTCATTGGAAAATTCCTCTCCTATGCCTGCAGGAAAAAACTTAAGTTTCTTTACTTCCAAATATACAAAAGAAAATGTTAAGATCTGCTACATGTAAAACAGACGCATACACAAATGCTCATACATGTACAAATACATGTACATATATGTATGTCTCACACACACACACACACACACACACACACACACGTACTATGCACAACTTATTACAGAAAAGAAATTGTCAGACCAATGAAAGATAACCAGAAAAGTTTATAGTGACTGCAGTGGTTAATATGGATCTGCTTATATTTACTATTTAATTTAAACATTAGCACAGAAAGCCAGCAGCACATGTTTATATATGTTCAAAATTAATCAGAAAACTTGATTTTGGTACATCCTGAGGAAAAAGAAAAGATAAGAAGCCATTATCCACATTCTCAGCAATTAAATGAATTCAACATTTGGCTGCAGAGGACACAGTTTGGATGTGGCAGACCAAGAATTTGGGACAGGCACTGTGGACAAAGGGAAGGAGGACAGGAAAGGAATTACAAATTATGTTAAAGGAATAGCAGTAAACAAACAAAAGCAGTACTATGAAGTAATGTGGTATAAATATAAAGTGAAGAATAACAATAATTTCAGTGGAGTATGTGCAAATATGTTTCAGACTTCCTTTTTCATGGGAGGTATATGACTTTAACTTGAAGAATCAAAATGTTTAAGTTCAATTCCACCCAATCAGGAAGCCAATATTCTTGAATGAAAAAAGAAATCTCAACTGAAGAGTAAGCAAAAGATTCATAAGGGCATATCCAAACATATGTCATGCACTTTTTAAAAACAATTTATTTTGTGCAATGAGATATGCTAGAATTCAAAATTAATTTATGTTATGGACTTTTTTAAACGTCTTTTTTTCAGAGAGTGTGTGTGTGTGTGTGTGTGTGTGGGGGGGTAATTGTATAGTTATACTTTAATGGTACGTACATTCTGGTAGCTAGTAATACCATATATTCTGCCTTCTCTACTAGTGACTCAAAGGGTAATGGGTAAGTGATTTAAAACTGCACTTGCAAATGCCATTGGCAGAAAAAACTCTGTAGAGTAACAGAATACACCATATAGGTGGGAATGCATCAAAATGAACTCTTAACAGCGACAAATGGTGAGCATGTCTGTTGTCAAGTGAATATAACTATCAGTTTAATATATGAGGAACAAAACTGCATTTGGACTGAGTGATACAATAATTATAAAGCAATGCCTAATATGTGTTTTTGGTGCATCTACACTAAATCTGGGGAAAAGAGCTCTGCAGCACTTCTTCCATCAGGGTTAAGGTATTCTGAAATTTGGGAGCATCCATACAGAGAGTGAACTTTTCTAGTAATTTGTGTGATTTTGTCATTTGAATGGCAATTTTAATATTGGGTGCAGCTTGACACCAAGGTGTTTGCAAAAAAAAAGACATATTCAATTGGTTGTTTATTGTAAGTTAGGATGCAAAGGAGTGGTAGTAGGTTTTTAAACTGTGCCGAGTGCCATAGAAAATAAATTTGGAAATTTTTAGTATCTGATGCTGTTTATTGAGTAGCCATGAAAATGGGCAGTGCAGTACTGTAGCACTGTTTTACAGGTAAAGGATAAGAAACAGAGAACTAGGTCATCAGCATAAACAATAAGATTCATCTCTTTTTGGGCCATTCGGCAGGACATTGACGAAAATACTGAAAATGATGGAGGGTAATATGTAGTTTTGGGAATGCTTGCAATAATATTTTGTGTGGATGAGAAGGACGTAGTCATTTTTAACTGACAAGTTTATCTGTTTTTCAGAAACTGAAGAACCAATCTAATTTTGAGGATCCAAAGCTGGAAAGTGCTAGAGAGTTGATTAGCTTTGTGTGGTTAGACTAGTCAAAGGTCTTGGTGAAGTTGATAAGGTGGCCTTTGTTTGTGGTTGTGAGGATTGTGTCAGTTAGTGTGTGAAGAGTGCTCAGAATACTTCTATGTTTTATTAAACAGTGCTGATGAGATGAGCTTACATTACATTAGTAAAAGAAGTTAGTAAGTTAGTTATTTATCTAGCAATTTACCAAGGTAGAGAAGAAGGGATACAGGCTGGAAAAAAGATGTAAGAAATGTTTTGTGTATTTTGGAATGCATTATTCCAGAGGTTGGGAGTAGTATAACATGAATGCAAAAGATTAAATAGATGGCCAAAGTGATTTGAAATCAAAATTCCAATTTGAGTTATAGGAAGAGACCAAAAGAACCTGCAGCTTCATGGTTAAAAATAGATTGAATTAGGTTTTCTACTTCTATTTTGTTGGTCTATCTTAAATAAAACAGTTGTATGTAATGCTCAAGTTGGGGGATTAAGGACATTGGATGGTTGACATGATTGTGATGTGTTAGAAAATTCTGTAGCAAAATCATTAGGAGAGAGTGAGTTATGTTTTGCTATTTGCTTTTACATAACCATTTAGTTTTACTTCTTTCCAGACATTTGTGGGCTTTGTTTGTAGGTATGTGGCTTTAGTATATCGATTTACCTTTGTGGCTTAATTGTGTAATTGTTGTGATCTATGGATGATTGTGTGATTTATATATTTAGGGTTTGCACATATATTATCTTTTCATACTAATGAGGACAGAAGTAAAAAAATGTCTGCTTCAATTAAATTAATGATGGTATAAAACACTGAGCAATTTATACTCTCAGTGGAATCTGCTACATTTAGTTGGGTGCTGGAGAAAGTGTGTGTGATGATATGAGGTATTGCCAGCTATGCCAGAAGTAGGGCAGTGGATGTGCAACATATGCCAGTATAGCTAGCTGGAATTTTGTAAAGAATTATATGTCATTTGTACATCAAACTGATTTCTACACCACAATGGGGAAATTCCTATTATCTCTGAAGAAATGCATGCTAATGGAGAAAAGAACTAAAGAGTTAAGAACTTTTCCTAAGCCACTGGCTAATAGTCCATGGAGGAAAGTTTTGAATTTGATTGATACCCCACAGATGGAACCAAACTCTTCCTAACTATCATAGTTTATATATTAACTTATTATTTAACTACAAATGTTTTTATCTGAATCCTTTTTGTCAGGCTGAATGTAAATAGTTATTGAATGTTATGAATGCATTAAATTATTGTGTTATTTCATCAAAATAAAAATCATTTGAGTAAAAAAATATTTTTACAGATGCTTGTGTTGAAAAATGTATTTGTAAAGCTGCTTGAGTTAAAAATTTATTAACAGTGTGTTCTGCTGGACAGAAAATAAATATACAAGTATATCAGACTGTACTGTTGTAACTGTGGAAATGAATACATTGTAACAGACAATACTGGAAGAGAAGAGATTAAGCTCAGCTCCAGCTAACTTTGAAAAATAGTTTGAAATTAAATTACTTAATTTAGTCCATAAAGATTGTATCTCAAAGTTCTGATTGCAGCCAGAGATGAAATGTCTGTGACAGAGAATGGTTTGTTAGATCCTGTAGGAAGAGTGGAAGTGTTTTATTGTTTTGTGACTTACAGAAGCTGCAATAGATCTTAACAAAGCTCTATGAATGTGTATTCGTATTTGTGAGATTCTGGGTCTGTTGCCAGGAAAGGGGGTAGTATGGGAATCAGAAGTCAGATGACCAGTGTATGTGATGTCATTCTGTAATCCTGGGCAAAAAATGATGTTTTAACACTAGAGGAGACTGAAGTCTCCTAGCTGTCTGCTTTTGGAACCTCACAAAGAAGGAACCCTCACCTACTTCATCTTGCCTTACTCTTGTACGTGACCAGGGAATATAAATTCTTTACATCAGTCAGGAAAATATAGTGAGATTAGTTAAGTAATGTTTTTCTGTATCTGTGTGAATCTATTCATCTGTGTTATCTTAATATCTCCTGTGATTGAAACTGTGGTGTTTACTGTAAACAGATATTCAGCATTTTCATGATATTTTATTATTTATTATTAAATACATTTAAACTTTTCATTGTGACTGGTCCTTTAGAGAATATTTTAATCTTTGAGACTACTTATATCTACTTGGTGACTGTGTGGCTTTGGAGTGTCTTGTGGCAGTATAACTACCTTACAGTCTGGGCAGAATGGGGCATAGCTAGTAAATCTGTGCCAGCCTTTCTCAGGTGTGTGTGTCTGAAAATCAAATCTCCAACATTGTGTGGCAGCTGCTTGGCACAGCGACACAAAGCACTGGTTTCACAGAGTCACAGAGAGGTTACTGAATGACTTGCCTTGGACACTCAGCTGAGGACTCAACTCTACAGCTGTGCCAGTGGGGAGTCTTACTGGGGACCTGGAGGGAGAAAGAGAGAGAGAAACCCGGACCCCGGACTGAATGTGTTCCCTGTATGCTCTTGAGGGAAATTATCCTTGATGCAGAGAGCTGGATCTGGACATACTATGTTTATCTATTTTTGTTCCAAGTGAATGCCCCTCTCCAGTGATAGTGGTGAGGATTCAGGCTCCTTGATTACTGGCCCAGAAAGGGGACATCACAGGGTGTTAAACAGGATACAGTGTGTGTGTGTGTGTGTGTGTGTGTGTGTGTGTGTGTGTGTGTGTGTGTGTGTGTGTGTGTGTGTGTCTGTGTGTGTGTGTGTGTGTGTGTGTGTGTGTGTGTGTGTGTGTGTGTGTGTGTGTGTGTGTGTGTGTATGGCTTGTTTCAATGTTATACGGTCTGAGAGATTGCATGTAAATAGACTGTGGCAAGTGCAAGAGTAATATTACTGGGGAAGGGTCGGGCCAACAATGAGCTATTTGGGGCCAATCTCATCTGTGGAAGAAGAGGTGGCTTGGATTGGGTAGTCAAAGATACTTTTGCTTAAAAGTATGCAGCCTCCTTCCTGGATGATTGTGACATATAGCAGCACAGGTGGGATAATGCTCTTGAAATATGCTCATGTCAAACGTAAGTCAGTTTTCTGTAAACATTATATATCTACAAGATGTTAAGTTATCATTAAACTACCTGATTAAGTTTATTACTGATACCTGCACAGTTAATTTAAACATTTTTAAGTTACCCGTATTACTGGTGGTCTTATAGGTTGCTGGCTTTGTTTGTGGGAGTCCTGGGTTGCTATGAATATCTCTCAATATACATTAATAGCAAGCATACCTCTAGGGTGGTCAAACAGGATGACATGCTGGAGTTCCTCCATGTGCAGGTCACCATAGACAAAATCCTATACTATATCCTAACAAGCTATAGTCAGACTTACTGGAGACACTTATCATCCAACCTAACACCCTACTTATGGAAGACATTAATTATCTCTCTATAGATTGGGAATCCTTCATGACCTAAATCTACAGGCACAAAGATTCTTGACTTTGTAAATACAAATGTCCATGACCAAATAGTGACTGCACTCACTAGAGGCTCCAACATACTGGACCTCGTGCTCACAAATATGTGAGCACACTACCCATCCCCCAATGTCTTGTTCTCCCTGGTAAGGTCCGACCATAAAGCTGTCTTCTTTGACATCAGACTCAACTCAGTAATCTCATTAAAACCAATAACTATTAGGAAGTATCCCAACACAACGTACCACTAATAAGTGATGGTTTGTCAAAATTCAATGCCTCTCCAAACTGACAGCACCAGCTAATGCTGAATTGCTCTCAGAAACTCCGTACTGCCATGTCAATGGCTGAATAGAGGCTGCTGTGCCTACCAGAAGTAAATACAGAACTAGCCCCAGAAACAAACCACACTGGTGACATCCCAAATTAAACAAAATATACAGCAAAAGGAAAAAAATGGCAAATATCAGGAAGGGTAATTCCAATAAAGATAAAATTTCTCTCATCTAAGTAAATAGGCAATTAAGAGGGTGAATTATGTCAAGTAAAGCCAACTTTGAGGTTATGATATCCTCGCAGATGAAAGATAACCATAAGGCTATCTCAGAAGCCTCAAGGGCAGCACACAGCAATGTGTTGAACTGGTGGTGAATGTCACCACATTCACTGAGCCTGTTGATACAATGAACCTATTAGTTGACAAAATCAGTTCCAGCTTTACCCCCCTCTCACCTCTAACTATTCCCCCAATAATACCTTCAAGCATAACCCCTCCAACTATAACTGAGGAGCATGCACTGGCTGCACTCACTAAAGCCAAGAACAGGGTCGCAATGGGCCACAATAGCATCCCAAAATGCCTCCTGAATAATGAAAAATATGACTTATCAGGGCCCCAGAGTCATTATTTAACTATAGTCTTAAAACAGGCTTTGTGCCACATGAATGGAAGACTGCGATGATCATCACCCTTCATAATGGAGGTCTTTCAACAGATCCTGGAAACTACTGACCCATTAGTCTGACTATTCTTATTTGAAAAATCACAGGAAAAAGTATCACAGAAATTATCCACAAGACATAGGAGATCTCCAGACACTGGATCCATCCCAGTTTGTCTTTGTCAAAGGAAGGTCATTTTATACAATACCCACTCGGGCATTGTCAACATAAGTTCATAAGTGTTTACTAGGCTAATGACCACAAGGGCCTTTTTAAGCCTAGCCATGTATCTCAAATCTCTGACAAGTTGTTACCCTAGAAAAGTGTAAGCAGAGGCTTGGGAGAAGAAACATTTACAGGAGCCTGGGAGATGAACCATTTACATATTGCCTGTGTCCATCAGAGACATAGGTGCCAAGCCAGAGATGAATGTCCTGTTCCCCATCTAATTGTCCAAGTTACACTTGAATTTGGTTAGGGAGGAACTCTGCTTCACATGGATGGGGAGCCTGTTCCAGAGACGGGGCAGTCTATGGGATACATACCTGTCTCTCCAGCAGGTCCTATTTATATCACGGGCAAGGTTTGTCTTTAGAATGGGTAATTCTAGTGCTGTTTGTTTTGTGGCTGTATGCCAGGAATAGATATCCCCTCAACAGCCTGTAGGAGTCAGAATACAGAGACAGGGCCTTGAGGCACTCTGCATAGGACATTTTACTTATGCCCTGTATTGTTTCAGTGTGAAACCATTGTGGATGCTCAATTTGTTAGATATGCCTGGTTAGGTGCATACTAAAGGGGGCATTGTACTCAATGATAGGTCTGATGAATGCCAAATATGGCGGAACAAAGACTTTCTTGGACCTAGATGCCACACCTTTGTTTATAAGTTGCACAACATAGAATGATCTCCTCACTACTGTAGACACATTATGGTTAAAGGATAGATTAGCATCTATGTTTGTCATTAAGTTCCTGACTAGTGTGTCAACTCTAATGGGTATGTTGCCAGGGGTGGTTGACTTCCAGAAGGATACTGTAATGCATTTCTTGGCATTTAATTTTAGTCCATGGCTCTGATACTAGTTGTTTGTCTGTGTCGGCCCTTCCTGGAGAACATTTGTTTCTGTGTCAGTGCGGGATTCAATGACAGCTCCTATTTTGCAATCATCTGCAAATTTAGTCAGCCAGAGACCACTGACATTGGCTTTAACTTCAGAGAAGTAAATGCCAAAAAGTAGTGGTCCAAGAACCAATCCCTGAGGGACTCAAGTTTGTGACTGGCCTCTTTCTAGAGGTGCACTCCCCAATTCTAACTTCCTGTTTCCTGTCTGTGAGCCAGCTGACTATCCACAGGGCAATATACAGGTTTGTACCTAAACTCTTGAATATGTCAACAATGCCCTAGTGGGGTATTGTGTCAAATGCCTTGGCCAGGTCAAGGTAGGCAGTGTGAACCATTTTGCCCTCATCCATTGCTTTGGTGACCTTCTCAGAGAAGCCTACCAGGTTGAGTAGGCATGACTTGCTCTCGATGAAACCGAACTGGGTTGGGTCCAGTGTCTGGAGGTTTACTATATCATTGATCATCTCCATGATAATTCTTTCCATGGCTTTACATATAAGACTAGTGAGACTTATGGGTCTGTAGTTTCCAGGGTCTGTAGATGGCCCACCTTTGTTCAAATGGATGACAGTTGCTGTTCTCCATTTGTGAGGTACAAAGCTTGTTTGGAGGCTACAGTTAAATAGCAATTCCAGACAGCCTGACAGGCCATGTTTCATGCTATTTAGAAGGCAACCTGGGATATTGCCTGAGCTCATTGATGCAGTGTTCTTGGTTTTAGAGAGAGCATTAAGGACCTGTTCCCTAGTTATAGCAGGGGGAGTTATATTTGGTGGTGTATTTCCTGAAGGATGGTTAAAAGAGACAAGTGGTAAAGTTGGACTTGAATTTGTCAGCCAGCAGGTTTGTTACATCTTCTGGCTCAGTATAGGTAGCTTCATTTACAATGAGCTCTGCACAAAATTGTGTATTGCCTTTGAGGTTGCAGACATAGCTAAATAATTCCTTATGACTGCCCTTGGCCTGGGAAGCCAACTTTACCTCAAACTTGGCTTTGTTAGACTTTATTTGTCCTCGGAGTTGTTTGTTTAGTTTAAAAGTGCTTTTATCCTGCAGGGTGCTGCACCTCTTAATTTTTTCATGATTTCCTTTCTTCTGTTATACGGCCAATTGATTTTGTGATTCCACTAGGGTGGCTTGTTTTTTGTGTTAGATCTGTACTTCTTCCTGGTGGGTACAGTAGCCTCTATGCAGCAATTAACATACTTGTATAGGGTTTCTCTGAACAGTTCTGCATAGGCATCAGTGTTCTCAGAGTTTATGGGGGCTTGACCTTTGCCAGGTTATCACTTAACAGCAGGATGTAAGCCTTAGAGTAGTTCCTGAATATTCCAGGGTTAGCTGGGGGTCCAGGTTTTATTTTTACTTCAAAGTAGACCATTTTGTGGTCTGACCTTACCAACGAAGACATTACACTGGGTGGTGTCCTGCACTCTCCCATATTAGTGAGGACCAGATCCAGTATGGTTGCACCCCTGGTTGGTGTACTGACAATCTCTGTGCCTGTATGTTTGGTGCCATATAGGATTCCCAGTTAATAGCAGAGTAATTAAAGTCCCCCATGAATATGGTATCGGGTTGGATAGTGAGTGTTTTCAATACATGGTATGGGTTTCCTGGGTCATAGTGGGGGACCTATAGCTTATAAGGAAGTGATATTGGATTTTGCCTATGGTGATTTGAACATGGAGTAGCTCAAGCATTGTCCTGTTTGATCAGCCTTGAGGTATATTTATTTTTTATGTAAATACAGACACCTCCACCTTAGTCCCTATCTGTGTAGTAGCTTTTCTAAATGTGTGGAAGACATTATAACCTTGCACTGTCTGTGTGCTCTCCATGATTTTAAAACATGTCTCAATGACTGCATAGATGTCAGAATTCTCTATGGTGAAGAGAGCTTCTAGGGAGTGGAGTTTTTTCAGACTCCTAGCATTGAGCAGTAATACCTTTAGATTTTCTTAGTTTTGATTTGCTATGTTAAAAGTACATTCAGTTTGGCATTGCTTAAAAAAGGCACTATGGGGGAAGACAATGTTTAGCTAATATTCAAAAGCCTAGAGGGGACAGGTGCAGACCACCCCCCGGCAAATCAGTGTGGTCTGTTGACCATCTCCTTCCATGCTTAAAAATAATGCACCTCCTTAGAATGATACCAGAAACTAAGCCAATTATTAAAGTCAGTCATATTTTGTTCATATTGTGGCATCATTCTTGGAGAAGGTAAAATGCTGCTCAATTCTAGGCTCATACCAGCCTGGGACACACATTTCAAGAGCTCCATGTTGTCTCTCTTCATATATTCTAGGGAGGTATGTCTCAGGTCAATTACACCCACATGGACTATGACTGAGTCATACTGGTGCTTGTGGTCCAGTGACCTGAATGTGTATGCAATGTGCCAGATCCTGGCCCCTGATAAGCAACTGACTGTGACTTTCTCCTTACTCAGCCTAGTAAGAGGAACATCAGTGTCTCTCAGAATGGAGTCTCCAATGACCAGAATGTTGGATTGTGTGGTGGCTTGTCTTATGGGCTTAGAAGAAGAGTCTCTATGAGATGTGACTGTATGTGTTGATGTGGGTGTTGTTTTGAAGAAGTGCATTCAGGGCAGCTGAGGGTATTTGCTATGTGTACATCATCTAGGAGTTGTTTGTGGTTTAAGAAGGTTCCATTTAAGTGCCTCAGCATATGTGGGTCTATGTGTCTGCTTTGAACTGTGTGTGATGGGTGCTGCGTGTGTACTACTAAAAACCTCATTAACATTAGGAGTGCTTTTATGTAAGAGCTTTGCCTCCAGTAACATTGTGTAAATACATCTCACATACCATATCAGTTTGTCTGAGAATTAACTGGTTGTCAGTAAACAATAGGCAATTTCTACAACAGACCCTTTTTTATTGATTAGACAGTTGGAGTGAGAATATAATTAAATGTCAGGAGTATCTGGTTTGCAACTCTGGGGACAGTGCTTGTCGCGGCAAACTAGTTCTCTTGTGTGCAACTAGGTATTGTTGAAATTTCAATAGTGCTTTTACAGGAAAAATGTCACTCAAGGTTTATATGTCTATACTGGGCACTGCCAAACACTTGAGGGGAAACTAATAAGTAGACCCTGAAAATTTACGGATGAAGTATTTAGGCAGATGTTCTTAAGTTAGAAACAAATCAAGCGGTACTTACTGAAAACAAGGAATTAGCTTTTCAAGAATGATGAAAAGAGGGGAGTCACATGAATGTCTACTGAATGGTTACTGGTAGTTTTGGTCTCACCACAGCTTCACTCTGTTGGGATATAATACCCCCTTGCTTCAGTCACCAGAAGCAAAACATTAGCACCGATCCCAAGATGAGAAGCAGGGAACAGACTGTTTGGTGATCCAGTCTTGTCCCAGATGATGCAATTGTCTGCAGGCTTGTTGTAGCCTTTTCCTGGTAGATGCCTTGAATAGCAACCAGACCAATCAAGAACATCAAGCAGAGACATTCACTGCCCAACCAGAAACAGTCAGGAATCAATGCACTCTACTCCTTCTCTCACCAGGAGCAGAATATAAGCACAAATTCCAAGCTGTCACCTATGAAGCAGTTATTATGCTTTTCAGTGATCAGCAGTCTCCAGAAAATAATGTCCTGTGCCCATTCTCACACCAGGAGAAAACAGAAGGACTAATCCCGAGATGAATACTGAGAGGCAGAATGTGGGCTCTCCAGTAACTGGTGTTCTTGTAATAGATGTTGCAGTAGAGGTAAGGTGGAAAAAATGTGCTAATATCTTAAGCACTGCAGTGTGCACTATGCAGTTAAATATGAAAGAGGGGGTAACTAAAGCTTTAGCTGTCTAAGTGGAGAGCCACTAATTTTAAATGAGCAAGACAGATTGAAAGGGGTGGTCACTTTGTATTCTGGTTCTATGGAATACAGTGGGATGGCCAATAAATTTAAATAGTTGAAGGGGAGTGATTTCACAAAATGATAATTTTGTGGTTACTCACAAAATCCAATGAAAAAGGAGAGGGAATGAGATATATGGTCAAATTAACACAAGGGGCAGCTTATTAGAAAGACAGTTGAGTTTAAGAACACAACAGCACCACAAACTTACAGAACTAGGTATAAATCCCTTTATGACATGCTGGATAGCTAGCTGGCTCACTGATAAGACTCAGGAGGTTAGAATTGGTGAGGCCACCTCCACAAAGAGGCTGGTCACCAGTGGAGTTCCACAGAGCTCTGTGCTAGGCCCATTCTTCTTTGGCATCTGCTTCTCAGATGTCAATGCCAATGTCAAAGACCTCTGGCTAATCAAGTTCACATATGATTGCAAACTGGGAGTAGTCATTAAATCCCCCAAAGATAGGAACACCCTTCAGGAAAGTGTAATACAGACAAATACTGCGTGCCAAAGCCACAGCTTAAAACTCAATAATAAGAAATGCATTATAGTACCTTTTGGGAGGTCTGCCACCTCAGGTAACTATCATTAATAAAACATGCTTACATGCTGACTCACTAATCAGGGATCCAAGAACTCAGTTAGATAGTAACTTAGACTTCGACCAACATGTGTCAAAGGTAGTAAGAAAATCATTCCCTGTTGCTCAACGTATAAGCAAGGGCATGACATCTAGTATCATTTAGGTCATCATACCTCTGTATTCGACACTCATCAGGCCTATCCTAGAGTATAATGCCCACTTTGGTAAGTACCTGACCAGGGAGTCTATATCAGTTCATCAAAGATTCACTTCAGTGAACCTGACTTCATGGATCCCAAATAACCAAGCTTCACTTCTGCGAATGTTCACAATGAAGAAAGACTTCACCTGGGCAAGAAAGCACTTGGCCAACACCACAATGCAACACACACACTGCAGTATGTCAAACCCACTGAAGTGGGGGCCTGCACCCCCCCGCACACCCCTCAGTCTGAGGGGATATGCCCCCACACCACCCAACAAAATATATCAACTCTGAGATCGCACTACAGTGGGGAAAAGGACAAAGTTGTGCTGTTGGCCATCTGCTTCCTTTCCCTACTTAAATCTTTTACGGATGTTAACCTTCAGTGGTTTGGGGTCGATGAAGTCAGGTTCGCTGAAGGGAATCTTCAATTAAGTCATATAGACCCTTGACCAGACACATGAAGCAGCTGAAACATCAAAATGTTCATAATATCCTATGTTGATCGCCTCAAAGCCTTGTCTGTTTACTCAGTAAATCTTTGCCTGGTACATAAGGCATCTCTGGACCCTGTTTTGATGAATCTTTTGCACATCTGCAAAACCAACAGCATCAGAATTACTAGATGAAAATATCTAAATTTTGCTTGCAACATAAATAGGACACGTTGGAGAGACACTTGTGTTTCTCAGAGAATTCCTATTCTCTTTAACAGTCTCCCCACCCATGTGAAGGAGAGTTCCTCCCTGTCCCTATTTAAGTCCAGATTGGACCAGTGGGTGGCTAATCAGAAATTCACACCAGTCTGGCTCCTATGTCTCTGATGGACAGAGGCAGTCAATAAATCACCCCTATAAATCAAACACAAATCAAATATGTGGATCACATCTGGGTTGCATGGGTGGGCTTTTAAGGGTCCTAGTGTTCATTAGCCTATTACACACATATGAACCCATGAAAAGAAATGGCCGAGCTTTCCACATGATATTATTCTGCTGTCACTGGCCAGATATGTATTTTACAGTGAGAGTGTACATTGATGAATGTAAGAAAGGGCAGAGGATTAGCTCTAGAGTATAAGCCAACAGTTAACAAGTTGCAAAATAAAAACATTGATTGGGAGAAAAATTCTAGATGACAGATACAACAATTACAGGATGACATTAAATGATTAATAGACAAGCAATTGCAGTTTTATAAGGAAGCATTAACAGATAAATTTATATTTAGTTCCCTGAATACCAGGAGTAAGCTGTAAGGCCGAGACATCAATGTCCTCAGGGAGTGATTAAAGAGCTACACAACAGGCCCAGTGTGCAATTGTGTTAGAGCAAGAGCTTTTACATATGTTTTACCTAAATACTGTGGAAAAGCTACAACTATCACCCAAGGAGAATTCTTTAAAATTACGACTAAGCAAACAGCAAACAGAGGCGAAACTTCATGGAATAACAGTATCCCCAGAGAGGTGTGCAGACAACATAGACACAAGTTTCTTCCATGCCTTTTGACATTATACAGTACAGTAACTGAAAATAGAAAGATGCCCATATCATGGAAACATCTGGTAGCCACAATGTTTCCTAAGGTGGGTAAAGACTCAACTCAGGCATCTCCTTACAAG
Organism: Protopterus annectens; assembly: GCF_019279795.1. Taxonomy (NCBI): domain Eukaryota; kingdom Metazoa; phylum Chordata; order Ceratodontiformes; family Protopteridae; genus Protopterus; species Protopterus annectens. The sequence continues at coordinate 1,430,344,889 of NC_056728.1, forward strand.
CTGATTACTATACCAAATCATTAGTACAAATTGTTTATGGCAGTATTGGCATCCTATATGGTGTAAAGGCTTCAAAAAAGTTGAGTGCCTGGGACTCAGGCATTTGTAGTAGACCCAGTAAGGGGTTTACTACAAGTACTTGAATGCTTGTAGCTTGTGACACACTTGCTCTCTACCACTTGCTGTACATGGCAAGTGCCCTGACTACCACTAACATGATCAAAGAGATTTACCTAGCCCTTCAACCACCTGTCCCTGCAAAACTGCATAGCTCCACCTGAGCCCCAGGTAAACTCCCACCCAGTCCCTAACCTTAACCATAACCTCATTCTCTAAACCTAAAATTCCACTGTTCCACACCATAACCCTAAACCTAAAGCTCCCCTCCTGCTCCCTCAAGCTAAAACTCCACCCCCTACACCAAAAATCTAAAATCCTAGACTGCTCCCTAACTCTAAACTCCTCTCCCACTCCCCAGAGTTAAAATTCTCCCTAGTGCTCCCTAAATCTGCCATGACTCGGCTGGTGTGGTGGCTGCTCTCTCTGCACTGCTGTTGGATCTCACGTGAATATGCAGTGGAATATTATCATGAGCTGCACAATGTGTGAGTTCCTATACAGTGTGCAGGAAGTGTGGAAAAGATGGGAAGAAAGTAATTGTCTGGTAATCAAGAAAGTGAGCATAAATAAACAGTGTTATTGCAGACTAACACAAATACCTATAGGGAAGAAAGGAATGAAAGATTATGCAAATGATTGGGAATGGAGCTTAAATAACCACAGCAGTGGCTGCAGTTATGGAGTACAGACATGTAAAGCTTTAACACTTTTAAATGAGGGAAGACAAAGAGGAAAGAAAAGTCTCTGCGACTTGAGCTGAGAGAGAGGAATTAGGTATTTTGAATACACTTTGGCTATAGCTATTAAATCAGAAATGTTTACTAAGGATAAATGTCGATAAACTGATCTGAGGAAAGAGCAGTAATCTGTATTAAGTATTTTGTATGTAATAGTGACAACATAACACAGAGAACTCACAAAAGCTTAATGATCCTTTACAGTCAAATCATAAACATACAAACAACAATTTCCATTGTAATCTCTGAATAGATCCAGCTGAAGCTTAAAGATGATTATCTCTGGCCTAGTACTTGGAAATCACCCTGTTATGTGCACAGCAGTTAATGTTTCTTAAGGGTGGGGAAATAAAATCCCTATGTACAAATATGGTATAAAGGAGTGGAAGCAGAATCAGTCCCTTAGCAGAACATCTTTACTTTCCATCTAGGCAGAACTCAACATCAAAATAATCTGACAGCCATTTAACATAGAAACAGGAAAGAAGGAAGTTAATCTTGAGGAGTGGGCATTGCTTCCGCAAGTAAACACCATTCATGAACTTAAGTTATATATGTATCTTGTTTCAGTTAGACACTTCTTTCCTCTATTTCACTTAGATACAGGAAGGGATTCTATGTTTATCTTTTACAAGCACTGTTTGCTTCTCACAACACATTATGAGTAGTTGACGTACATCTCTTAACTAAGAAGTGCTTCAGTGTTCCCAGTTAACTGTGAAATGCTTCAGTGTTCCCAGCTAACTGAAAAGTGTTTCATCATTAACTCCAGACTGCTGAACTGTGGGGTAACAACATTTACTCCTTATCTCCAATGGTGAGTGAACTCATTAGGACAGAGTAATATGCTAACAGAGGTGTAAGTATGTGGGGGTACTCTGGGCTGACCTATTGCAAAACCTATTTCCCTTACTTTTTGTTTTAATTCAATGGGTTGTGGTTTCTTCCAGTTTCCTCATATTGCAGACTCTGTCAAACTTGTGTGTGTGTGTGTGTGTGTGTGTGTGTGTGGGTCTGTGTGTGTGTGTGTGTGTATCTCCCTGTATATGTACCTTTCTCTCTCTCTCCAAGAGAGAGAGAGAGCAGTACACACGCACATATGCACGCACACGCATACACACACACACACACACACACACACACACACAAAACACACACACACAAACACAAAACACAAAACACACACACACACACACACACACACCTTTAATATATTCTGCTGTTAAAGACTTAGAGTCAAGAAAAGGCAACGTGTTTGAAAATGACAATTTTGTTAAAGACTTCTTTGAGATAGCTGAACCAAGATTATAAAAAAATTTAGCAGAAAAGATCGGGAAACAAAAATAAACACAAACTACTCAATCTCCCCTTGCGATAAAACTTGTGTTTTGAAAATAAATGTAATTCCCTCTCTTTCTACAAGCTTCCTTGCTTGGGCTCACTGTTACCCTTACAACAGTCTGATCTGAAACATACCAAGGTATAGTTAAAAAGCAAAAATTCTGATTACAGGGCACTGAGTGCAAAAGGTGAGGCATACAGGTATCTGACGTAATCTAATGTCGTTCTGCTTCTCAAAGTACATGGATGCTCTCTGGTGAAAAGATACTAATCCTGAAAGTGGTGAAATACATAAAGGAAACGTCTAACACAGTATTGAAATAGGTCTGTTGCTTAATCTGATACCATAGACAATTAATGTTTTGCTAAACTGATGCTAGTATGTGCTATGATTTGTCCCGTTTCAACATTATTTCAGTTTCTACATACTCTGCTTACATTTGGTTGTTTGTGCTAACAAGGCTGGGCCTGGAATTAGTCCACTGTTATCTGAGCTCTACCAGTAAACAAACATAAATAAATATAAAAACATAATATTGTTAATAAATGACTGACACGGTTTTTAAAATAATCCTGGAAGATAAGTTATTGTCCAGCTGTGACTACAAAGCAACTTGTGGGGGGGCTACATGAAGCAAATGAGTGGAGAGACTGGGTGGAATGTGGCAGTTCAGCACTGGGCAGAGTCAACATTATTAAATAATGGCACCTTCACCCCACACAGGATGGCTCCAAGTGTCCTGCCTTACAGACAGACACTGCAAAGCATCACACTCTATCCATCCAGTTCCTAAACCACCTGTCCTGATTAAAGCTGTGTTAGTAGCAAGTTCAGCAGAGTATAACAGGCATCCCTACCCACAGCAAAAATCTCTCTCTCTCTCTGTTCCCCTCTCTGTCTCTAATTCTGTATGATACCTAGGGATTGCTAGGCAAACTGGGAAACATAAATAGTCCAACTCATCCTGGGCCTAAGCTGGGACTCCTTCCAGTACTGGTACACTCCCCCATACCTCTCAACTGTCCAGATTTTTTCAGAATGTACAGATTTTTCCCTCATATGTTTGGTTTGTACCTCATAAATTTTAGTGCTCTGATAAATCATTGGCAAATCACTGAAGATCGAAGTCAGAAAATAATGACAGACATTTCAGTTTCAGATTTCAAACCATTCAGAAATTTCACACTAATGCAAAACCTGTAACTCTATCAACTTTCTGAGCAATATTTAAAATTTGCCCTATTTTTTGGACTTTGTCCAGATTTCTTGCTCTAAGAGGTTGGAAGGTATCTACAGGAGGTGCCTATGAGACACCTTGACAGGTTATCAAAACACCTGTAATGGCTCATCTTAACATGAAGCGGTAGTGGTTGTGCTGGAAGATCCTTACAAATAGCAAAGTGCATCACTCTTTCATAGAGAGCTGAATCCAGCCATCCATTTCTGTCACTTCTATCCTTGATCTCATCATCTTCATCAGTTGTCAACTATGAAGGTGACATATGATGGGAATGTACATTCATCATATGACTTAGTGTTTGCCACACAACCTCAGGTAGGTACATCATTTGTGGTACAGTTACTGCCCCACCCATCTGCTAGTCAGTCTCTCTATCTCTTCTTCCTTCCATCATCAGCAAGGGTCCAAGGAACTAAAACTGTTCCATGAAATTTACCTGCTCTCCCACCTGCACAGAGCAGGCCACTCCTTTCTGGCAGACAACCATGGTTTCTGATTTGGAAATGATGATGTTCAACCCCTCTGCCTGACACTCAGCATGAAATCACTTCAGTGCAAGGTTGAGGTCACAATCACTTAAGGCTAAAAGGATGTAATTTGTAAAAAAAAAAAAAACAAGACGCACTCCACTGATCCCATTATTGTATACTCTCCAGGCATTATCTATACCTTTATATCTTGCCCATGAAAATCACAAAGGGGAATGGAGATAAGAGACACTCTTGGTGAAGAACTATACCCCATTTAAATGTGGTGACATAAAATGCTGAGAATATGGGCACATCTGTCCCTTCTCAAATAAAGGGGACTAGATAAAATACAGTTGAGTTAGCGTCACTTATCTATAACAGCAGCTGTTCATAGAGCACAGTGCTTTACTGGCATTTGGGTAGATTCCTCCCTCTGCATATCTGGGGGTGTGAAAGGCCAATCAGCTGTCAGAGCAGGATAGTTCTTCACAGCCACAGACAGCAGTCCTCATTTTTTGGGGGGTAGGGCCAATAAGGAAGAGCAGATGGAAAATGTAAGCTTTGCAAACACCCACTCTTCCAGGCCAAAGATAAAATGCACACAGCAAAACCTGCTAAACAAATAACAGAAGCATCCACCAACATTAAAATGTATACATCTAAGTAAAGGAGGATGGTGGGAGGGTGCTGCCAGTAAGGTAGTGTGTTCTACAAACACCTACTGTTACAGGTAAAAGGAACTTACCCAACAGTGCTGTGTTAAACAAACACTACCTTACTGACATTCAGGTAGACTCCCAGAGCATACTCAACCTGGGCAGAGGAAGGATAGGGGTTTAGGAGCCCTTGGAGAACGGTCCTAGCAAAGCCTGCTATGGATCTAGAAAAGGCATCCAGTCTGTAGTGTATGTAAAAGTATGGACTGAAGACTAAGTTGCTGCCTGTAGAATACTTCTAGAGTCCACCCTTTTCCAATATGTTGCTGAAGAGGAAAAGGCTATAATGGAATGTGCCTTTCCCTTGCCTGGATTCATCTTGCTATGGTGGGTGTAGCAAAAAAAAAAAACAATTCTAAAGAACAACCAATGTGTAATGGTTTGCTTAGGGACAAGTTGACATTTTTATTCTGCACAGAAGGAAATAAAAAGCCTTTTGATCTTCCTAGATGGCTTTGTTCTGTCAAAGCAGTACCTCAGTTGCCGATGCACATCCAAGGTATGAAGAATCCTCCCTCTCCAATTCTTAGTTTCTGTAAAGAACACAGGAAGACTGATAGACTGATTAAAAGTAAACTCTGAAACCACTTCAACATGGAAGAAGGATTAGTGCACAACACAAGCCTGTCCTTGTAAAAAACACGATAATGGTGCCCCACCAGGAGAGCTTGCAGCTCAGAAACTCTTCTTACAGATGCCAGAGCAATAAGCAAAATGGTTTTCCACATCAATAACCTGAGATAAGCATGAGTTGCTGATTCACAAGTTGGCAAAGTCAATTTTTCTACAACATAGCTGTTATCCCATGAAGGAGAAGTTTGTTTGCAAGGGAAGGTCACATATGCAGCACTCCATTCATAAACTGTTTTACCAAAAGAGAAGAAGACAGAGGAGGGATCCATAGGCAAACAAGCAGAGATGGTCAATAATTGCACTCAAATGGATGCATACAATAAGCCAACCTGAAGTAGTTCACACAAATATTTCAAGACTAGGGGGATATTAAACTCAGTGAACCCCCTACTCCCACTTAAGCACCACTTAGAAAACATCATCCATTTACAGTAGTAGATTTTCTAGTAGCAGGTTCCTTTAACACCTGCTGCACATCCTCATGAAACAGGTGCATAAAGGTAGTCAACAGTGAATCATCTGGTCTGTCAATTGAATTTTCTCTAAACTGGGGTTGTACCAGTCACCCCTGAGACTGTGTGGCCACGTTCAGTGTGTGAGGACGTTTGTGGTAATTACCCTTGGCCAATAACTTTAGAAGGAAGAACCAACATTGCCTGTGCAAATAGGGTGTCACCACAATATTTAGCATTTCTCTCTGAACTTTGAGAAGTACCTTCTGTATCAGAAGAAAGGGAAGACATAAAGGAATATTCCCATCCAAGGGAACAAGAATGTCACTGTCCTTCAAGTATGGCTGCAAGGATGGCTGGAACAGAATTTATCTAGCTGTCTGTTTTGAAAGGAGGCAAACAGTTCTCCTTGAGACATCTCCCACATCTGGACTAGATCCTGAAACACCATTAGTCTGTCTGCCACAACATTTACTCTGTCAGGATGCAAGAAACCTACAGAGTCAGAGGACACTGATAAGCCAGCTTCTAGGCCATCAGCCAACTGACACAAGGTGAAAGACCTCATACCACCCCCCACCCCCAATTTGTTGGCATGCCACATCACCTGTTCACCTGAAGTGGACCTGGAGTCCATAGGTAATGGAAGCATGAATCACTACCAACATCTCCTTGATATTGATGCACTTCCATGTGTTCTTGGGACTCGAAGTGCTTGCACTTGCTTCCCAATTGTCACAGCTCTCCATGTGAAGTCAGAGGAATCTGTCTTGACAGACTGCACCGAAATTGTATGGGAGAGTAAAAATCCTGGATTGACACTCCACTGTTCTCTCCACTACTGTAGCTCTTGCCTGATGAAGGGAAACACTGGCAACTGGTTTCCAGGGAATAAAGGTACTAACTCCAGCAATTTGACATACAATTTCATTTTTTCTCATGTGAAGATGAGCCAGTGGTATCAAGAGATAGGATGACATTTTTCATGGAGAATTCCAGAAACACCATTTGGTAAGAAAGAATCTTGTCTTTGCACAAAAAAGTCATTCTTATGTTGGAGTCAAAAAGACATTCTAGCAAGACAAGTCTTTTTGAGAGTATCAAGCACAACTTTAGAGGTTCAACTTGAACCTTAGGAGAGAGGGTAAGGCTGAAACCTTCTCCAATGTTTCCAAACACTTAGACGCAGACTCTGCAGAGATCAGCAAATCATCCAAATAACTAAAAATTTGGATGCCTGTAGTCCGACTAGTGGACCACTATTAGGGAACACATTTTGTAAACACTTGAGAAGCAGTGGCTACCCTAAAGGGCAATACAGAGACAACAAATATCAGATGCCTCTGGAAATGATGAGCAATTGGGATATGATAACAGGTATCCTTTATGTCCAGGGTCAACATGATGCAATGGTCTAGAAGAACAGGAAGCACTATCTGCAGGTGAGCATCATGAACTTGAGAATCTACATGAAGGTATTCACAAAGGACAAGTCCAATACTGGTCTCCATGCATTTTTTTTTTTTTGGGGGGGGGGGGGCAGGAAAATTTGGGAATAAAACCCAGTCATTCTCTTGGAAGGAGACACTGGTTCTATGACCCCAGAGTAAAGTATATGCTGCACAATAGGAGAGAATAATGAAGACTGAGCAATGGATGAGGAGGAACTCCACTGAAGAGAGCAAGATGGCCTTTCCACTGCCACTGGTAACCTTTGCCAGCAATACTGATGACTCACTTATCGTAAACCACTGATGACACACCCTCTTGTTGAAAGAACAATCTGAGTGTTGTAGCACCCAATTGGAGATGTAGCATAAACTGGGAGGGGAGTTATCCTTTTTGCAAAAAAGACCCCTTATGTTGGACAGAGGTATCACCCTGCCATTTCCGTTCACTTTTCCCTTTGTTACCTTAGTTTTTGTTAGGCTGAGCCTTCTGTTTAAGAAGCCAAAAAGTATCCTCTTTAAAAGGGGGAAACCCGGGAATACGAAACATTTTTGACATACCCTGCATCAATTTACCTCTGTCATCCCAGTGTTTAAGGATCTGATTACCTGCAGTACCAAATGCACAATCAGAGCATTTAAATGTCATTATTTAAGTTATCAGAAAATGTTTAATTGTGCAGCCATGCAGACCTCCTCATCACCACTGACAAAGCTGCATTTGTAAAAATAGTGGCAGCCCTTTCTAAGATACTCTTCAGTGCATTCTTTAACACCTGAGAAACATAGGACATGTGAGACAATAACTTTGACATAAACCTTTTTCTCAACAGGCAATCATGCAGCAAACTCTTCTAAACTATACATGCATCGCAACACAAACAGTGATAGTTAAATATTCTAAAAGCTACCATGCTGGACTGTTCCAGCTTCTATCTCGAAGATTTGAGCCACTTAACTAGTATATCTTGAGGTACTGGATTTGTGGAAGACCGACTTTTTATCAGAAATGTTAGCTGGAGACACAAAAGCAGGTCCTGCAGACAACGGGCCCTAGAGATGCAGTAAGGCAGGAGAAACTCTACAGTTCCTAAATACTTTTTAAGTGAGAGCCTCAGTAATCAAAGGAAAACTGCAGGCTTTCTTAAAAATATCATCCAATGCCAGCAACACTGAAGGGATCGGCTCAAGGATCAGCACCTCATTCTCCAAAAGATCATACATTCTGTCAATCTTAGGGGCATCTTGCCAGCATTTGAGAAAAAGAAAACGTGTTTGGGTTCCTGTATCTGCTCATCATCACAGAAAACTGACTGATCTGACTCAGATAGGTCCTCAAACGTATGATCCCCTTCAAAATCAGGATGCATAGCAGAAAATCCAATGGTGAATGCACTGGTGTTACTATTAGCCTGGGTATGCACCCTGCAACCAACTGTTTGAACAATGGATTTAGCCATAGTCAACATCTCCAGTGGGAAACCTGAAAGACACTGCTGCTCAACTATGTGGCTGGTTTTCTGTCTGTTCTTAACATGCACTACACTACTGGTAGAACCCTCAGAGGGAAATATATCAACCCTGGCAACAAATTCTGCACACCTGACCTCCCCTGCACCTAAGGAATTTGGTTTTCCCATGCATGAATCAGGTAATGGTACAGCCCTAGAGGATGCATCAAACCCCTTGTGTCATGCACAGTTGTGGTACCAACGCCACACCAGGGGACCTGGAGGTAAAAGAAGGTGAGTGGTCTGATAGCCTACTCTTGACTGAGGTTACTGTGCAGTCACAAGCCCTAGGATGAGACATAGTTTTTGTTTTATTTTTGTTTTTTAGGTGTACATGGTGGAGGAGGGGCACAGTTTCAGAGCCCATCTATCCAGGTTAGTATAAATTAGTGGTGAAACTGTACTCCCAGTATACAAAGGGATGAAACCCTTATATTTACTTTAAATTACAAATGTAAAGACTATTTAAGAAGAGAAACATAGATAATACTCTACTGAAGCAAAAAGCCAGTAATGCAGCAGTTAAACACCAAGCACCAACACATATCATCAACCCCCATTTAAAAAAAAAAAACAATAAATGGCTAATTTCAATCCCAAATGTATAAAAACTGTGTAATTAGCTTTATGCAAGGAATTAAATTCAAACTTAAGAATTTCTGTCATAAAATAAAATGGCACCAAAATCTCGATTTAAACAAAAACTCATTTAAAATATCATTAAATTATTTCATTCACCACTTTCTATGAGGATATGAAGAAAAAAAATGAAACAGCAAGCTTTCCTGTCAAAAGATTCAAAATAATACCTTAAATCAACCGAAATAACAGCTGCGATGTACTTGTAGTTAATCTGTCAAGCATCTAGAACACACCATAAAACACTTAGACTTATAAACTCTTGAGAAGCTAGCATTCAGCTTACCACAAACAGAATAATCCTTCACTGTTAAACATGCAATAATGCCCAACACGGTGTGTTATTGTGGAAATAACACCCGCCCAGGGGTGTTCTGAGGCCCGACACCACAGGAGGGGGTATTTACTTTATTTTTTGGTCACTTTCTCCTAAAACATCTGATTTGTTGCGAGTCATTGAAACAGAAGTTACTAAATAATTACATACATTTGAGTTTCAGACTTTTATTAACTTCAGAAAATTCATGCTAACACAAATCCTTTTATTTATGCACGTTTGTAATTTTCTAAGAGCAATAATTAAAATATGTTCCTATTTTTGAGCCTTTGTTACCCCTCTGTTTTAGGCTTTATCCAGATTTCTTCAGTTGAAAGGTTGAGATATGCAAACTTCATTACTGCTGCCAGTGGTCCAGTTCACACACACACACACACACACACACACACACACACACACACACACACACACACACACACACACACTCACACTTTATTTATTTTTTTCTTATTTTATACTTGCTAAACAGCAAAAGCTCTGCTTAGCGAGTGTAAAAAATGGTGGCCATTATTTTTTTTCTGTGCGGGCTTCACGGTAGCTTAATGTGCTAGCATGAAATGATGGACTCATTTTTTAGCAGGCATTACCTGTACATTAACACCTTGCTGGAGAATGTTCATTCTCCATTCAGGGTGCGATCTACAGGCTGCCCATTCTCTAACAAGAAATAAAGTCCTACAAAGATTTTTTTTTTCTTTCTTATAGAAACAAACGTATAAAAATAGAATACATTACAAGCACTAATAGAAAAGACAGAAGGGTGAATAAAATAAGCCAAATGTTTTCTTGTCTGAGCTCCAGAGATCAAAGTTGCCAGAGAAAGGTAGTCTTCCTAAAGATCCTTCTCTTCCAGTGCACTTGAAAAACCTGATGGCTGCTGTCTTTGGCTATGAAAGGCTATCCTGCTCTGGCTGTTGATTTGTCCTTCACTCACAGACATGTATGGAGCTCTGGCAGTCTTCCTGAGACAGGACAGTAGGGCAGTGTGTTTGTTGAACATCACTACAGAAGCACTTTTTTCCAAGACACACTGTAATACGCCTTCACCAAGTCCAAAAAGACATGTACACTATTCTAGGAAAATACCCCCTACAGTACATGTACAAGTACAAAGCATTGATCCACTATTCAAAAACTAGAATGGACCTCGCATTGCATTTCCTAAATCAGAGGATTGATACTTTCTGGCAAACTCAGGCAGAGGAGAGTAACCACTACAGTATGCTAGTTCTTTAACCAGCAGGTGGTGTGTACAGGGGGACCACATACAACATAGTTTAACACACGAATGCATACAAACTTTGTTTTATAATTGCTTCAACAGCATGTGACTTGCTTGTATATCCAGAAGACTTCATGCAATTGTAATAATTACAGCAATGTGTGTGTTCCATTTTATAAGAATGTAAACAACAGCCAGCAACTACGCTGAAAAATGTGAAGCATGCTAAATCTGAGTTGAACTTGAAAGTTTTACACAGGAGGAACAGTAACAAAGTCTGGTTCTTAATGAATGTCTCCACTGGGCTCAAAGGTTTAAAGCCATGCCTCTGATCATTAATTCATAAGTGAAGCTAGTTACATCAACACATAATTATTCACAAACTGCATTTTGTCAGCCATGTCAGCAGTTGCAATTAAATTAGTAATCATATAAGGCCAGGATTCAGAAACAGGCACAGTTGTTTGCAGCAAGGCTGCATCAAAACGGGCGTTTTAGTACAAATGCAGAAAATAGCAATTCAGAGACAGATTAGGCAAAATTAGAAAATACCTCATTGTCTGTCAGTTTACATTTGACTGAAACACTTGGTGATTACTGCAAGCAGTTGTTTGAATGTATGCACAATCTTTGCAGTAATCACTGCTGGCATCTGATACATTGCATTAACATAGGCACCCACTCATTCATATACACACATCCAAAGACACAGACGTACACGCACACATATGGGCACTCTGCCATATCTCTTACCTATCTGTGAGTATACAGAATGTCCTTGATATGTCAATGTCCTTTGTAAATTATGAATGATTTCAGTTATTCAATAATGTCAGTCATTACAGTTTAATATAGGCTATTATTCAAAAAATGCATCTGGATGCAAGACTTGTTGCAGTGTCACTTTTCGTTGTTGGGTATGAAGTCTGAAAATCAAATGTCTGCCATCATTTTCTGACTTCAGTCCACAATGCTTGTCAGTGATTTGGCAGAAAACTACAATTTTATGAAAAACTGACCAAAGAGTCAAAAATCTGGACAGTTGAAAGCTATGCCAGGGAGAAACACTCCAGACATGTTATTGGAATGTGGGAGGAAACCCAAGTGGACACAGGGAGGGCATGTAGACTCTGCACAGAAGGCATCCCAGATGAGAATTAAACTGGAGAACATCTTGCTGTGAGGCAACAACACTAACCACTGCACCACTCAGTGCAATCAGACAAAAGTATTACCATTTTTTGGGGGGATTTATTTAAGTTAGAGCTTACAGATGATATAATTTTTGATTCTATATATAGTGGCCTTCAAGACAAGAAAGAAATGTAACCCCCCCTCTCTCTCACACATACATACACACACACACAGATGCACGATGCACTTATGTATACACGTACATTGTATGTTATTTCCAGAATACTAAAGCCACAATTAAATAAACATAGATTGTTACTTATTGTCATATGCCAGTAATCAGAGACACACTACCTTAAAAATGATGATGAGAAGCAAGCTGACACATGTATTCATTAAATATGTATGTCAATGAAAATATGCATAAGTGGTGCAAATATACTTTGTTCTGGTCTTGTTCTTAGGTGTTATGTAACTAGAGAATATAGACTGAAATAATGACTGGACATCGCATATCCAAGCATCCCAGTTCTTTGCTTCCCTCACAGCCTGGCAACTGTTCCTGCCTTCCCAGACCCCTTAACAGGGTAATCCAGACATATGAAGGGCAAAAAAAGTTCCAGTCTGATGGCAAGTATGAGCTGATTCCATACAAATGGCAGTATTATTCTGGGATGCACCCTAACACCCACTTAAACAGTAGATGCAACTTGGACTCACATTCACAGATCATTCTGGTGTTGTATTTGGTATCTTACTCCATTTCAAAGACATCGACTTGCAAATGCCTACAGAACAAATGAAAAATAGGTCAGGTGGAAGGAGTTCATTTCATGAAACAGCGTCCTGTGAGGCCTCCAACTTCTATGCTTTTTTTCCTAGCTGTTATGTCTTATAGCCATACCATCCCACATAGAAGTGCCACTGTTTCACTACAGTTACAGTAGTAGGAGGTACAACAGAAACAAGAGCATCATCTGTACGTGAATGGGGGAGTCATGATTCTTGGCTGACAAGTCTTGCAGCCATTATCCTTATATTTATTTTTAACACAGGTTATCTCACTGCAATCATGTATGTACAGTCAAAGCAGGAGGAGAAATGTGAGTTGTGCACTTCAACTTGAATTTAAAAGTTTAGATAATAAACTAGGGTGGAAGATGAAAAAAATAAAAACAAATGTATTATTTTGGCAAAAATATGGAGGGCTGCATCCTTGCAACACAAAAGAATGAGCCACCACTGAAGGTGATAAAAAGATGGAAGACCGAAACAAATTTAAAGTCAAAACCCTAACTCTAAAGCTGTTTTGGCAGAAATAACAAATAAATAATTGGGACCATTTAGTCTGAAGACTAAACACTTCAGTGAATGAGAAGTAAAGCTTATTAATCCGAAAGACTTGAGGAAAGTTTGTTTTAATACTCTATTTATTTATTTATTTATTTATTTGCTGTTGGTTAACCAGGATAGTCCATTGGGCCAAGAGAACCCATTTTCAATGGAGTCCTGGGGAGAAAAGCTCCATTACAGATTACATATTATAGAGAGTTATATGCAGATTACATATTATAGAGATTTACATCCAAATTATTGTACATGACATCATGAGGAACAGTGATTACAATGAGTAAAGTTAAGCATTAATACAATCAAATAATAAAACATATTAAAGTTGAAATCAAATTATATCATAGGCACAAGTATAAGGAAATGAGTAGATAGGTGCATAAGGCTTTCAGGAGGATAGGAACTATTAAGGAATAGATTACTGTCTGAGGTAGAGAGAGTAAAAGGGGGAGTACAGTTGAGAGTATAGAAAGATTATGTGGAGTAGGAGCAGGAGCATTCACATGTGGATGACAGGTAGGAGTGATGATTTCAACTTTCAACTCTAAATCTTTCATATGTTGGCATATGTTGTGAACAGTGATTTTTTTGAAAAAGAAAGGAGAATAAAGTGATAACATATTTTCTTAGAAAGTTAAAGTAATCATTTATCTAAGATTTACACAGATATGAAAATACTCCTGGGTTTAAAGACAAAGAATAAAATAACAGTTTGGAACAAAGAATTCCAATGTTTTAAAGCAATGCTAGACTGATAAAATATGCTGTTACCTAAAGACTTTCACAGGAACAAAGTGAAGTGAAATCAGAAGTAAATTATATATGGAGCACCCAAGATAAGTGAAATCAGAATTAAATTATATATGGAGCACCCAAGATAGCCTAAAACGTACATAAGTGTGGAAGAAAAGGAAACTGATTACTGTCAAAGGTGAAAAAAAGTTGAAATCATCTAAATATATAATATGTAAAACAATGAGTTTTTTTATCAGTTAACTATGATAGAATATTTGGGGTGAGCCACTTGGAAAACAGTATTAAGCCAGAAATGCATACTTGAAAAAAGGAGATATATGGAGTTTGTGCATACCTATCAACCTGCAGGCATTGAAAATAGGGACAAGGGTCCTTGGAAAATATGAACATCCAGTCATACCTCTCAAATGTGTAGAATTTCACAGAATGTCCAGATTTTTTAAATCATATTTTTGGTCTACTACTCATAAATTTATGTTTTTTGGCAAATCATTGAGGATTGAAGTCACTAGACAATGACATACATTTGAATTATGGACTTCCTATCCTTCAGAAAAATTAATGATAACACAAACTCTGCTATTCTAGCAACTTTCTAAGTTCATAAAAGAAATATTTAAAATCTGTCCTTATTTTGGGGGCTTTGTCCCCCCTCCTTATTATTTTAGGCTTTATCCAGATTTCTTGCACAAAATGTCGAGAGGTATACATCCAGCCAAAAATCTGGGCAATAATCCTAAAACACTTTTAAAAAATGGAAAGTGACAAACATGAAGAAAAATATAAGCACCTTTTTTGAGATACAGTGTAAAATATGTAGACTCTAATGAACTGCATCACAAAATTCTACCACACAGGATCTTTTTTTTTTTGCTTAAGAAAAGGACATTGAACAATGTGTGTCCTCTTTTTTATGGTTATGTAGTAAAGTTTTCTGTGTAATAAACAGTTTCAAAAAACAAATGCCATGACGAGGATGCAGGGAATTGTGTGAAGAGTTAAGCCAAGCTTGAAAAGAGGGACATACCTCCAAAAATAGAGCCATCCTTAATCAGGCCTAAAAACAGGAATGCTCCTCAAACATAGGGACAATTGAGAGGTCTGTGATTGGTGTTATAAAGTTTTATAAAATGTAAAAACTGGAAATTACTCTGTTTAACAGGAGTGAGATTCAGACACCTGGTCTGTGCAGTAAACTGTCAGCATGCAGAAAAATACAGAGCTAAGGCAGCTCTGTATGCAAAGATAGTAGTGAAGGAGGGCTGCAAAAGTAATATGTTAGAAAGGACAAGTTGGCAGCATGTACACAGAACATATGCAAAGAAGCTACAGCACATACAAATAAATATGTGTGTGTGTGTGTGTGTGTGTGTGTGTGTGTGTGTGTGTGTGTGTGTGTGTGTGTGTGTGTGTGTGTGTGTCCACTATGTTCCCCATATGCTACCACTAATGCAGCAAAGTGACACTGTAATTCCTTCCTTACCCATTTTCCAGTAAGGGTTAATAACATCGTATGATGTTATACTGCTGTAATGTCTGGTACAAATTTTAAAAAATAGATGAGCTGCAAATGAATATTAGTACACATGAATGGGGGGTGTGCACAATAAAATTCAGCAGATGTTTGAAATACAGTCCTCATTCCTTTGCACTAGAGCTAGATATAGCCACTGCTACCACAGAAGGCTGTGCAGCTGTATTCCACAAAGCAAAGCTGTAGAGTTCATATGCATCTGTAGTAAAGGGTTTGCAGTGCTGTCCTGCAGTGCATCCACATAATAACAGTAAACTCCCACCAGTGGACATTTTATATCCAGTCTGCTGACAGTAAACACTGTCACCCTGCTATGCATCCTCCCCATATCCGTATGAGCCCTCCCCAAATGACTTCCTGTGCCCCTGTAATGTAATCACAGAAGTGTAAACTTATCTCTCAGCAGCATGGCAGTACACAGTGATAAGGCAATAGCTGCTAAGGAGCAGAATCGTACAGTCCTAGGTTCCATTCTCTCAGTCTCTCTCTCTTACCATTCACATATTGTAAGACGCATGCCTCACATCACCCCTGACAGCAGAAAGTTTTGCCCCCTGTCCTAGTATGTACAATCACAGAGCTTGCAATGCTATGCATCCTTTAAAAAAGCAGCCCCCCAATATGATTGCCCTTTAACTGCATCAGCATACAGCCTGCACTGCTGTATGGCCTCTAATCAACCCCTCCACATCATAAACCACAATATGTGCAGAGTGCTACTCTGCTGGGTGCCCTATTTACTGCCCCACTTCAAGGATCTATATCTAGTGACAGAGACATTCAGTGCACCTATACAATGTTTGACATTGTGAGCTGCTGCACACTGCACAATTCAATTCATATTAATTACCAATGAACTACTAGTGGCAGGCGAAGCATTCTGTTTCTGAATCATACCGCCTACTTCGAGGCGATCTATGCCTGACATACAAAGCTATGTCAAATCCAGAATTAATGGACATGCTCCACCTCAGTAAATCTAAATGCCTTAGAGCCACACGCTCGAGGGACTTGAACCTCAGCACAGAAATAAATAGAACTTGCTGGAGGGACAGGTTCATAACCCAGAGGCTCCCTTCACTCTGGAATAGAATTCCAGTTCATGTGAGGCAGAGCCCCTCACTGAATCTCTTCAAGAGGAATCTCGATAAGTGGATGGGGGATTGTAGGTTTGTCCCAGGGATTACTCCCGTGTCACTATTAGACAGAGGCACAGTAAACTAAACCTTAAAAAGGGCACAGTATACTCAAATCAAGGGGTGGCGTAAGCCATACAGAATCGGGCTAGGCTTATAATTGCCCCAGGGCAGATAGCCTAGTATGAACCTATGAACCTATGAACCTATACATTTGCTTGCAGTAAGGATGGAACACCATGTATGCTTTCTGTTGTGTACACAATACAGAGTATGTCCCCGGTATCTATGAATCCATCTTAGATTATAAAACAAATTTTAGTATGGTATTGGAAGCATCTGAAACCATTTTCATTTTACAAAACATCTCCATTATTAAGTAGAGATTTACCCTATAAAATATATGTACATTTTTGCATCAACAACAACTATGGAAGCATGTGTAGATATAGGGAAAGGTATGAAGAGTCTGTGGGTGAGGTGCGAATTATTGTAAACTATCTATTCTGCTTTTTTTTAATTAACTAAGGTAGTTAAAAACTGGAAAGGTAAAAAGTTTACAAGCTGTTAAGCAATCAGAATTATGATTGCTTAATGACAGTCTGCAAGCTATTGAACATCTTTTTTTTTTCCAGAATTTGACACCCTTCACAATTTGGTGGCCAGGGCAGTTGCTGTGTTCACATTACCCTTGCTATGTCACTGCATGGCAGCAAAATAACACTGTGAGGTAAACAGTAGTTCTTTATATAGAATACATTTACACCTTTCACAATTACAGTCTTTCAGTTGTGCAATGAGTACTGTCAAACATAACAGAATTTAGAAAACATTTATAGAAAAAAAACAAAAAAAATGTCAAAACAAATATGTAATGGACCTAGCAGACAGACACTAACAAAACACAGAAACACGTACAAAGATATTTGTGAACTGTCCTTCGTCAGAATATCAAGTGAGATATGCAAATGTCTCCTGAAAATATACCTCTCAATTTTTAAGTACAATAAATCTGGACAAAGCTAAAATGTGGGGACAAAGGCCCAAGTCAGGGACAATCGTAAACATTGCATTTATAAAGCTATTACGTTGTTAGAGTTAAAATTTTGTATTAGCACACATTTTCCAAAGGATATGAAGTTTGAAATTCAGATGTATGGCATTATTTAGTGACTCCAATCCTC
Organism: Protopterus annectens; assembly: GCF_019279795.1. Lineage (NCBI taxonomy): Eukaryota > Metazoa > Chordata > Ceratodontiformes > Protopteridae > Protopterus > Protopterus annectens. The sequence continues at coordinate 1,430,362,850 of NC_056728.1, forward strand.
AATGATTGCCAGAAAACCACACATTTTACGAGGAACAGACCAAAAATGTTACTAACTTTTATTATGTTTTAACCCAAAATGGCCTGCTGGGGGTGGGCATACTGCTGAGATCTTTTTGTTAAAACCTTCTCTTTCCCACAATGCATTACTTGTCTCCAGAAAATGGGATGATAATGCCCTACACTCTCATGCAGGGTCATCCTTCCATTCAGTTAGAACAACAGTACCCAGAATTAGTCATTTTCGAAATCTATATATACAGAGAGTGTCAAAACTTTTTCCCAGTGACACTCTGTGGTTTCTGTTCTCTGTTATGCCTTCAACATTCTGTGGTAAGCACTTTATTTTATTTTATGTACCACTGAGAATCAGCTGCAATGACTTTACTTCATCCAGTCTGTATTTCTCTCAGTTATATCAGTTTGTTTGACATTTAACATTTCAGTAGTAAAGCTTCAGTAGTAAAAGTGATAACGCATTTCTGTGGACTCTCGCTTATTAATGAAAGAAGGCAGAATTTAATGATAAGAAACTCAGTCATTTTATGAACCCAGTGGGATGGAAAGAAAAAGAAAGAAGGCTTACAAACACCTTGCTCTGGGGACTTTTTCCTGATTCACAAATATTTAAAACGTGAAGGTCAACTTAATGTAGGAACCATGGAGGCAAATTGCCAAAAAAATGTATTGTATGACTTCATCCAAACTCTGCATGTTACACACTAAGGAATATGAAAAAACACAAAAAAGGCACACAAGAGGAGGTACAGCTAAGTCATGCTTTACTTACATGTGACAGTACAGGAATGATTTTAAGGCAGGAAGATGACCACTGTGAAGAGAACATTTGGTTTATTGCAGTCCACTAAATATGGACATGTTTCAACTCCAGTAAATAAGGATACATGTTTTGACATTATTATGAACTGACCAACATGAAGTAGCAGAAGATTTTACTTATGTCCTGAAATGTTTAACTTAATTTTTAAATATCTTTGTCCAGATGCTTTCAAACAAATGAGACTACTGATATTTACATAAACTGAAGATTACAGATCCCATATAGGGCATAATGGCTGTTTTAGAATAATTATTTTCTCTGTTTTTAAATACGCCATCCTCTTAGGTTTTATATAGTACTTTTAAAAAAAAAAGAACACTATGGATAATTTCCAAGCCTCCCTTATGACATAAAGGGAAATTATGGTAAATAATGAGCCTTACAGCGACAAAGATTCCCTCTACCACCCACGTGGTGGTAGGGTCATTATTTCCTAGTAATGCCCACTCAGTCAGGCAGAATTGTCATGTGCATATATTATTCTGTGACTAAACACTGGTATAGCCATATTCTTAGGCTTCTGATAAAAATACTGCTGTGTTGTATTTTACATACAGCTAATTCAACAGATTAGAAACATGAACTGTTATAATAAGTGGACCTAAATATGTTTTGACATCCATCACATGTAAAAGGTATCTGGTATGTTCCGTGGAAGTAGTGGCGCTTCTAATCCCTCAAAGAAGCCTATACAAGACTGATGCATCATCTTTTATTACAGTTTTATATACTTATGATTATAGATTGGTATAACTTATAGAAAAGCATGGTAGCTCACTTGTATAATTTATTAATGACCATGTACATACTAAGAAACACTGAAAATGAGAAGCTATTTTTCATTAAAAAAGAAAAATAGATTTCCTGGCAATATTTTGCCTTTACAGATCATTCTTTACAGAAGGCTAATCGCTCAACACAAATCCATGTCCAGCAGCTCTGAATAATCAGAATTGCCATAAACCTATAAACAACGTAGTAACCAGTGAGATGCGCAATCCTTCTTATGACAATGCTAAAATCAAATCCCATTAATCTTGGCCTGCTGTTACTAGAACATATACAATGGGTGATTCAGTTTATTTAAACAGATGAAGCAAAGCATTACATAATTTATCAATGTTTTATCACCTCCTCTCCATTAAATGAATATAAAAGTAAGGCCTCATTGAAAACAAGTTGCTATTTGTCAGTGACAGATGAATGTTTCTGTCATGCAGGACTATAAAGGTTAAGTAATGGAGCTGATTTATTTTTGTTATGGACAGTAGTAAACACTCCACTTTGCTTGACACATCTGCTTACTGTCTTTCATATGCAGATGACCTTTAAATTCACTAAATTTTTATGGCTTCTTTTTAATAACACCACAGCAGTCATTTAACAGTGTATAACCAAGTGTAGCCCATGTAGTGGTTGTATAATAAACACTTACTGGTGGGGTGCTTTTATCACTGGTTTTTCATAGCTAGCAGGAGATGGATCTAATAAGGAAAGTTGTGCTTTTCACTAAAGCACAGGCATCTTAACAGCCTATATTTTTAGATCATTCTTATTATGTATAAAAGAACGTTTCCTGTCCAAAAACAAAAGGAGTAGTTCTAAGAATTTTATCAGCAAGATACAAGCCGACCCAGTGCCAACCTCCCATAGCTGCAAACTCAGTCTACCTCCTAAGCAGCCTGCTCTCAGTCAATATAAACATGTCAGAAAAGCTGCAATAGCTATACACTTTTTGGGAAGATAAAGCAGGGCTAAACTGTCAAGATCTCTTTTATATCACTCTTTAGAAAAAAAAATCTGATGATGCTCTTTTATTTTCATTTTTTGACTCGGGATTAATTAACCTTATGTTTATTGTCCAGCATCCAGATGAATTTTGAAAAAAAAAAAACAGGTAAGGTAATATCTGTCGATATGTAAGGGGTTTAGCCAAATTTTCTACATAGCAAAAAAATGTAAAACATATCCGAAAACACAAAACTCACTGCATTGTATCTGCTGGCAAATGCATGAGATCAACTCTAAAGCCATTGATAAACCCAGTATGACTAATTATATTAAGCCTGAAAAAGTAATCTTAAAACCCTTTTAAGTAGCAACATTCTCCAAAGGACGTCCTGAAACCATATCAGTGTCAGATTTTGGCAAGTTTACAGAATGGACTAGAAACCAGACTGCTTTCTAAGTAGTGGAACACAGTGAAGAAATAAGTATGTTGTTAGTTCTGGCAGAAACAGTGAAAATGTGTTAGTTACAATATCACATCTAATGAATTTTACCCAGATCCACTTAGCTGTTTTCAGGATTTTCACTCCAAGACATTATTTTTATGATGCAGTGTCATGAGTTCAAGATAAACATGTCTCACTAGGGGAAAAGGGAATCCTGCAGAACAAGAGAACGCTCACCTTCTTGTGAGAAAGCCATAAGTTCTGGCATGAAATAGAATGTCTATTGATTGAATGTATGTGTCTCACTCATGACATTCTCTCAAGAAATTATTACACCTAGGGTGAAAACTACCAAGGCTATGTGCTCCAAATGAAATGCAGAAGCCAAAACATTTGGCATTTTCAGTACCCTACCATTTTAACATAGTGCTGCTATGATGCAATAACATGAATACTGAGGTTCATTGTACTAAAAGTTGATTTTGCGGTATACTTTACTTTGGGGGAATGCATTTTGATTTGTAACTGAGAAATGCAGCTGTCATATTCATAATTTAGTTCAGAGAACTAGCCATGTACTAAACTAAAAATCAGTATCATGAAAATGTCCACAGATAAAAGACTGCATTTGCCAAAAATAATACCAACTCATTGCTATTTAACATAGATTCATGGGTAAGTATTAGGGTAGCTGCCTTTGCAGACCATTTTTAAGCCTAGCCTATTTTAATTTTGCGCTCAAAATAACTTCTCCCATTTGGTTATAAATTAGCCTTACACAACCCATGGCTGATAATTATGTATAAACCCTAATGAGAATAACTGGATCATACCATATGTGACAATGTGAGGTAGTGCCAGCTATGCCAGGAGGAGTAGGGCAGTAGATATGTAGCATATGCCAGCATAGCTAGCTGGAGTTTTGTAAATAATTATATGTCATTTGTATATCAAATGGATTTGTACAGATGCATGTGTTTAATATATATTTGTAAAGCTGTATGTGTTAAAAGTGTACCAACAGTGGGTCCTGCTGGACAGAAAAGAAATACACCTAGATGTTAGACAGTATTGCAACTGTTGAAATGAATTTATAGTAAGAGAGGAAACTGGAATAGAAGAGGTTAATTTCAGTCCAGCTACCTTTGAAAAACTAGTTTGAAATTAAATTACCTGGTTTTTAGGCCATAAAGATTGTATCTTGCAATTCTGATTGCAGCCAGAGGCAAAATGTCTGTGAAAAACAGGACTAAGAATCCTACTGTATTGTCCTTAGGGGTAAACTAATTGTTACCTTGGAAGGGTGGAAGTTTTTGAAATGGTTTTATAGCTTCTAGATCCTATAACACATCTTAGCAAAGCTCTATGCATATGTATGGTGACACATAACAATGGAGGGCATAGAAAATGTGCAGCAAATTTAAACAAAAAAGCAATCAAAATGAGTGGCTGTGAAGAGCTTGTCACAATTTGGATATTCTGTTTTCATACTGATGATGCAAAGTTCCAGAGAAGAAATTAGAGACATTTGTTCAAAAGGAGCATGTGCACTAGATGTTGTATGTAATATAAAGACTGTGTCTGAAATATCTTCAGCTAACAGGCAGAAAGAAAGATGGCCAGACAGACAGCCAAGAAGCTATTCCTGTAGATATTTGAAGCAACAGTCGATGAGGAAAAATATGCTCAACTATGTCCAGAACATTCTGTCAGAGTATCTGATGGGGACTGCTGTGTATCAGTTCCCAGCACATCAGCATCAGAAATGCAGACCACAGATGCTTACAAATGCTCCAGGTATACAACATTGTTAAGAAAGACAAAAAAACTGCACAGGCTACATTGAGAACTGAAAAGTAATAGCTGAACTGTGTTTCAGTATGCTGCTGTTGTCCTTGGACTTTGTTCAGTAAAGATACATTTTGTGTATGAGTACACTGGACTGTACCTTGTACAGCACTCTTTAAATTTGAGAAGAATGATGTACCGCATGAGTTAAGCTAATAACACCAAGATTATATAAAATGGTGATATGAAAGGATATTAACTGTCAGGAATAGCGTATCAAGTAATACTAAAAATGCTGATAAAATTGTTGAGTTCAACACTTTTTCAGATAATCAAATTGAGACAAATTACATTAATGGGATCAGTGGCAGGGCATACAGAGTTCTTTTATCTTACAGTCTTGGATTTACATCATGCCATCAAATACTGGCAATCAAAATTATTAATGTATTTTTTTAAATATACATTGCTTTCAGAGAATTGTTTTACAAGAGCATGAGATAAAGGCTTCCAATAAGGCACTGAGGCCTCTTACAGATCCAGAACAGATAATTAATAAAAATTACTACTAACAGAAATGCATATTTGGATACTGTGAAAGTCTAATTATTTTTGAGTTAATCTAAAATGTACATTACTGTACTGCACTATCAAATTTTTTGATATTGTATGCTTCCAAAATGGAAAAAAATTAAAATAAATGAAACGTGCATCCAGATGTTTTAATGTGCAAATATGTACAATATGCTGCATCACAAGCAAATTCTTCTGGGGTGGGGGTGGGGGCAGAATGTGGTGATACCATATTATGTGAGGATCTGTGCAATCTGTGGTACATTGGTCATACTCCTCTACCTAAAGGGGCTTTACCCATAATATATGAGTGATATTAACTAGTAGCCCCTTTTGAGTTGGCTGTGAGCCAGAGAAGATGGACATGTTGCTGTGTTACACAAGAGTGTGTTCATTTATGGAAAACAGATGCAACACATTTATACACAGCAAATTTGGTCTCCCACATGTCTGGTGTCATGAAATATAGCACAACGCATGATGAGGAATCCTTATAAGATTCCCAAATAACTTAATTGTATCCTCACAATACAAAAGATTATTATCTTTAATATAAGGCTCTCTTAGATCACCTAGCTACTCAGCCTGTCTATACAAAATCTCAAAGGCAGCAGTTTTAGTAATATTTTAAACAGAAAGAGAAACAAAGTTAACCATCTTGCATCCTACCCTAGCTTTGAACTACACCATGTCCCATTCCTAATATTCTATCACAAATAATACATTACTGCAAAAGTACTGTAACCCTAAATCCATATGGAATGCAGTCTCCCTCTTATAACTGTACATTTTACAAACACCACCCTGATTGACACTACAGTAAATGGGACCTCAGTTTAATGTCTCATCTGAAGGACAGAACACTCAGTAGAGCAGCACCCCTTTATGCTGCACTGCAGTGTCAATAATCTCAAAATGTGACTTACTGACTTAGACCCCCTCAATTATTTGTTCTAAATTTCCAAGTAGAACATGTGTGTGTGTGTGTGTGTGTGTGTGTGTGTGTGTGTGTGTGTGTGTGTGTGTGTGTGTGTGTGTGTGTCTGTGTGTGTGTGTGTGTGTGTGTGTGTGTGTGTGTGTGTGTGTGTGTGTGTGTGTGCTTGTCTGTCTCTGTCAGTATATGTGTATGTTTGTGGTTTGATGGCAGTGCTATGACACTTAGCTCTGTGAAGCAAATGACACACCACTGCATTTTAGGCCTGGATAGTACAGAGGAATGGGACATGCTGGTCACACAAAGCAATGCCTTTGTGTTGCTAGTTACTTATCCTTGGCCTGCATACTAGTATATGTCTACATCTTAATAGCCCATTATACTCTGTGATTGACATCAATGTCCCGCTATGTTTCCTGGCCACACTGGGCTGAGTGGGTGACTTTTGTGTGTTGCTTCATGCCCAGTATTGCATGCCAGACAAATCATAGGGTAGAAATGCTCCATCAAATGTACAGGCATGATACAGCACTATTTTACATGCTGCAAGTCAGTGTTTGTGGGAATATATGGCAGATGTATGCCCATAGTAACTTACTTTGCACATGTATACACTGTTTCTTACATATTTCTCTGTCTGGGTAGCCACATTAGTATTCAGAGAATGTCTCACACTTCCTACACTCACTATAACAGTGGTGGCTATATTAAACCTTTGGGTTTGGACAGTCAGGGTTTTTTGACAAATTAGCATTGCTAGCCCACCATACTTGGTGCACCAGTTCTATTCAAAGCTGGGATCACCTCTATATAGAGTTTCCACACACTCTATGTAGACACATGGGTTTCACTTCACACATTTTCATCTCACATTTGCTTGTGTGTGTGTTTACATGTTTGTGTCCTGCAACGGACTGGCATGTTACATGTTTGTGTCCTGCAACCGACTAGCATGCTATAATGCAATGGTTCCTTCCCTTTACTCACTGTTTGATGGAAAGGCTTTGACTCCTCATAATCTTATGCCATGAAAGGAGACACTGCCAGCACAGCTATCTGGAATTTTGTAAATAATGATATGCCATTTGTGAATATCAACATGATTTATATAAGATGCTTGTGTTACAAATGAATTAGAACTGTATGTCATGTGTATATCAAACTGCTGGTAGAGAAGTGTATGTTGAAAAGGTATTTTAGAAAATGCTTGTGCTTAAAATGCAATCACAGTGTGCCCTACTGGAAAAGAACAAAAATGTACATGCACTATTTTAACTGTTTAAATGTATATATTTTAACAGTGAAAACTGAAATACAGGAGGTTAACTTCAGAAAAATAGCTAAAATTAAATTACTTTATGACCACACAATAAAAGATGGTATCTTCCAGTTTTCAGTGCAACAAGTGACACAGAGTCTTTGCTGAAAAGCTTTATTTATTGTCTTCAGAGAGAACTATTTACTACCTCTCAAAGTTATGAAGGAATGCAATTGTTTTACGACTTCCAGCATCTGCCAAAGATCTGAGGTCTATGCATTTTCACAGGTAGATTCTAAATACTGCCAAGCTTCCAGCAGTGGTGGTTTCACTTGGGATAGAGTCAGATGACAAGAAATTATGTCATTCTGCAAGCTATCCCAGCAGCAATATTTGGCATATTAATTTGAGGAGTCCTTTAGTGAGACAGAGCATTCATTCAGTCTTAGACCTTACAAGAACCATTCATCACAACATCTGCCTTGCTCTAATTAAGTAAGTTAACTAGGGAATAGTATAATTTTCTTTGATATAATCAGGAATATAGTGAATCTTAGTTTAGATATTTTTCTTTATTTATTTGAGACTATCCTGCTTTGTTGTTTTAAATATTTCCTGTGGTTTTGAACTCAGATGTCACTGTGAATATATATTAGTAGTGTCTTGTTCTTTTACTATTCATTATGAAATATATTTAAACCATCTACTGTGGCTGATCTGAGTAGAGATATTTAAGTTTTGAGAGTATGCCTATTTTATTTGGTGACTTTGTGTGGGCCACTCTTAATAGCCTTGCTCTTGGTCAAACTACCAGTTGTATTAATATTAATATTGCACAGTAAACTTGGACACCCTTTGTTAAGGGCCTTAAAGTAGCTGATAAGGAGTAGACTAGTGGCAGTGGTAACTACCTTATAGTCTGGACAGAAGGGGGCATAGCTAGTAAACCTGTGCCAGCCTTTCCCAGGTGTGTGTGCGTGTGTGTAAATCAAACCTCAAAGGGTGTGTGGTCAGCTACTTGGGCAGGGACACAAATCACTGGTTGGACAGAGAGTGTACTGGAAGTCTTGGCTTGGTTACTCAGCTGAGATCTCAATTCTATAGCTGTGCCAATGGGGAGTCATACTGGGGATCTGAAGAAAGAAGGAGAAACCAGCCCCAGACTGACTGTGGTCGCTGTGTGCTCTTAAGGGAAATTGCACTTGATGCTGAGAGCTGCATCTGGAAATACTGTATGTGTACCTGTTATCCTCCCAGTATACATCTCCCACTGTTCCCAGTGGTAAGGATTGAGGCTCCTTGACTACTGATCCAGTGGTGGGTCATCACATCTTGAATTTGTTAAAGTTGTCACTATAAATGGATAGCTACATGTTTTACCTCTGAAACGGGTGTCACACTGTTAAGGCGAATAATGGACGCAGTACGCAGCATTTGCTATGATTTACTTTGCTTCTGATGTACCTGCTTTTTTGCTTGTTTGAATATCTTTCACATGACTAAGAACAGCAGCATATCCACTATGCCACAAATGCACTCTGTTGTCTCCATATCATGCGTGAGTTTTCCCTTGTATTTTACTGTTTATTGGACATACGTATGGATTGCCATATTTTGTAAATTCCAATCTAAGTTGTTTCTACTTGTTTTTTTATATACTTTCAATATCAAGCTCATGACATGCAAAAAATAGCAATGCTGTAAGAAGAAACCCGAGTCTTCAGAACTGTAACTGATATAAAGAAGAAATGTATTGCCTTAACAGTGATGGACTAGAAAGAAAGTTTGTGAGGCAAACATCATATATAAATAGTTTATATTAGTTTACAGATTAAAACAACTGAAATGGTTCCTGATAGACTGCAAAAAATCTTCATAATGAAACTACACGGAAAGGCTGTCAGGAAATGTTACTTCTGAAGAAATACACACTGGAATTAATCTTAGTGGTTTACCAGAACCCTCTCAATTTATACAGAAGAATACAAGGCTGGGCTAGGAGCTGCGCTTGTTTCTCTGCAAGAGTTACCTTATACCCTCAAATATAAAACAAGAAATTTATTTTATAAAATTGTCTCAAAAAGGGGCTCTGCTTATGCCTGTGTAATATGATAAATGAAGGAAGAATCCTGTGCCCTAACAGCAAAAATAAAAAAATATATGCAGGATAAAATGTCCCATAATATAAGAGCATCTGCTCATAATGATTAATGATTCACATTGCTTTGCTTGACAATCACCTTCACAATTATAAAGAAACTGAGTGAAACAATGGCTACAGTCAAGTATTTTAATTTGCTACTGTTACTCATATCCACACCCACCATTCTAATCACAATAATGGTCAAAGTAATCTATTTCAAGCTCAATTTTTTTGCTGTCATTCACAGCCCTCTTCCCTAAAGCACAAACACATATGGCCACATTGATGTGTTAGTTTCAGTTTTGCAGTTCTAATTAATTTGCCTACACACACATGCACATACAAATTGGTACAGCAGTCACATAAATAAATTTCACTTTTAGGTTTACTGCTGTCTCTCCCAGACACTCTTGCCACATACCTGGATCAGTACAGTGCGTGCAGTAGTATATTTAATTTTTATTTGTGGTGCCATCATTCATAGACACCTCATGCACACTCCCCATTTACTACAGTGGCCACAGTACTTTATCTCAGATTCAGCTATGTTGCTGCCATTCAGATATACATCTCAACTCCCCCAACACACACCCCAGTCTGTACTGTGGACATTGTTGTCATTTACAGTCACAATAGACACACACACACACACACACACACACACACACACACACACACACACACACACAAAAATAAGCACACTCTCTGGTATTTATAAAAGCCACAGTAATATATTTCAATTTCAACTTTCTGTTGTCATTCATAAATGGCACCCTCCTCAATTACTGCAATTAAAAAATACTTGCTGGTGTCTTATACAGTAACAGAACACAGACTGATTAGCCATGTATTGCTACTCTGCAAGTGGGAGGGGTTAAACTGTTATGTTCCTTCCTTCATTCTCAAGTGCCCTGCCTTATCTTAATATCAGTGCTGATTAGGATAAGGGGGAAATTAGATAATGGATAAATGAATGAATTAATGAATGAATAAATAAACAAAAATCTTACTGACACTTCAACTTGTACAAGGGTTATTGCATTTTAATGGACTCAATCTCTGGTTTTAAGATTCCAACTTAACTATGAGATAGACTTATACTCGAGCATTTATTTTACTGGCTATTAAATAAAAATACCTGTCTTGGTGGCTAGCAACTGAAAAACAATACACACACCAACACATGGAATGTTTAGGAACTACTCTAATGGTAACTTCCTACTATTAAGTAATAATCTGGCAAAATTCCAAGCGTCATAACTTTGAGAACATTGTTGTCTAAGCAGAAATGTTCAAAGAAAACCTATGGAAGCATGTTAAAACCTGCATAGAGACAGCTGTACCCAGCAGGAAGAAGTTCACAACTACTTCAAAAAACAAGCCACCGTGGTGGAATCACAACATCAGTATGCTGTATAACAGAAGGAAGAAAATCATGGCAAAAATTAGGAAACATAGCACCCACCAGGATAAAAACACTCTCATTAAACTAAACAAACAACTCAAAGGACAAATAAACTCTACCAAAGCCAAATTTGAGGTAAATGTGGCCTTCCAAGCCAAAGACAACCACAAAGCATTCTTTAGCTATGTCTACAAAAACAAAAGCAATACACAATTGTGTGCTGAGCATATTGTTAATGGAGCCACTTATACTAAGTTAGAAGATAATAGCAAACATACTGGCAGACAAATTAAACTCTGTCTTTACCCTTCTCTCCCCTCAACCTCACCTCAGAAAATGCAATCAAATACAACTCCCCCTACTATCACTAGGGAATAGGTCCTCATTGCTTTCTTTAATGCCAACACTTCATCGATGGGCCCAGACAATATTCCAGTATGCCTTTTAAATAACACGAAACATGACCTATCAGGCCCTCTGGAATTGCTATTTAATTGTAGCCTCCAATCAGCCATTATACCTGAAGAATGGAGAACAGCAACAGTCATCCCTCAGCACAAAATCTACAGACACTGGAAACTACAGGCCCATAACACTTACTTGTCTCATCTGTAAAGCTATAGAAAGAATTATCATGGAAATGATCAGTCATGACATAGGAAACCACCAGACACAACTCAATTTGTTTTCATCAAGGGCAGGTCATGCCCACTAAACCTGGTGAACTTCTTTGAGAAGGATGAGGGCAAAATGGTTTTCACTACCTACCTAGACCTGGCCAAGGCATTTAACACAATACCCTACTTGGGTATTACTGACAAACTCATGAGGTTATGTAAAAACCCTTATGTCACCCAAGGTATAGCCAGCTGGTTCACAGCAAAACCCAAAACGTTAAATATAGGGAGTTCACCACTGTAAACAGGCCAGTCACAAACACAGTCCACCAGGGGTCAGTTCTGAGACCATTCCTTTTTGGCATTTACTTCTCTGAAGTCAAGGCCAATGTCAAGAGCCTCTGGCTGACTAAATTTTCAGATGATTGCAAGTCAGAAACCCCTACTGAGAAAAATGTTCTCCAGGAAGGGCTGGCATGGACAAATAATGTGTCCGAGCCATGGATTAAAACTAAATGCCAAGAAATGCATAATGGTATCCTTTGGAAGTTATCCACCCCTGGTAACTATCATATTGACTACACATTTCTAAGAGTTGATACAGTAGTCAAGGACTTGGGACTATGCAATGACAGTAATCTAGCCTTTGACCATCATGTGTCTACAGTAGTGAGGAATTCATTCTATGTTGTGTAACTTGTAATCAAAGATATGGAGTACAATGTTCCCTTTGGTATGTTCCTATACAGGCACATCTAACAACTGGAACACCCACAGAGATTCCTCACTAAAAGAATACAAGGCATAAATAACATGTCCTATGCATACCACCTCACAGGCCTATCCCTGTATTCTGTCTCCTACAGGCTGTTGAGACATTCAAGCCATTGTCAGACTCGTTCCTGATGTACCTTCTGCATATCCATAAAACAAACAGCACCACAGAATTACCTGTTCTAAAGAATTAACCTTGCCTGTGATATAAATAGGACCTGCTAGAGAGACAGGTATGTATCCCAGGGACTACCCCTTCTCTGGAACAGACTCCCCATCCATGTGAGACAGAGTTCCTCCATAACACACTTCAAGTATAGCTTGGACAATACAATGGGGATCAGGAAATTCATCCTTGGTTTGGCACCTATGTCTTTAATGGACACAGTACTAGTAAATAGTTCATTTCTCAGGCCTGTTCTTTTAAATGTTTCATCTCCCAAGCCCCTGCTTATACTGATCGAGGGTACCAGAACTTGTGAGAGATTGCAGATGCATGGCTAGGCTTTAAAACGTCCTTGTCATTGTTAACCTAATACACACCTATGAACTTATGAAGTTATCTGAATATCAAAATAGAAAGAAATATTATGCAAGTAATTCAATCTGCAAAGGCAATCAGGATGTTAAAGTGCTACTTAACTGAAAAAAGTGACACACTATGTACATATTATTTAATAGCTACTTCTTCTTTTGGGTTTTCCTGGTTAGGGGTCGCCACAGCGGATCACCTGTCCACTCATGACTGGCAGTGGAGTTTTATGGTATCGAGTTGCCAGCCCGGCTCCCAACCTTCCACAGAAGGCACACACATGCACACACTCACACCTAGGGCCAATTTAGAGTGTCCAATCCACCTACAGCATGTCTTTGGGATGTGGGAGGAAACTGGAGCACCTGGAGGAAACCCGCGCGACTACAGGGAGGACATGCAGACTCCATCGAACTGGAGAACCTCTTGCTGTGAGGCAGCAATGCTAACCGCTGCACCACAGCGGCCGCCCTACATATTATTCAATAGCTACATGCAATTCATTTAGAATACATAGACTGTGAAAAGTATAGATATGTCAATCATATCTGAAATATATGCAGACCTTTATATATATGCAAGCACATCCAGTTTGACTGAAACAGCACTCAGCATAGCAACTGGGTATGACAGATTAAAAGGAAGAGAAAGTGATAGTTCAGGCTCCACTTAAATACTATGGTTCCAATAAGACACTGCATTGGATAAAAATGAAACTGTAACTGTTTCTCTGATACTATGTTTCTATTCTTGTTAAAGGGCAAACAATATAGGCACATATTTGTTAAAAGTATATTTACATGGCTTAACTCTAAAATGTCATAGACTGACAAAAGATAATGTATTCTTAAAACATACAGAAATGTAGAAGGAAGGAGGCATTTAAGATGTCTTGAGATTTTCATCTAGCATGATACAGCTACTATCTCTTTTGTTTGAATCAGTTTCCATTTGCCACACATACCTTTCAAGGTCACCTACTACCCATCACTCTGGCAAGGCATTTCAAGATCTTACAGCTGTTTCCACTAAATGATATATTTTTTAATTTAACTATGAACAATTCCCCTTCCTGCTATCACCCATCAGAACTCTTTCTGCTAATTATGTGAGAATGTAGTGTGGACAACACATAATTCTCATGTTACTTCTCTCTTTCAGCTTGTAATAGCCAAGCACACAGAACTTTTTCTTGTATTGCAGAATCAAAATTCCACATAACTTTCAGCATGCTTTTAGCCTAGGGCATGCTATCCACTAGCATAACTCAGACATGTAGTTTTCAGACAGATAATACTATATTTGGAAGTCTCTTGCACTGAATAAAGAGCTTATATATTTAAGTTCACCAAGAGTTCCATTATAAAGGAGTTTTAACTCTTACAGATTTTGTGCTATACAATACTTCTTTTAAACTTTATTTATTTTTAAGATCTTGAGTCTTCTCCCTTTACATTATACTGATGAATTACCTACAGCTAGAAATGGAGCCCAAAGAAACTCTAATGACATAGCAGAGACTTCACCTTGCATGAATTATTTTGTAGCAGCAGATCGAGTCTTTCATTTATAGAAAAAGACAAGCAGGGGGATAGTACTGGAATGCGCATGAACTTTTTAAATTCCTATGTTAAATTTACTTGGGTGGCATTATAGTCAATGCAGATGAAAACATGCATATTACTTTTTTCTTTTTAATTTGTAGCCATAACAGATTTTCACATTTCATCTGCTTCAGTTGTATGTTTTTTTTACACCCCTTCATTAGGTCATCTCTACTTTTATATAGTCTTACTTTGACCAGACAGCAAGAATTTCCTGTTTACCAGCAAGAACGTTTTCTGTTTTACAAACAGCAATCTGTGAACTTTCTAAATCCAGTAACCTTCGCCATGTCATCCCAGTGGCTAGAAGTTTGAGCTTGTGCATGTAAAGAGTAAACATATGTAGAAAGGAAATGAGATCTCCATGGCAGAGGAAAAGTAGGAAGTCAACACAATTAAATCAAGACAAGTACTAACATTCTAACAGTAAACAGGCAAAAAAAAGAAGCAGAAAAGCACTTAACAAGCCACAAATAAGAGGTAAGTGGCAAAGAGCACAAAATGAAATGTGGAAAATTTCTGGCAGATTTTCTGGAAAGCATAGTCTTGGCTTATCTGTAGGTACCAATCTGAGTTGACAGAGGGTGTTTCTCTTCACTAGGCATAATTGTTTAGAATGCAGAAAATTAGTTTTCGCACTCTTAATAACCGACCACTCCTGTCTAACAACTTGCAAAATATTAAGAACTTGCACATCAAGTAAGAATGGAAGAAATTCTGTAACCAAGGTGTATTGTTCAAGCAGCGTATCACTGTGTTTACAATGGCCTGGGATAGATTGTTTACTTTTTTAAAAAAGAAGCTAAACTGGAGATCAGCAAGGATACTTAGATCCTCAAAAATACAGACATGCAATAGACAATGCAGTACTTAGAAAAAGAAAACAATTTCTACTGTGGAACCTCAGATGACACTTCCAACGTGGCTATCTTTTTGTCATCAGATAAGTTTAACCATTTCCATATCTATCACATCTACAGTGATTTCTACACATCCATTCACTGCTTCCTTTTCGGTTTAAATGACTTAAGGTCATTTTAGAGGCTTCAAAACTGCTGATACAGAAGTATCTAGCATTTGCTTGAATTAAATATTTGTATTAAAAGAAAGAGAAAATACTGTGGTCCTCAAAATGACAGATTAAAACAGATGGCAGCAGAATAGGCAGTTAAGAAGCATAAAATGAAATTGAGGAAAATTAAACTGGAAAATGCATTTTATCTTAATTTGATGTACTACATTACAACAGTGTCCATGAAGCACTAAAAGTAATTAGTATCAATTTTATTTTGTTCTGTTGCCAAATTATATGTAAAGGCTATATGTATGGGACTTGACAGGTTGGAAAATTTTGTATACAAGGGAAATACTGGAATTAACTTTGGACATGCTTTGATCCTAGAAT
>NC_056728.1:1430381396-1430476396 GCF_019279795.1 Protopterus annectens
TTTGTCCGTGGATCAGATATCCTTACTTATGAGGTGGGCCATGTAGAAAGCTTTGCAAACAATGGCACCAACATGGTGGTCAAAAATCAGATTGCTATCAACATGGGTGCCCATATCTCTCACTACTGATTGTGTACTTAGGACATTATTGTGATACTATGCGGGGATGTCAATATATATATATATATATATATATATATATATATATATATATATATACACACACACATCATATGTGTACATAATTATATCTAATACACATCTATATATATATACACATACACAGCTGTGTGTCACTCTCTCTTTCTCTCTCTATATATATATATATATATATATATATATATATATATATATATATACACACACACACACACACACACACACACACACACACACACACAGATATATATATATATATATATATATATACAGTAAACTCTCAGTTAACCAGAACTCAAGCAACCAGAAAAAAAAATTAAGAAATACAGTACAATTTTCATGTGCTGCACTATCTGTCGTCCCCCCCCGCAAAAACATACCTTATGTTTTCAGAGTTTTAGACTTTTAAAAAGGAAGACAGGAATAAATTCCCTCTCTCCCCAACCTAAGAACAAGTCAAAAGTTAAACCAAACAGATAGTATAGGGTGCAGCATTAGTCAGATCTATTTTTAATAGTAACTCTCAAGCAACCAGAAACTACAGTTATCCAACATTTACCAATCCCTATGGGTGACAGTTAACTGAGAATTTACTCTGTGTGTATATATCTAAAATGCTCAACTTCTCTGTCTCTTTTCTCCCTATATATTTTCCCTTCTATGAATAAACAGCAATACAGCATTTTAAATATTTTAAATTGACTGTTTCTCTCCACTAGAACAGTACCTTACTGTACTGTGGTGGTTTCACTTTCAAAAAAGTTTTGTCCTGCCCTGGAAAAGCTTGCTGCAGTCTCCAATTCACTGATGTCATCAAGGCCACTGAATACAGGTAGTTTTCTGGCCATTTCCCTCCCCAAACTGACATCACCACTACTGTCCTAAAAATTCACCCATGCTGCGATGTCACAGTTCCCTGGTCCTTCCTCTATCCATACAGAAATTAAAGGCTAGAACAAGAAAATAATACATGAGTCAAGTCTCCTGCTGTGAGCTGTCAATCACAGCAGGTAACATCTCAAAATATCTTAGCACATTGAAAGCTGGGGAAGTTAGGTGTGAAGGGGATTGGGAGATGAGTCAAAGTAGTACAATTCAGGCTTCACAAAAGAATGAAGTTTAGCCATTCTAAACAGAAGCAGTGTAAAAAGCACTTTGAAAGTCTGTTATGTAGCATTTGCACTGTTTGTGTTTTAAGTAGTCATTGAACAGCATGAAATGTTACTTAAAACTGACTGAAAGACAGCAGTGTATGCATTTAAAATCAATGCAGTGACAGGAGCTTTAGGAAGAAAGAAGCCTGCGTGATGTAATTTTTACAGAAGAGCACTACATTGTGGCATACCTAGAGGCAGACTAAACAATCAGAATTACTTCAAAATGCCAAATTGCATGTGAACAGACTCAGAAATTATGTATAAAACTATTTAAAAACCTGTAAATAGTCCCAGAATGGTGTTAAAATGTAGGAAACACCAAACTATGATGAAATAAACATGTTGTTTTGAGCCTGTGGGTGTTGTTTTCTCTTTAAAGGCCTTCTATAAAACAGAAATAACTTGTTATTTCCTACACAAACTCCCAATCTATGTTAAATACTTGGTGAGAATATAAAATAAGTAGGACTACTTGAATTTTACTCCCTGCAACATCAACTTATAATTCTTCTGATGCTGTTTGCAAATGGTCTGCCTTTTATGAATGCTTTGTCACCAGTTTAAAACAACTCAGGGAGCACTTCTTTTAGTGTGTTCATGCACATACTTGTTTTACGCTTTACATTAAACATGGCAGTCTGTCACCCAGTGCCATCCATGTGAATGAACATGGTAAGATTTTTATCTCATTGGCAGCAACAAATATGCAATGCATTACTGCTCACCTCATCACGAATGTTCTCTAATGATGTAACTTAATCTCAGGTCCAGGTACACGAAAGCATTCAGTGGAGTAATTGAGGAATATTTTATGACAACTCTTTAAAAATTAAGATGCTTAAGGGTTAAAACAGCACTGAAAATAGAGGTTGACTGCATAGAGGTATTGAAGTTTTTTTGGTACTCTTGATAAGAATGAACTTGCCACTATGGTTTTACAGTATGATTATCTCATGACACAGGTCCATGAAGTGCTGGTTCACAGTACGCTAATAGTAAATGATATCAGAAATGAGCAGGCCTGCAGGGTTTATATGCCAGTGTGGAACACAAATGGACTGAGACCAAGTCATATATTTATTTATTTATTTTTATTTTATTTTACATTTGTTAACTGGGATAGTCCAACTGGATACATGTCCATTTTCAGCGGAGGTCCAGGTTGAAAAGCTCCAAACACAACATACAGAAAAAATAATACAGGAAAAATCATAATATCAATACATGTTGCAGACAGTTTACAGACTCTGTTCAGTCAAACAAGTTATACATTTGATCATTATTAAACTTATATAAGTATCTAAACTAACAATTATGTCACAGCTTATATGTAGTATAAAGTACTGTTTGGTAAACAATTATAGAAAGGAGCTAGTCAGGATTAGAACAAGTACATAACCAGTGTGTCTTAAAACGTTGGTCAAGTTTGAATCATATAAACTGAAGGATCAAAACTTGACACCGTCACAGTGGCCACATAATGTTTACCAAACTGAAGATAGGAGAACATTATTTGAAAATGACTAATGTGTGCACACTTGGAAAAAAAGGGCATTTTTGCAGAGATAAAAGAATATCAGGTGTGACAATTAAAATTTCAAGTCCTATATCCCACTACCTTAAGAGTGTATTTACCCGGGGGCTATAAGACAGTGTTGCAGTTAAATGTGAACCTATTTATAAGGACAGACAACTCTGCCACAATGCAGGATTAATGTAAAGTCCACCCACATCTAACCATGTTAAAGCAGATAGTCTGACTATGCAATAGCTGAAAGCCTTTTGAAGGTGTCTAAACCAGAAACCCTTCTTAATTTTCAGAACAAGACTGATACAAAAACAAATAGTAACTCGAGTAGATGAAAACTACTGAGATGATGTTTTGAAACTTTTGTTTTATCCTGGAGAATATTGAATTTTTCTTGGTTTGGAAGTATGTCTTGAGTTTGTAAGTTCAGACGTTTAACAGGCCTGTCTGAACATGTGCTCATGAAAATTAATCTGACAAGAATTAAGATTGAATACAAATACGGATAAGTTAGGACAAAACAGCAACTTTGATAAGTGAATGCGCTCCTGGTAATAACTAATTGCTAATTATTTACACAAATGAGTAAGTGAGATCTGCGGCATCCAGTCTTAGGAATATGTCAAAGATGGTAATGACACAGTGATAAAACTTAAAAGTTGTTATAAGTACAAAACTTTTGTTTAAAAGGAATCAGCATGCATACGGAAATCCTTAGAGAAAATAAATTTGTTTATAAATTATTAGTAATATGACATTTTAGTGATAAATATATTAAAGGGAATAGGTGCTGCATCACATTAGAAATCAATCAACAAATAGAATGAAACAATTAGAAACAGCACAGATGATATGAGTGTCTGTATAACTGAGTACAGCATCTGAAGGTATTTGTTATTTTTTTTAATTTGTCATAGAGTTGTTTGTAAATGTTTTAAATTGTAACCATGCAGGCTATTAAAAAGATTATTAATCGATTGTAACAGGGATGTTTGATTTTATTTGACAAAAGAAGAATTTTATAAATTGGAATGTGGATGACCTGACTAACCCAACTAAAGCACAAAGAATTCTGTGATATTTATAACCCAAGGCTTTGCATTATAGTCCAGTATGACAATGACCTGAAAAGTACAGGAACATGCCACATTACTTTGTGGCTACTAGAGTAAAGAGTTATGTGGTTCACTATATTGAGAGCTTAGGACAGGGTTACATCATTGATGACAAAAATCTGTCTGTTGGCAGTAGAGGAAACTTTGATAGATGATTGGGTGTGCTATGTATAAGTGAAGGGGTTTATTGCAGAAAGATCGGTAACTTTCATTAGTATACATATGCCACTAGGGACCACTCAGAGAGAATTTAAAGACTGTATTAGTGATGGGGTTGTATTCTATGAAGGGTTGTTGCTACACCTGGAAAACTGGAATACTATAACAAATGCAAATGAGGTCAGATGGGGCCTTGTGGCCATATGCTTATTTAGGCTAGAGAAATATGTACGAGGTTTATATGCAACAGTCAAGGGCTTACAAATGTATCTGTAGTAAAATGTGATAAGGGATGATGACGGTTCATACTCATACTGCTTGGTATAGATTCATTCCTGCTCAAGAATAGGAAAATAGTTCTAACCACTGACAATGACACAATGCACACTTTGTGAAGGAATTTAAATGATATGCTATCTCTTTTTTTGGGGGGGGGGTTGATGTTGCAACCCATGATGGTGTAACTCAGCTGTATTAGAGCAAGTTCACACAGAGAAAGACTGGCATTTTCCTGGTACTTATTTGAAACAGCTTGCATTTGCTCAATGGTTCAGGAGGTAAGAGATGAAAAGATAAATTTGAGGAACTTGCACCAAGATGCTATTTTATTATCATGGGAAATCAGATGCACCATATGTTCTGTCAAATACAGCTTAAAAGGGAGAGTAAGTGGGACCAGAATGAAGATGTGATAAGTACTTATTTAAATGGTGTGAATTTGAAGATGATTTCTCAGGAGCAGGCAGAGCTCCTACAAAATTCAGTTTTTCAATAAAAACTGCTAGAAATCATGACTGAAAAAGCAACATGGAAAATGCCAGGGAGAAAAGTTACCCATGTTGAGTTGCAGAGACTATATAAGGGCACATCTGCTCTGTGATTTCTAAAGTTATATGGTACAATAATTGGAAATAGGGAAATTCCTTAGTTTTGAAAGCAGGTGGTGTTGACAATTACTAGCAAAATCAGGTGACCCACAAATCAGGCATCTCATTAGAGGCTGGTTTCTACTCTTGAGTCATGATTATGAATTGTTTATGGCAATACTGGCATCCTATACAGTCCGTGGGGGTTCCAAATCTGCTGCTATTGATTAGTGTGGGTTAGTTATAAGTGTTTAAGAATACATTAAAGACAGAAATTCTTTGCAGCAGCATTTAGGAGTGGTTAGTTTAGATGCAGAGTAGTCCTTCGATAGCGTGGATTGATACTATTTGATAAGTTTACTAACAATAAAATTCTATCACTTTTGATTGATTGAATCATAGCTATTTATAGGGACTCACAGGTCAGAGCAATGAGCATACAGGCCTGCCTCTTCATTTTCATTTAAGTAAAGGAACCCAGCTGGGTATTCTGATGCCCCCACTTGTAGTATACCCTGACCTTTTAACATCTTGGGTAAGGCAGTCTAACCTGCATGGATATATAGTGAAGAATGAAGAGTTTAAGATGTTATTGTTTGTGAATAATGTGTTGATACAGTGAATTCAGCCACATGCTAATTTGCCAGCTTTACTTAAAAGGTCTGGACGCATTTGGCAAATTCTGTGCATATAAAAATTTGAGCAAAGAAGATGAGGGTAGTGGCTGTGAATTATGTTCCAGCTGATACAGCAAAGAAAATATGTGTGCTCATGTATTTATTTCCCCCTCTCTGAATATATATATATATATATATATATATATATATATATATATGTATATACCTATATATATATATATATATACACACACACACACACACACATACACACACACACGTATGTGTGTATGTGATATTTTGATCCCTGTGGACTTTTTTCAGGTTCAGCCCAGAGTTACAAAAATCTGTGTATTTACAAAGCAAGTAGACAGCAAATAAGTTGTAGGTTACACACCTACAACAGCTCATTAGTGGAGTGATTTGTCAGACGTTTATTATTTGGTAAAAATAGCAAATATTTACATCTATAATGTACACTGCATGTACAAGTTATACAAAGAATGCAAGAAGGTCAGATGTAGCGAGCAGGGGGGTGATCTCTGTAGGTTTGAAAGGAAGGGATGGGAGAAAAATGAAGGTGCAAAGAGAGAGAAATGTGGCTATTCAGCTAAGCAATTAAAAGGGTGGGGCACATTACAGTTAACGAGTTAGCGAAGTATGACTTGTCATTAAGGACTAGTGACTCTGTTTAGGAGAATTTGTATTTTGCATCTTCAAACAACACTGTTGTCTAAATGTGTGGTAAGGAGTTTATGGACTTTATGGTAGTGGGAAGGGAGTCCCAAGTTTTAGGTGATAGTACTGGCAAATAGTCTGTGTAGTGGGATTTATTATGGGAAATTCATAAGTTTCCATCGGAGAATACATAAATAATGTTTTAAAACTAAATACGATAATTAAGGACTGGTGGCTGCTAGAATCACCACGGAGATTCCTTCTTTGTTCAATCCAGTTCTAGGAGCTCAAGGTTTATAATTGGTCTGAAGTTCCATATGCTTACATAATAAGGAAGAAATGGGAATAATGACCCTGCACTAGTCCAAACGAAGCAGCAGTGTTGTGCTAGTTACTTATAAAAGTAATAATTACTATTACTAGTTACTTTTACATGAAAGTAATATATTACTATTACTTGTTAATTTTCTAAAAAAGTAATACATTACTATTACAAGTTACTAACTAAAGTAACTAGTTACTTTTGAGTTACTGTTACATAAATACAGTTTATCAATTCTCATATTCAGATTTACTCAAACAGTACTTGTGTATGAGGAATACATGCTTACTGCACACAAATATGAGTGTATTAAAGTTGTATACACAGTGTTATAATGATGATGAATAGCATTTTACAGTTTACAAAGTCCCACAGACTAGTCTTTATAGTCAGCGTCACAATTTAATACTTAAACCAAAGTACACATAGCCAGTAACACAAGACCTATAACAAGTTACAACCCAGCAAATTTTCATCAACATACATTAGGCTATTCTGCTAAAACTAATGCTGAGGATGCAAAAATGCTTATAGAAAATGTCATATAGGTCTAACAAGACTGTTAACACAACAAAGTCAACCAAAATATCACTTTATATAGCTATTCACAATGACTACACAATGAAAGAGTGGAGAAACAGTTCAGTGATATGAAGGAAAATCTGTTGGAAACCTTAACAAGTGTTTCAACTATTTGCACTACTGCTGACATTTGGACCCATCAGAATCGTAGTTTCTTTGGCATCACCACCCACTGGATCAACTGTGACACACTTCAAAGAAAGTCAGCTGTTTTGTCATGCTGCAGATTACAGGGGAGACATACATATGATCCCATAGCATCAACTCTTGAGAGCATTCCCATCAAGTACATTATAGATCAAAAAGTGTGTGCAACAATTACAAACAATGCAGCAATTTTGTAAAGGCTTTCACTGACTTCTTGGAATGGGAGAGATCTGAGACTACAGGCATTCTGTCCCAAGATGAGGATGACAATGGTGAAGGGATTTACAATAGCATGACAGCTGTGCTGAGTCAGTCAGGGCAAAGCGAGAGCACCCATTCACTGCCTCCCCATCCGAGATGTGCAGCACACACATTGAATCTAGTTGCTGTGCACGATGCTGAATCTGCTTGTAATGATGCACAGTATAAAAAGATCATGCAAAACACCATGGCAAATGCTATGCTGCTTGGAACAAGGCTATTCGCAGCACCCAAGCTGCTGAGTTCGATCTAAGTAAGTGTGATTTAGAATTGATTATTCCCAATGTGACATGATTGAATTTCACTTTGTATGCGATGGAGAGAATTCATCTCATTGCAACTCGGGGTGAAGGTTTGCTGAATGAGATATGTGAACAGATTGGAATTGCCCATCTTCAGGCCTGAAGAAATTACCTTTGTTGCTGAATTTGTGCAAGCAATTCAGCCCCTGGCAATGGCTCTGGACATCCTGTAGTCAGAGCTGAAAAGTTTCATGGGAATCCTGATCCCCCACCATTATGAGCCTGAAAAACAAGCTGTCTGAAGTCAGGCAGTCTGTGAAGCTTGTTGCATCACTAGTTGATGCTCTTCGTAAAGGCATTGAGGCTCGGTTCCATCACCTTCTGGAGTGTGAAGAGCTCATTCTGGCTAGCATAGTGCATCCGCAGTTCCGTTTGCGATGGATGGACAGTGAAGAGCAGAAACTCAGAGGCAAGGTTCTGCTGCTTGATGCTAAGCAGAAACTGGATGAACCTGCACATGGGTCATCTGAAGCTCATACATTGCCTGGCTTCTGTTAGCTATCATTGCCTTCTGCTGCTGCTGTTGTTGTTGCAGGGTCTGACACCTGTTGTACTGCAACCATGTGCTTGGGATGTCAAGCTTCCTTCTGTATTATCATATTACGATGCATAGAAAATACTACAAACATCTTACTGACCTACTTAGTGGAGGACTGTCAAGAATCACCTGATATTTGTGTGTTTTTGTCAGCCCCACAACAAATTTAGTTGCATTATGTATCTGGGTTTCAGCAGTATTGCATTGCATTTCTGCCAATATCACATTGTAGTAGTCATGCTTAAGAATCAACATTCGTGGGGGGGTATCCAGCAACACCTGCAAGATATAACATGACATAATTTCAAGGGGAGGAGTACCTATAAGCATAGTTTGTGTCTGTAAGCATTGATTTTACATATTCTGCCACGTTACCAACTACTACCCATTTCAGAAAATGTCAATCATAAAAGGCCACAGAAACATCTGTCATTTCAATCCATCAATATTAGACAACAATAAGCACAACCTGTGTGGAAGTAAAAATCATCTGAATATTTCCACATTAAAGAGAACTGCAACTAATGAAGAGGTTGCTACCTGCAAAGAACTTTACATCTACAAATTTAGTGCGTTCTGTCCTTGAAGAATTAAATTGCCGGTTACATTAAAACAACTTTTAGCAGTTGTTTTTAGACACTGATCATCAATCTTTAGTCACTATTTTGAAAAAGCTTTTATATTCAGCTCCAGCAAGATTGCAATAAGGCTCAAAGGGAGTAGATGACAAAAATGATTGTTGTTCATCTCTGTGAGACTAAGAAGTAAGTTAAATTTGTGACCTTCTGAAACCCCCAGAGTCCAAAGTACAGTAAACTCTCAGTGAACCAGAACTCAAGCAACCGGCACTGTCAAGC
Organism: Protopterus annectens; assembly: GCF_019279795.1. Lineage (NCBI taxonomy): Eukaryota > Metazoa > Chordata > Ceratodontiformes > Protopteridae > Protopterus > Protopterus annectens. The sequence continues at coordinate 1,430,390,685 of NC_056728.1, forward strand.
AACCAGAAAAAAATCAAAGAAATACAGCACAGTATGAACAATTCAATTTTCGTGTGTTACACATTATGTTTTCCCTCTGCAGAAACATACCTTACGTTTTTAGAGTTTTCGAGTTTTAAAAAGGAAGGTACGAATAAATCCCCTCTCTCCCCATCCTGAGAATAAGTCAAACCAAACAAGTCAAATCGCTAAACTGGCAACACTTGCTCCACACTCCCAAACATTCCCAGAGGTAGTTGTCTCTAAATACCTTATATACCTGAATAAGATCTCCTCTTAGATACCTGTAAGAGACACTGTACAAGTTCAGACATTGTAGTCTTTCATAATAGCTTAAATTTTCACAAACATGGATACCCGTGGTATAGTTACGCTGTACTTTTTCCAGTTTACTCATGCTTGTTTTCTATAGAGTTTCCATATTGTTATTCCATACTCAAGTTTGGGTCTAATGTAACTAACAAACAATGACTTCATTAGTGTTGCTTTCTTTATAAATCTTTTTATATAACGTATAGTTCTATAACTATCATTCACCAATTGGTTGATATGATTAGAAAAACTCATAGGTAAACCACAAACCTGCTTAACCCAAGTAACGCCTGTTAATCAATGAGTCAGATTTCTCACACTTGAACTCTGACCTACAGTTGTTACACTGAAAATGCAGCTAACTCAGCTGCATTTTCACACCTGCCATTCAAACATTCCTTAAAATGCTGTATGAGAGATGAGTGCGAATAAAGATCAAAGGAAGCAAAGTAATGAAAAATACTGGTTGATGCTGAAAGTCAGACATAAGCAGTCACAGTACTGTTGCAAGCTGACAGAGAGAGAGAGAGAGAGAGAGAGACCCACAGTAAATGATAATCTCATTTTAGAGTTTTCTCTTTATCTGAAATTGCACCAAGGAGGTAAAAGCATTGTCTGCAAAACAAAATCATGTAGCATGGCAGCCCATTTTCAGGCCATTTTGGGGTATAACATATTAGAAAATAACAATAACCAATTACTTTTTACTTTTGATACAGAGATATGAGTTTTATACAAACACATGTATAACTGCATTGATTCAGCTGTACATAACAGGACCAAAACAAGTTCCTCAAGGAAGAGCAAGCCTGCCTGGTGGACAACTGCCATTAACAGGATTTACAATAAGAGGAAGAAATTGCTATCTAAGAGTAACAGGGAGCAAGCCCTAAACTGGAAACACTTCCCCTCCTCAGCTTAAACAAGCAAACAAGACTTGTGAAGCAAACTATGAATCCAAATAAGCTTCCACAACTAAGGACAACCATAAGCCATTCTTTAGTTACATCTGTAACCTAAAAGGAAAAGTCCAGATTTGTGCTGAACTGATAGTTAATGATACCACATATACTGAGCCTGTGGACATAGCTAACCTGTTTACCAACAGGTTCTGTGAAAACTTCACTCCCCTGTCCCTGCCCTATGTACCCCATGACATCCCTACCACCTGTTCCCTACCTTGTATCTTTAAACAGCAGGCCGTAAATGCCCTCTCTAAGGCCAAAAACACAGCATCTATAGGACATGATGTACTTCTGTAAATCAAGTCAAAGCATTTACAGTTTATTTCATTTAGGCTTTAATAAAACAACACCATACATACATGACAAAACACTTAACCCCTCCCAAATAACCATACCTTTAATAATAAGAATACAATAACAGCTTTCAGCTTTGCAAAGTCTATTGTATATCACAGGTATTGTTACTTGAACAGTCTCTGTTGCTTTTTTTTTTCAGAACATTTGTTTAAATCAGGCTTATCTGACTCTTTTGGTCTGCGTTCATATTTTTTTAAACTGCCTATACCTGCCACAACTTAACTCATAGCACACCTTATAAATCTTGCTCTTACATCTAGGATTATGCAAGTCATATGGATGATTATGTTGAAAAAATATCTCCAAACTACATCCTAGATGAGTACAGAGCAACTCATTCTTAAAAATGTTATATAATTGTCAATTTCTATCATTTTGTTACTTAAATAAGTACAGAATAAAAATAGTTATTGGCATAGTATAAGATCTACCTACAACATCAATGCAGCCCTTTCGTCAGCCACTGCACTTATTCACAAGGATTTGATTCTTATACAGGTAATGATGACAGAGAGCAATGTGGAAGCAGGGTACGAAGACAGTTGCAATAGTTGTATGAGCAATGGGTCTCATAAAAAAAAATTACACTCGTATTTAGATATGTTATTGATACATATAACTATATATGAATAACAGAGTCAGATCTGTGCGCATTGCAGGTGCTGTGGAGAGCAATTTTGGCTAACATCAAAGATTGAAACAATACTAATTTCATGAACTTTATTCATAGTTGGCTTAGGAATGGGTCCATTTCTGTCATAGTACAAGAAACTCAAAAGATTTGGAGAAATTTCACAGATGTAAACATGCTGAAATCATGTTAATTGATTTCAAAGGGACAATTGACACTGGTCAGCGATAAGTAGGTCATAGACATGTTTTTATAAATCAAACCCAGCAGCATAAATACAGGTTAACTTTGCTTTTCCCTTGGTATATTAGTTTTGTGATTAATATTTCATTGTATAAATTCCACTTGTGCTCTTGGCAACCAATTTAGTCTATTCATTTTTTTTTTTATTTCACAGAATTTTATAAGAGAATAGTACAGAATTCAAAAAACAAACAAAAAGTACCTTCCATAAACCAAAAGAAAACCTTGTATAGATTGCTATATTGCAATATCTCACATACATTTCATTTGCTATGGTTTTAAAAGCAATGTTTCATATGGTTGGAGTCAGTGCAATATTATTAGATCCATCCCAAGAATTTGGAACAAATTGCCTCTTACTGTTTTACTTACTTGTTGCAGCTGAAAAATCCGCTGTAAATATATCCACTCTTGGCTCCTAACATGCAATCAATTCACTCGGCTCCTAGCACGTGTGGGCGATGTAACGTTTTTCACTAAATATCAACGGGAGGACATGGATGTCAACAGTCTGTGTGGCAAGGCACAGCCGTGATGTGACTGGACAGGAAAAGTGCCTCCCAGGAGACCGCCCCTCACAACCCTCCTAGCTACTCCTACCCCATTAAGCAAAAGTAACACAAAAAAGTAATGCACATTTGCATTACTAGTTACTAAAAAAAGTAACTTATTACTATTATTGTGTTACTATATTGAAAAGTAATGCCTAATATTACTAGTAACCAAAAATATAATATATTACAGTAACGCGTTACTTTTGAAACCCGTTACTCCCATCACTGGGAAGCAGCTAGATGGGTGTCTTACCTAACAGGCTGAATCTCCTTTACAGGTGCATCCTTATGCAGAGTTGGCTGTCTGAAAGACATGAGATAGAATGGTGACAACTGAGTGCTAGGGAGTGTACACACCACAATAGCTCTAACACCTACAAACTAAATGATGTTAAATAGACCTAAATATAGAATGGTAATCATTCTCCAACTTTCTGATCATGGGATTATTTGAAAGTAACATCAGGAAAGGAATCAGAAGTGATGATGTGAATTGCTCTACAAGTGGCTTGAACATGCTGTACATACTCTTCCTGACATAAGCTTCTGTATCTGGGTTACTAGTATCAATGCTGCATGTTTTTACTACCAGCTGTAGCACCATTGCTATTACTGATACTACCACAAACTTCCACATCTAAGCTGCCAGAACCACTACTGTATTCTGCAACTGCCACAAGCTTCCACATCTGAGCGGTTACTACCATTAAAGTATATTCTGTTACTACCACAAACTTCCACAGCACTACTATTTTAAGCTTTATTGCCACAAGCTTTTTCATCTGAGCTACTAACATCATTGCTGCCTTCCTGTGATAATGCTAAAGATATTGTTTGCAGAGACTCGAACATTTTGACTACACTTGTGAAGTCACAATGAAGAGCTGTAAATGTAATCAAGAGCTACAAAATTTTAACCTGTCACATGTAGCTTCTTAATTATTTTTTGAACTTTGAAGCCAGGTATCAGATATCAGATAAAACACGGGTGAGGTATGAATGAAATATATTTTTACCTTCTTTTTTGTGAAAAACATGAGGCAGAGTTAAGTATATTGGCAAAAGATACACAATCCCTGCATAAGCTATATCATAGGCACGTCATGAAAACAACAAGCTCATCCTGCTGACTACAGCAACCAACAGGCCTGATTTACAGAACTATGCCTTCCCTTGAATGAGGTACTGATTTATGGATTGAACCCCCACCTTGTGAACCAAGTACCTTTCTTGCACTATCTATATATAATGCTCCATAGCAAGAAACACTGAGGACATGATGTGTATCCAGCACTGTTATTACAAAGCCAAAGGAGCTGCGTGCAAGTTCAAAAAGCTGGTGTAGAACTTAACAGGCAAAATGCAGAGGCCAGACAGCCTGCAACTGGGCTTTTCCCCTACTGTATGTGGTAGAAGCCACAAACATTTTAGAACATATATTTCCACTAACCCTGAATAAAATCTGAGTGGATTGTAAAAAATGTTTTCTTTTTTCCTTGGGGAAACAAGACACAGTAACACCAGCAGGCATGTGGGTATCTATAATGATGTTCTCTTCAGTGTGTTGAGTAAAGGGTGGGTGTTATTCACAGGGTCTGTTCTAACACCCCTAATGCTTCTAGCTGTCTTTGCCTTAGAACAACTGACAGCCTCTTGGGCCAGTTCTACTAAACTTTAATGTCACAGGAAACTTCCACAGAGATGACCAACCCTCCCCCCAGTGATCCTACAGAGGGTATTGTTTTTTTGTTCTCTTTCTCCTCATCAGCTCTATCAAGGGATTTCAGTTTGTAAAGACATGTCTTTCTTATAAGACTTTTGCTTGATCACTGTTTTCAAACCATAGAAAAACCCAGTATGTCTGGAATGCTGGCATATGCAGTTAGCAAGTAATAATAAAATGGATAGGACGTAAGTGCCTTCCAGGTGTACTGCAGAGTCTACAGCAGCAGAGAGACAAAAGAGTCACTTTGGAGTGATTATCACTTTTCTGCTTTCCTTGCTGTCTTAACTAATTCTGCCAGTTTATTTTAGCGAATCTGTGATTTAAAAAGTTTGTTATTGCTTCATATTGTACTTATTTGCTGCCTGCACTTGAATTAAGTCATTTTTGTGTTTAAATAATTTGTTTAACTGTTGTAGGCTACACACTAAAGTGTGATAGCCTTTTCTGTGCATTTAAAGTGTTGTTTTGATTGTATATACTCTATTTTCTGGAAAAAAAATGTATATATATACTTGGTACCAGCCTTTCTGAACTAGTATAGTCCAGTTTTCAGGTTATTGCTGAATCCAGGGCTGAGTTACAAGTTTCTGTGTTGCCCATACCTTACTTGGATAGAAGGAAGTTTCTCTGTTCACCTGTGAGAGAGGGGAGCTTTGAGCAGCCTATCTGTCCTTGGAGGAGTGGTTTTAGCCCAGAAGTTAGTAGTTTAACAGCCATTTTGGGCTAATTTCTATCTCTTTCACTTCCCTGCTATAAAACCCGCATTTGTGCCGTTTTGTGCACCGGGCAGCGCCATTTAGCTAGAGTTAAGCTATTCTCGGCTCCACAAAGTCTACTCTTCAATTTTTCCCTTGGAATGAGACAAACCTTCAACTTTAGCACTCAAACCATTCATTTCAGTCAAGCACTTGCTTAAAACTCATAGCAAGCACTAATTAACCCTAGCACTAGACCCCCCCCATACTGTCCAGAAGGACAAGGCTCTCTATTCGTCCCCACCAGACAATCAGAAAAACAGCTTACTCTACCTATTAAGGCATGCCCACAGGGCAGTTTCCGGTGTACTCTCCAGTCCAACTGGTGAATCTGGGCATTTTGAGGCAATGTTACAACTGCCTCATGTACACAGACAACCCTCTCCTCCTACCACCAAACACTAATATATGTGAGAGCTGCAATTATACAGCCAAACTGGAGGCAAAGCTCTCTCAACCCAAGACTGGAACTGACAGTCAGGAGGAGAAGGGAAATACTTGCAGCATACCACCAGTCTTACATAGACCTAATAAACCAACACCGGCAAATAACACACATGAATGCATGAAAACTAACTCGGATGCTCTAAATAAAAATCTGCAAAAGCAACAGAGACCACCAAAGCAGACATCCAAGCAACCTCCACACCCCATCACCAACCATGAAACACAGACTTCACAAAAACAGTGTGCCACGCAATCACAGCCCTTAAGGCAAAATAACATACCCAACACACTAGTAATAGGTGACTATAGTCAGGCACACTGATGTCCCACTAACTAGGATGGACAAGGAGAACGTTACAGTTAGCTGCCTGCCAGCTGCCAGGATCCACCACATAACACAAGCACTCAGGTCACTCCAGAACAAGTACAAATACAACTCTGTCATTGTCCATGTTGGTGTGAATGACCTGAGATGTACCTCCCTGGACTACATGAAAAGAGACATGGAAGAGGTCTCTGATAATGTAGCCCAGGCCAGTATGACCCTGACCCTGAGTAGCATCCTGCCCTCACCAAGAATGATGCCACAGCATAAAGAAAAAAATGATCAATTTCAACAATCGGCTAAGTTTCTGGTGTCATTCAAAGGGGATCCAGTATCTGTCCGCCTGGGATGACATGCTCGACAAGCCGCGCTGCTTCACAAGAGATGGCTTGCACCTGTCACCCTTAGGCTTTTGAATACTGGTCAAGGCTCTTGCCGCCCCCACAGTGCCTTTTTTAGGCAAGGCTCAAAAGACAAACCCACCACCATAAATAGCACAAGTAACCAAAAACTGAGGGTAATGCTACTCAATGCCAGAAGTCTAAACCTCAAAATGCATGCACTCAAGGCACTCCTCAGTATGGAGAACATTGACATCTGTGCAGTAACAGAAACCTAGTTTAAGGCTCCAGAGAGCACCCCAGCACTACTAGGCTGTAACTCACACCATACCTTTTGGCCACAGAACCAGGACCGAAACACGAAAGGCGGGGATGTATCAAAGGGCTCAAACAGATGCCATATGCTGCCCGGTTAAAGAAACTCCAGCTGTACTCTGTGGCGTACCGCCTGCTCAGAGGCGATCTGTGCCTGACGTATAAAGCCATGTCCAACCCGGAATTAATGGACATGCTGCACCTCAGAAAATCCAAATCCCATCGAGCTACACGCTCGAGAGACTTGAACCTCAGCACTGAAATAAATAGGACATGCTGGAGGGACAGATTCATAACCCAGAGGCTCCCTTCACTCTGGAATAAAATCCCAGTCCAGGTTAGGCAGAGTCCCTCATTGACTCTCTTCAAGAGGAATCTTGATGAGCGGATGAGAGATCGTAGGTTTACCCCGGGTATCACGTCTGTGTCACTGTTAGACAGAGGCACAGTATACTAACCTCGAAAAAGGGCATAGCAAAATTAATTTAAAATGGGTGGTGAAAGCCAAACACACTCTGGCTAGGCTTATAAATGCCCTATGGCAGATAGCCTAGTATGAACCTATGAACCTATGAACCTATACCCACACCTCCAGGTTAGTGGCGCAGCACAATGCATCAGAGATCATCCATGTGCAACTAACAATGGGCAAAACTGCAATCCAAATTGTAGCTTGCTACAGATCACCCACCATGGCCCAGGACCCCAATTCCACATTTCTGGAGACACTGGGAAATATGACAGTCCTACCAAACACCTTAATACTGGGTGATTTCAATTGCCCAAACAAAAACTGGGAGAACTACTCAAGTTCTAACTCCCTTGCCCAACGCTTCCTAGAATTCATAAACTCGAACGCCCTGGATCAACTGGTCAACACCCCCACCAGTGGGAATAACATATTGGACCTGGTCATCACCAACATGGGCGACCGGTGTTCCACACCAGAGGTCAGCCCCTCACTGGTTAGATCAGACCATATACTAATCACTCTGGATATCCACATTCCGTCCCCACCCCCAATCAAGGAAACCACCATGAAAAACTTTTCAAAAGCAAACTTCATGTTACTTAAGACCAAGGTGGAAAGGTTCACAGCTCCCATGCTAAAGGATAATGCTGTCCAAGCTGCTGAAACATTTACAAAGGCACTTTATGAGCATTTGCAGGAATGCATGGATTGTGCTATCCCAAGTAAAACCAAGACTCACTCCTCCAAGAAAAGGAAACCAGTCTGGTGGACCCCTGCCATAAACAAGCTATACAACAGAAGGAGGAAACTAGTACAGAAGAGAGTAAAATCCCAAGGAGGAAAGACATCCCTGATCAGTATCAGCAAGAAACTATGATCCCTCATTAAATCATCCAAGGCTAGTTTCGAAAGAAAAATTGCCAATGACTCCAAAGATAACCACAAAGCGTTCTTTAGCTATGTCAAGAACCTAAGTGGAAACTCTCAGATCTGCTCTGAGTTAGTGCAGAATGGCACAAAATACACTGAACCGGCTGATATTGCAAACATTCTGGCAGACAGGTTTAGTGCAAACTTCACCCCTCTCTCACCCTCTAAAGGGCCCATAACCATACCAGAAGAATGTAGGGCCACGTCAATCACCGACACACAGGTTAAAACAGCCCTATCCAAAGCCAAAAACACGACTTCAATGGGACTGGACGGTGTCTCAGGCTGTGTCTTACAAGAGCTCCAAAATGAACTAACCCCTCACCTAAACACACTGTTCAAACTCAGCCTCTCTACAGGCTACGTACCCACAGAGTGGTGCACAGCAACAGTTATCCTGCTCCACGAAGGTGGAGCCACAACAGACCCAGGAACTATCGCTCTATAAGCCTGACTAGCCTGGTCTGCAAGGCTATGGAATGCATCATCATGGAACTCATTAACAGAGACATTGGGAACCTCCAAACCTTGCACCCTACCCAGTTTGGCTTTGTTAAGGGCAGATCATGCCTCCTAAACCTGGTGGACTTCTTTGAGACGGTTACCAAGGCATTAGACAAGGGAAAGGATGTCCACACAGCCTACCTAGACCTCGCAAAGGCTTTCGTCACCATTCCCCATTCTAGTATTATAGACAAGCTCACCAGCTTGAACATAAACCCCTACATCATGAGATGGGATGCCAACTGGCTCATGGATAGAACCCACATGGTGAGAGTTGCAGGCTCTACGTCTGACTCTAAACCAGTTAGAAGTGGCATCCCCCAGGGCTCAGTCCTAGGACCCCTCCTGTTCGGTATATACTTCTCAGAGGTACAGGCAAGCATAGGAGGACTATGGCTGACCATGTTCACAGACGACTGCAAACTAGGGGCCATAAATGATTCTCCGGCTGATACAGACACCCTTCAGATGGGTCTCACTGAGACGGATACCTGGTGTCAAAATCTTGGCCTCAAGCTAAATGCTAAGAAGTGCATAGTCATCCCCTTTGGAAAAAACAAAGTACCCACAAACTACCACATAGGTGGTAGTCCCCTAAATACAGAAAATGTAATAAGGGATCTGGGGACCCAAGAAGATAGTAATCTTTCCTTTGATAATCATATTGCCAAGGTGGTTAGAAAATCCTTCTATGTGGCCCACCTAATCACAAAAGGGTTCGCATCTAGAACAAAAGAGGTTATTGTGCCTTTTTACTCATCCCTCATTAGACCCATCATAGAATACAACGCCCCATTTGGGATGTACCTTACAAGACACCTGCAACAGCTGGAAAGGCCACAAAAATACCTCACCAAGAGGATTACTGGCCTCAAACAGATGCCCTATGCAGCCCAACTCAAGAAACTCCAGCTGTACTCGGTTGCATCCCGCTTACTCAGAGGTGATCTCTGCCTGACATACAAGGCCATGTCCAACCCAGAATTGATGGACATGCTCCACCTAAAAAAAATAAATTCCGGACAGTCACACGTTCTAGAGATATAAACCTCACCACAACGATAAATAGGACATGCTGGAGGGATAGATTCCTATCCCAGAGACTCCCCATGCTTTGCAGCAGGATTCCAATAGACATCAGGCAGAGCCCCTCACTAACATTCTTCAAGAGAAACCTTGACAAGTGGATGGGAAACAGAAAATTTACCTCGGGGATAACTGCAGTGGCTCTGCTGGACAGTGGGGCAGGGAACTAATGGCTCTGCTGGACAGAGGCACAGGGAACTAATCTAAGGGGGTGGCAAAAGCAACACATTCTGGCTAGGCTTATAAATGCCCTTGGGCAGATAGCCTAGTACTTACCTATGAACTTATGTTATTCTGTAAAAGGATCAATGAAATATGTTATCTAGCTGTAATTAAACATTGTGAAAGTCTGAATTAACTTAAAAAAGTGACAATCATTTTGCATTATTATGCCATGTTGGTGCCTAAGGCATAAATACTGTATTCTGGTTCTAAACATTGCATTTGTCTGTTTGAAAACAAAGCACACAGATGCATAGACACATAGACATACACACAGACATATGCATATGCATGCATGTGTGTGCTTTTCTGTGTGTGTGTGTGTGTGTGTGTGTGTGTGTGTGTGTGTGTGTGTGTGTGTGTGTGTGTGTGTGTGTGTGTGTGTGTAGCAAAGTATATCTATACTCCATTGGCCTGCCTCTCCTAACAGGTATGAGACTCTACTGCATAGTTGTCCATCAGCAAATTCATTCACAGATAAACAGATATGGGACTGGCATAGCAACAAACAACCATCTCTGCAAGCAGCTGCTTATTGAAGGATTTGCCATGTAAAGAAGTGATGAGAACAGTAACAAAACATAACTTGATGTAGACTTGTGACTTAGCATGTTAAGTGCATGATATCAGAAGAGGTACTTGAATGCAGCTGTATTTTTCCTACAGCTTTTGCCATTCTCAATACAAAATTTATTATATTAATAATTTTCTGGAACTGCACAAATGACTAGATTTTCAAATAATAATATACCAGTAGTGTAGAATACACACATAAAGAGGTAGGGCCAAAATATTGCCAGCAACACAATGAAAATGTGAGATTGTATGTGTTAAAGAACTGAGTATTGCATGCAAAAGAAATGGGGTCAGACCAGAGGTAACCTGAAGCATATCAAGGATGGTATTACAGTGCACCTGATACTTATAAAGAGGAACAAAACTCCATCATCAAAGTGAGGATGTATGGGAATTTACAACCCTATACTTTAAAATCAACACATTACACATTGACAGAAAAAGACATTTAGGGATTATAATCTTGGATTTACAGAAAGACAACTTCACAAAGATGGAGAAAGCTCAAAATTGCCCTGCCAATAGAGCACAGATGAGTAGAACTGAACTGACAACAAAGATACAAGATTAGAACCATGGCTGTTAGGCCTAAATGCTAGAATACTTTTAGCTACAGAAAATGAAGAGAGAGTTTAATTTCATTTCTATAAATTCATAATTAGGGAAATACATGACACAGGAAAAAGTCAGACTGAAACAGCTGACAACGTGAGGAGACAGAAAATTAAAACACTGCTAGAGATGCTAAGGAAAGAACACAAGAAGGAACAGTGCTGCTTACTGTGACAGGGTACATGACTTTACTTGATTAAATCAGCAAATAGACAACAAAAACCTGTGACTTCATCAGACTAAAAAAACAAGACAGTGAGTACATAACCAATATTTTTGTTCAGTATTTGCAAGAAAATAGACAGCGAAGGGGAAGTAAGATACAATCCAAAGAAATTTGGGGGACATACTGACATCAGTCAGTCCATTTACAGTGGAAGGGGACTTGAAGACATTAAAAGTAAATACAGATGCCCCAAATGGTCCAAAATGATACTCACTGAAAAGTAGGAACAAACAGGTACCAGAGGACTTGAGAACAGTTAACATTATCTAGCCCCACATAACACTGGAAATAAGGTGAAGACAATCATTACAGAACAGAATTCCCGATGTTAACAGTGAGGAAGCTGACAGATTTTTTTTAGGGTATTGATATTTCTGCAGTCAGCTGAAACTACAAAGACTAGTGAATCACTGAAGCTAGGGCATATCGTGATCTGTCAGTATAACATTATAAAGGTCTTTCTGCAGGATAGGAGGACAGTAGATGAGGGATGGATTGGAGAGTTAGTTTACTTGGACTTCATTAGGCCATCTGGCATCTTTCCTTATAGAAAGCTGCTTAGTTTTCTTGAAAATATGAATGTAGGCTCTGAATTCATAGAATGATTACAGACTAGCTTAAAGAATGAATCAAGGGTCCAACAGTAACCTGCATATTATACAACGACCCCCATTAATATTCCAAAACGTGCATGCTGATTGGTCAGCGTGCACATTGTAAATCAGACTTATACTAATGGAAAAAGGTTGCCATTATTATGTCTTTTTTTTTTTACAGCACAGAGAATGCAAGATCTCCGTTGCTTTTTAGAAAATGTCTCGCTATGTTAAAGGAGTTTAACATAGCGAGACAGCTTTTCTTGCTTTTTCCGTTGCTTCTCCGTTGCTTCCACCCACAGCTCTGATGTACTGCATAAGCATACGCATGCGCAGTACATCAGAACTTCCGCAGAATACCAGACAGCTGCGGAAGGGCAGCACAGAGGCATTATACAATGCCATTATTTAAGAAAAGTAAGTATTTATTTTCTTAAATAATGTCATTGTATAATAGCAATAACCCACTTCTGGGTGTGGGTAATGCTGGATTTACCCACGGTTGCCTTTGTTTGGCCACTCGGGCTTCACCCTCGTGACCAAACCACACCAACCGTGGGTAAATCTAGCATTACCCACACCCAGGCATGGGTTATTGCTTAAATATCATATGAGTAGAATAAAACACCCATAGTTCCATAAGAACAGGTTCTTCTAACTACTTCATAATGACCTCTAGGCAAAACTATAGAAGGGCTTAAGAAGACCAGTACTTAGTAATATATAGCACAACAATGTGAAACACAGCAGAGGCAGGCAGAATGCTACACATGTGCAAATATAGTAAAATTACTAAAAATACATAAGATTGTATACTGTTTAGCAACTAGTTTAAAAATGTTTCATACTCAAAAGATTTATGTATGATGCATTTATTCAGGAATTTGAATTACTATATGCAAAAATCATCTATATCATATTTACCATTTAAGTACTGAGTATTTATAGAGAACCTGTACAGTTTCCTATAGTTTCTGCAAAGACAATCAGTAGTTTTTCAATAAACATTTCATGTTACGTGTTCCTCAATATCAATAACTCCTTGACTGATAGATTAACTATATTCAGTGAAATAATGATGTCTGTGGCCATGGCTATAACTACCAACTCACTGGCTATTAAAATGTTCTGATATGTAATTCAGTTCAAAGGAACCCCAATTACTGACGTAATGAACATGCAGTAATTATTTTAAAACATTACCTTCTTAAACTGTCACAGGAGATGTGACCATGTGAATTTGTCTCAACAATTACGTATCATTACACAGGACCTCATCAGAGAGTAATAAACCACAGAAAGAGTTTAATAATGGCACTTTAGTAAAACTGCTGCTTGTAGAAGTGGGGGGGGGGGTCCTTGTTCCTCCAGTGCACTCATTGTCAAGTTCTGCTGCCATAGAGTTACTCTTATCTATGACACTGACATTAATGCTAAGAGAAACTCATAGTTCTATTCAGAAATGCAGCAGTCTGACATAAGAGTTGCCTTCCACAACAATATAAATGACCAACCAAACAACTGAGAACTTTTTATGCTGCAAGCTCTGTACCTCTCAGATCATATCAGTCTTGGGTTCCCTGCTTCCTACAGAATATTAACACCATGTTTATTCAGTGGCAAACAATTACAAAGTCTTACATAAATAAAAATGGTTTTCAGGCAATATCTTTTTCCTTGGGGAAACAAATGTTGGGAAATCACTATTAGGCTGACAGGCAGAAAAAAATTCTGAGGCATCTTCTTCTTCTTCTTTCGGCTTTTCCCGGTTAGGGGTCGCCACAGCAGATCATCTGTCCGCTCATGATTGGCAGTGGAGTTTTACAGTGTCGAGTTGCTAGCCCGGCGCCCAACCTTCCACATAAGGCACATACACGCACACACTCACACCTAGGGCCAATTTAGAGTGTCCAATCCACCTACTGCATGTCTTTGGGATGTGGGAGGAAACCGGAGCACCCGGAGGAAACCCACGCAACCACAGGGAGGACATGCAGACTCCACACAGAAGGCACCCCAGCCGAGAATCAAACCGGAGAACCTCTTGCTGTGAGGCGACAATGCTAACTGCTGCACAAACGTGGCCGCCCCACCAATGCCATGGCCTATTTTATGATGAAACTGTTACTACCACTCAATAAACAAAAAACAAACAAACCACAACAGCAACAATGTTGTAGTGTGTTTTGCTTTGTGTTGTGTTCCTCGCTTCTGTTTTCTGACTAGCTGACCACATTTGATGGACTTTTTATCTTGATATGTTGACACTATGACACTCTGTTTCCTAATGACTCACTGGTCAGATATCCCATTGCAAGAATGACACTTTGATTTTTTTTTGGTGGGGTTGCCACCCCTTTTGTAATAGTGATGTGGCAAGTGCCTGTTATAGTTGCAGTGTAAGATATAATTTCGGGGGTGGGTGCAGTGAAGGACAAGAATACAGATGTATCACTGCCACAATATACAAGTAATGTATTCATGCATACATAAAAATACCACACTGTCTGCATCTATCTCATATAATCACATAATGTAATGGAAAATCCTAGTTCTGTCAATACAAAGATTAAATTAACACAATGACCATATATTCATTTAGTTTGCCCTTATCTTATCTCATCAGTTTAATTTATTACACATAATACCCCCTCACTTCATTCTCTGTTTCCTTTCCTACAGCGTACACAATCTCATTTCTTCCCTCCTCACTTGTCCCATAATTTAATATCCTACTATATTTAGTACAGCCAAACTCCTCTTATCCAACTACTCAACTCCAATATTTCACCAGTTCTTTCTCTCTGTTGCCCCACTATGGAACCTGCAATACCTCATCACATCCTCCCTCACTAAAATCTTCATTCAGTCACACTATCCTTCTCACCATTTATTCCCTCCATTGAACACTTTATTTTATGTATTATGTTGCCTCTTCCATATACACCACGTATTTCTCTCTCTCAAAGTTTAGACCAATGTATAAATATAAGAATATAAAGTTTCAATAAAAAAGCTAACCTCATCTTGCACACTTTATTAAAGTCCTCCTGAATTCTTACAGTTCAATACATTCTACATTCTTCCAACAATACTATCTGTATATGTATCAATTCCACCCCCCCCCCAATTCACTATCATTTTTGTATACATTTAATTATTTTAATGGCTTAAAGTTTTTTTCTGCATTACCACAGTTCATTACTTTTGCATCCTTTTGTATTTTTTGTATCTTTATTAAATATATGTACATTCAAGGAGCTTTACTATCCAGTAGTCGGTTGAAAGGGCTTTTTTCAACCCAGTCAAACTATCACTATAAACAAAAGCAAATAAATAAATTAATAAATAAAATACATAATTTTACTTCTCATGTTTCATTTTTCATACAACTCACTTCAAAACTAATCATTGTTTGTTACACGTACACCTCACTAACACTGCAATGTTAGAAGGATAGCACCGTTGTGTAAAATCTTACCAAGACAGTAGATGTCCTTCTCTTCACTGTTACAGTATTCTAAACAGAAAAGGGTCTCCTGCCTAGGACAGCCTGACACTCAGCCGGTATAAAAAAGCTTAATGATCTTGTATGCACCACACTTCACACCTATGCTCCCCGCACAGGAACATAGGGTATAAAAGGGCCGTACAGATGCAGCTACCAGAACTGAATTGCCCCAGAAAAGAGCAGTCTCCATTCGACAAAGGAGTCCATGCACATCCAGAAGGAAAAAAATGCAGAAGAAAAAGGGGAAATCCTCAGCTAGAAGGGAATTTAAAACAAATTACCAGAAAAATAAGAGGGGGTTGGAACATGAGAGTGAATACTGCAACAATGAAGAGGACATGTACTGTTAAAGTAAGATTTCACACAGCTATACCACTTCCATTTCACTATTTCAGTATTAAACCAGGAACCAAGAAAAAAAGTAGAAACAGTGTGCGTCTATGCAGCCAAAAAATAACACTAGGAAACTGCAAAGCTAAATTGATCTATCAACTGGTTATATATTTTATGACAGTTTTCAGGCAACGTTTTTTACACGTTTTAATTATTTATATCTGCCTGTGTATTAAAAGTTGGACTTTTAATGTGAATGAGCAATAACATATACTAAAAGTTTCTTTAATCATGACATCTTAGGATTCCTGTTTGCATGTTCCTTTAAGTAGGCTAATGGATGTGTCACATGTTCTATTTAAATTTTATTATATAACCTGTTAATTTAGTTAATTAAATGGTTCTGATGAAGTCCCAATGTGTCTAGGGATGAAAGTGCTTAACCATTGTATTTTGTGCTGTAATTCAAGTTTTTATTTAATACACTGATGTATCTAAAACTTTACCAAGACTGATGTCTTCCCTTTTGGAGTTACGCTTATGTGATTTAATGACTGTTACTGTAACATTTTATTTTTATTGTAAAGACTCCCTGTGGCATTATGTGTGCCTAATTTTGCAGTTTAATAGTGCAGTATTCTAAACAGAATGGAGAGTAAAAACAGCTCAAGAAACAGAATGGGAGATGGATGGCTGAGAAAAGCCCTCGGCAAACCCACATAAAATGGTTTCAGCAAAACCTGCTCTGGCCCTAAAAACAATATCCAACTTATAAAGCTTAGTAAAGGTATGCACTGAAGACCAATTAGCAGCTTCAAGGAATGAATTGGTGTCTACCTCCTTGAAGAAGGCACCAGAAGAGGCAACAGTTCTAGTGGAGTGAGCTCTGACAGAAGTAGTCAGAGATTAGATGTCCAGGAGGAGATGGCTTGCTTAGAAACAGCCAAACCCAATGTCCTGGGATGAAATGAAACAAAAAGCTGACTTACGAATTACTTTAGTTTTATCCAAATAGTACCTGAGCTGTCTCTGCGAATCCAAGGTATGCAGGACCCTCTCGATAACAGGCTGAGGAGAAGGGAAAAAGGAAGGGAGTTGTACTAATGGAGTCAAGTACAGCTGAGTTACTGCTTTGGGCATAAAAGAAGGATAAGTACAAAGGGACACCCTGTCTCAGTTAAAAAAAATGGGGAATGTCTATAAGGGCCTGGAGCTCAGACACCCTCCAAGCAGAAGTAACAGACAGCAACAAAACAGTCTTCCAGGTACAACGCTGCAAAGATGCAGAATCTGCAGGGTCCAAGGGAGCCTGAGTCAATTTTATGAAAACAAAAGTAAGGTCTCAAGGAGGAGGAATAGGTTTTCTTGGGGGCCTAATATTCAGGAACTACACCTTTAATAAATTATTTGACCTCAAAATGAAAAGTCAAAGGAGGATTCAAGGGCAGACAAGCAGAAATGGATAACAAATGGGCCTTCAGAGAAGAACAGGGCAGGTCAGACTAGAACAACACACAAATAAGACAGGACCAAAGGGACTCCCTCTGAAAAAGGGTCCTGGTTATGAGCATGGCACCAAGCAGAAAATCTTTTCCATTTTTTTAATATAAGATTTCCTGGTTGAGGCTTTCCTTATCTCCTGTAAAACCATGAGCACATCCTCAGAAAAAGAGGTGTCTGAAAGGGATCAAAACCCTTTCATCCACGGTGTCAGATCAAGAGTAGACAAGTGAGAATGGATGAAGGATCACTTGTCCTGTGTTTGTTAGCAGATCCCTATGGAGAATCTGCCTTCCACACTTAAATTTCCCACTCTTGGATGACAAGAACTCTATGTTGCTAAACAAAATACAATACGAAGAAAAGAAAAAAAAAAAAACAATCCCAATAAGGCACTTACCTGTCAGGTAGATATTCAGCACAGCAACAAAGCATGCAGACCAGCTAGCAGTAATGGCATTCACACTGGGGGCACAGACATTGGGTTGCTGCATCTGTACATCCCTTTTATGCCCTACAATCTGTGCAGGGAGTATAGGTGTGATGTACAGCGCATACAAGATCATTGGGCTTTGATATACTGGCTGAGCGTTGGGCTGCTTGGGTAGGAGATCCCTTCTGCTTAGAATACTACAACAGTGATACAGAAGGACATCAAATGTGGCATGTTGCAGATGCTGCATTAATTCAGAAAATGCAGATCATATCACTAACGGTTCAACAGATGAGTAAAATTGTACATCACAGAGAAAAAAAATAAAGCAAGAACACATCTCTCACAAGTTCACAATTTGTTGATTGTGGTACCACAGGACAAAGCTCCTATTAGCTGGCATTGTAGCGCTCTTTTAATTCTAAACAAGGCATTGAGAAAGAACTCTGCAAAGGTTTTGAACCAGATCCAATGAACAGCACACTGATTGCTTTGAACTCCATAAGGAACTAAACAGACATAAACAGCAGTGAAACATTGAGAGTTAGTAAAATAACATTTTATCTGACCCAAGCTGTAAATGTCTGATAAAAGTACTGAAGCAATAAAGAACAGATAACAAATGCATGTCTGGATATTGTTTCTTCTTTCAGAGGAAAAAAAAAATCAAATTCCAAACGTCAGCAGCTCTCTTGGCTGATATGCATATGTTCATTTGGCAAATATGGTTGGAAATCCACCAGTGTATTATCAGGCACATAGCATCTGAATAACAAGGTTCAAAACAATAACAAAATAGTGACAGAATACCTCACACTAAGTAGTAATTTTATATTAAAAAGAATACCTTTTGAAAAGTACTGTAGAGAAAATATGTTTCGACAGACAGAATGCATATATTGTTCTTTGTTAGTCAGCAGGAAATATATATATATATATATATATATATATATATATATATACACACACACACATATATATATATATATATATATATATATATATATATATATATATATAAATGCCTCACAGTATTGAACTGGACTGTATTTTTACCCCAAAGCCTAATGACATTACCAAGGAAATATATGGCGCACACATCATGACTACATAGTCTGTAATAGTTAAACATTACAGTGTCAGAAGTACACTCCACAAAGTTTGCTGTGGTCATTTAACATGTAATGCATATCATTTTCAAAAATTAATTAGTACGAACAGAGATTACATCAACAGCCAAAGAATGTTTTCCAACCATAATTAAAACTGAAGCAAGAACAGAGACAAAGTACATTGTGGCCAGTGATGTTTGGGGTTATTGAAATCCGGTGTGATGCCATGTATGTTGTTACACTCATCGACCTCATGTCTCATGAAAGGTTTAAACAAAAATGGAGGAAACAAAGATCAGAGAATTATGATTTTATTGTAAAACAGTATTTTATTCACGCATATACTGACCAGAAGACTGTAGTTTGTAATGACAGCTTCTAAACAAGAACACCGCTTTACATTGTTTGACAAAACATTTTGCTTTTAGTTCAATTTGGCACAGAAAGTTTATATTTTTGTGGGGACAGCAAACATTTCAGACAATGATGCCCCAGAAAACCAGAGTCAGGCAATGGGCATGAAGGGAGTCTGTCTGTCATGTTTCTCCCTCAGCTCAGCCAATACTTACTTTGTCAGCTTCCTCATAATGGCAAAGCTACATTTGTCTGACACATTGCACATTTATTAAATAAGTCAGGATTACTATGAAAAAGATGAAAAATATGCAAGATTAGTTGCCTTTGCAAAACCCTTCATATCACAGACATTTTTTTAATCCTGAAATCAATTTTTTATATGAGTTTGTTACTATTTGTCACTAAATAAATGTGGTGTTGGTATTCTGTAGGAAGGTGGGACAGGAAACCACAACACTGCCAGGAGTTTACAGATACACAGCCTGCAATATGCAATGTCATCAGTTCCTTGGTGCCTCCTTTTTCCTCTGTACTTCTCAGTTTGTCAGCCATTACTGCTCTTATAAGTCAATGTTTCTGTTGCTACTGCAAGCATAATTGTCACTGGAAGGTATACAATGCAACTCAAACATTACACTTCCTAACACTATAAACTGGTACCTGCCTGACAATATTACATTGTCAAGGGGTGAAATGTTTACTGAGAAAGCCCATTACTTAAACCTAATAGATATTTCTGCAGAGAGTTATGTCTGCTGTTGTTTGCAGTGATAGGCTCATGACTGTGAGCTAGGCAAAGCAGATACTGAAAAATAGAGGAATGTATGTACGAAAGGATGGCTAACGCAAAGGATTATGATCAGGTCTCCAACCACAACCGTATCATTATATGTTTGAGATATGGATGCCAAGAAATTCACCTCAACAATTAAGTTCAAGAGTCGAATCTTGGCATTTGTGTTGAGCACACATAATAAATGGTTAGGATCGGTGAGATCTGATTGTAATTCTTTGTAGAGCACGGAGCTTTATCTACACTATGTACTACTAGTTACATAAGAAAAAATACAATGCACAAAGTATTTTGCTGGCTTTCAAAGCTATAAATCACTTAGCTACCACTATCAAAATGACAATGTAACAAATCTCACATTAGGACAAAAAAGTCAGGGACAGACTACTGGTATAGACAGCAGATAAAAAAGAAAGCCGTTTTTAATTCTGCAACTGTTGTTTGCTGGCCACTCCTGGCAGGTTTTATTGCCTAGTGCAATACCTGATCATAATGGTTTAAGCAGAGTGCTTAACAATTGTTAAGATTAGGCCTCGCTCTACAGAGTTGCTTAACTGGTTTGTCTTTCACATGATATTGAAGCATAATCACTACATTCTTTTTACTGCATTACATTGTGTGCTCAACCAATATGACAGGCTTTTCCAAAGTTAGTAGCCCTGTTATGCCTGCTATTGCTTGCAGAAACAGGTCTATGACACTAAATTCGATAAAGTAGGTATTAAAAATTAAGGGATGCATTTATATATGGATGGATAAATAACATTTTAATAAGCATGCTACCTCAATTTATGAGAGAGTCTACTGGTTATTTGCCATAGTTACAAGTCCCTTTAGTTATTTCCTTTGAGCATAACTATTACTGTCTCCCATGTACTTGTGCTATATTCTTCTGGCATTCACAACAAAAGTAATGACATCTAGATTTTAAAATACTGTTTGCTGATATATGCAATATCACATAGGACAAATCCATTTTTTCATAATAAATATATCAGTCACATCACATATACTCGGTGGTGGTGCTGTGGTAGCGTTGTCGCCTCACAGTCAGACGCTGTCCAGTTCGATTCTCAGCTAGAGCGTCTTCTGCATGGAGACATGCGTGAATGGGTGTACCTTTGTTGAAGGTTGTGCGTCAGGGCTGGTAACTCGGCATGTAAAAATCAAGTACCAATCATTAGCAGACCAGAGTTCCGCTGTGGCGACCCCTAACCGGGAAAGGCCGAAAAGACACAAAATCACATATACTTAAAATGATTCAAATTAAGAGATTCAGAACTTAGCATTTTTTGTTTTTTAGTTGCTGACTTGCTTATCTGTAGACCAATCTCACCTTATTGAATTAGATATGAACATACTTAGGCTTTGGGTTTCCAAGTCAGCTGCATCTTTTTGGGTAACCTAATTGTCTCTATCCTAAAGCTTTCATACAATTTTTTTTTACCCAGTCTAGTGACAATAAAACACATAACGGCAGATTGAATAAACCCTACATGATTAGCTAAGTCTGTGTGCGCATCGCCCCATGACATTATTTAAAGAAAAATGTTTTTGTTTTCTATATAGTAGTAGCAAAGTAGGCATGCATATCCCAACTGTAAAAGCAAGTATGCATGCATCAGTCTGCAGCACAAACCAACTTTAAGAATCTAGTGTAAGACTGTAGTCAGAAGCTGTGGGTTCAAATACCATGAGTAACAAGTATAAAATACTGCAATTCTTTAATAATATTACAGAAATTAAATTCGACACAAATGGCATAAATGCCCTGCTATTAACTGCAGTCTGTATAACTGGAGCAAGCAAGCATACGCACATATCTGCTCATTGCAAGGATTACTTTGAGCAATCTGTAATTATAGTTTGTACTTGTTAGGAACTATACTTAAATGTAAAACGTCAGATAAAATAGTTGTATTATTTTGGTAATGCATTGTATGTCATATATTATGGTACTAATTTTATCTTTTTTTTTCTCTCATCCCAGCCCTTATTATTTTTTTTTTCTATTTTCTATTATGAGTCATCAAAATGTCTCCATGTCATCCATCTATAACAAATCACTATATGCTTCACAGCATAGGGAGGTAGGCCAATGCCAGTGGCTCAGCCTGCCCCTGCTCCACTGGCTCCGGCACCGATGCCCAGCACATCTGGGACCACACCTGACAGTACTGCCTCTGCTGCCCCTGCACTACATGCAATGTCAGGTAGCACTACCCTGGCAGCTGGTGCTGTGGTACCCTCCAGGAGTACTTATAGGTTCATAAGAAGTTACAAGGCTATTAGCCCTAGTGACTTTATAAGCCTAGCCATGTTATACTCTTGTTCCCTTATTAACCAAGTTATATGGTTTATATTTGCAGAAGTCTATGTTCAGCACCGAGTGCGCTTATGCAAGCGGGACATAGGTGACACCCTTGGGGTAAATTTACGGTGTCCCATCCAGTTGTCTAAGTTACACTTAAATAGGGTGATTGAGGAGCTCTGTTTCTTGTGAACTGGAAGTTTTCTCCAGAGTAGTGGCAATCTCTGGGAGACATATCTGTCTCTCCAACATGTCCTGGTAATGTCGCAGTCTAGGTTAAGACCCTCTAGCGTTAGTGAATCTTGTCCCATTTGACTTGGGGATATGCAGCATTTCCATTAGGGCAGGGTCCAAAACTGCTCTGTAGGTCAGACACAAGTCGCCTCTTAGCAGCCTATAAGATACAGAGTACAGTGACAGGGCCATCAGTCTGTCTATATAGGTCATGTGTTGAAGGCCCTGAATTTTCTTGTGAGAAACATCTTAGGTCTCTCCAGCTGCTGCAGGTGTCTGGCATACCTCTCAACCATACCGAATTTCTCATTTTTTTACTGGTTTTGAGGTCCAAATAATGGGGTGCCACAGTTCTGGAGTGGCACTCCTTAATTTCCGAATTTCCCATTTTTTTTTATTTGTTTTTCCGGCTTTTTGGGATGACATCACTACGCACAGAGGTGTGCAAGGTGATGTCAGCTTCGTAAGCAGCCTGCCAGCCTGTTGGAATTCGACTGAGGGCTGCTCTGGGCTGAGTGACTGTTCGTTTATGTTTGATAGCACGTGTTGCTGTGCTTGTCAGTCATCATGTCCCGCATGCTGCAAGCCTGCCTGTTACAGAGAGAATCAAGAGGGAGGGGCAAGACACCCACAAGAGAGGAGTCAGAGAGACGAGAAGAAGCCTGAGCACTGATGATAGTGATATACAGCTGCTGTGCTGAGCCTGAGAAAAAGCACACGCAGACAAGGGCAGGCAGTGTTTTTTGTTTTAATTTGGAATCATTTTTTTTTTTTTTTTTTTTAGTTAATTAGACGGTAGGACTGCAGGAGTCACTCTCAGAACTCAGTGATGACAACCCTTTAGCAGCAGAACAAGTTCTCATCAGACTAGGAGCTGTGTGGTGGTGAACCCCATTCCCAGTCATGAAAAAATGTATTTCTCTTGCATCGTCTTCCCTCGGCTCCTCCTGCGCCTTTATATATGTAAACACATATAAAGAAAGATTAGAAACTGATGTTTACTTAAGGCTTGAGTTTTTGTCTAATCCCATGCAAAGAGGTGGGTTGCTGATTCTGCATAGTGTAGGTAAAGAGCAGGAAGGATTTAGTATTATATTTATATTTTCAGTTATGGAGGTGTCATTTCTTGAGAGTGGTCACTCCCACATTTTTACTGAAGACTTTTAGACTTTTATTGAAGACTTTGTATATTTTACTGTTGTGCTTTTTGCTTCTTCTTTTAAGCAAATATGCTTTCACTAAAATTGATTCAATATAAAGAAACGATATTGGGTGGGTACCAAATAGAGATGTAAATAGTAAACTTTGATGTAGTTCTTTTGAAAGGACTCCATTCCATAAAATATGAATGATCTGGATTGCAGTAGGTTGATGTGGGAGTTGCACAGTTTTTAGAAGACATTGTTTTGGGCTGATGTAGAGCATGTTGATTTGAAAAGTAGAAGACCTTTAGTAGAGTGTTCGGTAAGTGCCTTGTGTTATAATGTGATTGGTAGCTCCTAATAATTGGCGCATATTCCTAGCACTGCTAAAATGCAAGAAGAAAATTGTGGTAAATACTATACTGCATCTGCAAAGGTTTTTTGTATGTTTTCCTGCATCTGCTGGACCTCGTGGAAGGAGGTGTAACATGCAATGTGTTATTGCAGTTACAAATCACCGTCACGTGTTTATACCAATGTTGTAATTTCACAGAAAGAAATATATATTTCTGTGAAAAATAAACTAAAAAAAGTCTAATTTGGGAGATGCATGTCACTTCTATAAAGTTCAGCATTGTACTTACTGTTTATGTTGCCATCTTTAGATAGTGCTGTGTGTGGTGAAGAGATCATTACTTTACTTGCATCCACACTGGCTTAGGATACAAAGGAAGGGAGCTAATGTCTGTAATATCACCAACCTTTGTGCCTCAATGTCATTAAGGAAGGAGGGCTGTCTTCCTTTTCCACAGTTGTCCTTTCTCCATTTGAGGTTAGAATATACAGTGAAATTAGCGAAATTTAAAATGACTTGTAAGGACAGTTAGCCTAACATTTACTTATGAAAACAATGGTGTTCGTCTGAAAACCACCTACTACGCAATCATGGAAAGAGAAGAAATTAGTTCGTAATGACTTTAGACTTAAAAACGACTCATAGACGTCAACATTTTTAATAGTAGGGGACACTTTCACAGAACTTCTTATTCTAGCAGAATATCATTATCAGATAAAGTGTGAATGTTATTGAGACACAAAATCACTCTTTCACCTATATTTTAGAAAGCTTACAATAATGCAACATGGCTATGCAAGTTTTGTGTGTGTGTGTGTGTGTGTGTGTGTGTGTGTGTGTGTGTGTGTGTGTGTGTGTGTGTGTGTGTGTGTGTATGTATGTGTGTGTGTGTGTGTGTAAAATGTCCATTTAAGTATGTTAGTGTTACTTAGGCTCACTTAGGGACAAGAGCCTGAATTCTCTACCCATATGATTTGAGAGCTATGGGCTGAACTCCTTGAATCACATTTTCACAGAATGTCTGGAATATGTTTGGTCTGTTACACTTAAAATGTGTGGTTTTCTGGCAAATCACTGAGAAATTAACTAATGATAGCCAATGGCATTTAAGTTTCAGTCTTCCTATCTTTCAGGAAATGTGTGGTAACACAAAACATTTTATTCTAGTAACTTTCCAAGATTATACAAGCAATGTTTAAAATGTGTCCCTGTTTTTTGGGGCCTTTGTCCTCCTCCAATAAATTTTGGCTTTTTCCAGATTTCTTGTGCTGCAAAGTTGAGCTACAGTTCAGTGTCAAGTGGATTTTTCAAGGAGCTGACAACTTCAGGGGAAGAGAAGTTTAGTGCTGCTTATGCCAACTCTGTTTGCATTGTTAGTAGCACAACAGGTAGTATAATTGTTTTTGATGCATAAGGCTGTGGGTTCTACTCCCACAGTATGTAGATGGATTGCTGATACTGCACTGTGTTGTACTTTTAAAGCATGTTGGATGTTGCAGTCCTGAGAATGTCCTCCTTTGGAGGAGATACCTAGTAACTATGAACCTGTTATCAGTTTGACATCCATTTCCTATTGCAAAATTACTAGCTTGTCTTTTTTTAAGGTAACATAGGCAATTTATTCTTCAAGGGCAACAGGCACTTTATTTGTAGATGAAACAATGAAATATAAAGTTCCATAAGGAGTTAAGCATAGACCAAAACAATCTTTTTTTTTTTTTTTTCTGAGGAGGTAAAAGCCACTGAACGTTCATAATCTAGTTAACTAGTGCAATGCAAGCTTGAGTGGAATTAAATCATCAACCCCCCCTTTTTTTTCTGATTTTCCACATGCGATCTGCTGCTGCCTGTCAGCTTTCAAAATCTCTCTCGATTCAATGCAGTTAATTTTATTTTTAAAAAAAACTTGTATTTTAGTTTTATACAAGTTTGATGTTTGATACACATTCAAATGTTTATATAAATAAAACACTATTGTTCTGGTCATATTTTATGTTTAATATTTTGTCTGTTCTTCAATTTGCATTTGAATGCTGGTATCCCACAATTCCATTGGAGGAGGCCGGGTTACATAATTATATATGCAGAATTTATGTTAATCAGCGTACAGATTTGTACCTATTTTTCATAGGCCTTTGTCCAGATTTTTTATGTTTCCAGGTTTAGAAGCATGTTGTCTGGTGAGGTATATACAGAAGGCAGCATCATACTCTGTTAGTGGTCTGATGAGGGATGAGTACAGGGGTGATATAACATCCTTAGCTCTAGTGTATGCCTACTCCAGATAGAGAGACTGCTCTCCCTCATGGTCCATAGGAGGAGATGTCAAGCACTCCAGTAGCCATTGGAGTAAGGGGACAGTGATGACAGTCCTGTAGGTGTGGACTAGATTCCCAGTGTCACCATGTTTGAAGGGCATGGGCTTGCATTGTCCCCACCCTCACCCCAATCAAGGTGTCCCCCAACTTTTTGTGTCCCTCACTTCATTTGGTCCAATTGACTCTATAACATGATTGTATTACTGTCACCCCTCTTTGCAGAGTTGAAAGTCCAAATTCGGCTAATATTCTGTAGATATTTTCATTTTATGCTGTTGAAAATATGAATAGCTATAGTTCTTTCCTACCTCCCTCCTCTACATTCCTATATTGCTTTCCCTTTGGTTTTCCCCCTGCTTGCCCCCATTTCACCACTTTCCTATCTACCCCATTTTAACATCTATAATTTGGTCAAAAAATAGAATCACACACAGCACACATAAGTAATAAAAAAAGCAAAGGAGACCTTCACATTTTGGCCTCTATGTTTGTGCGGAGTTTGGCATCACACACCAAAGCCAAATGACAGTGAATGGCTCTTTTGTGGTGTGGTTTACTTCTGTGCAATGCCACTTAAACATGCTGTGCTATGTCTACGCACAGTAACATACACTGAATATAGTATAAAGAATAATTTCATTGCATTATCACTACATACGCACTCAATAGTGAGAACTCTTAAAATTTTACCAATGAGGCTCATGTTTGCGCACTGCTTAACTGCTCTCAAACAGAGAAAGTGGTAGAAATGTGTATCACGCATCCACAAACCCTTTGCCAGCCATCGCGCAAACCCACGGCTCGGCAGTGCACTATACGAAGTGGACAATAGCATGTATTACTTCTGTTTACTGTTCATGACATGAAACTACTTGTGGAAGCACAAACAAAAGGATGGCAATATCTAAGAAAAATACACGTTTACACTGCAGCCATTTGTTACCACCACCATGCAATGTAACCTTGGTCTCTCAGCACTTCTTCACAAATATATCAACTACACTACATAACTAAATAACAAATGCTGACTTATATACCATGCACACCGTTAGAATGATAATACACATTCAGATTTGCCAGTACTTGTAGTAATGTGGACATCTGTTTGCATATAGTTTGTAAAACTGTTTCTTAAAGTATACCTGCACATTGGAACACAACCACCAAATACTACATATTGCACACTCATCAATCTGGTAACATGCACAACTTTAATATCTTGACAGTTGGACATTGCTAGCTATCCATTCAATGCTGGCCTCCCAACATCTTCTTTCCAGCATCCACAGCCGATGTCATCCACTATAAGTTACCCTGCAGCCTTGGAAAAATCAGACTTGTGCCATGGCGCTTTCATAAAATACAGAGTTCTCTAGTCTGTGTACTTAGATAAATAGGAGTTCTGTTCTCACTGCAGTGTGTGTGTGTGTGTGTGTGTGTGTGTGTGTGTGTGTGTGTGTGTGTGTGTGTGTGTGTGTGTGTGTGTGTGTGTGTGTGTGTGTGTGTGTGTGTGTGTGTGTGTGTGTGTGTGTGTGTGTGTGTGTGTGTGTGTGTGTGTGTGTGTGTGTGTGTGTGTGTGTGTGTGAGTGCATTTGCTTGACATTAGTGAGAGCATTTTGCACAAGCATGTGGGACACTGCAGTTACCATCTTCTCCTCACCAGACTCTGCTGATGTCATAAGCTATAGCTGAGTTGAGGATGTGCAGTATTCCCATCAGGGCAGGGTCAGAGACTGGTCTGTATGCCAAGTACAAGTCACCTCATCCTATACGATACAGATTACAGTGACAGGGCTTTTAGTCCATTCACAAACATCATGACAGGGTTTGAAGGCCCTGTATTTTCTTGGTGAGAAATCCCTGTGGTCTCTCCAACTGCTGCAGGTGTCTGGTGAGGTACATGCAAAAGGGAGCATTATACTCTATTAGTGTTCTGATGAGGTTCAAGTACAGTCCTGTTATAGCATCCTCAGATCTGTATACAATGGCCTGACCTATGAGGTGCACAATGTAGCCTTTCTGTACCACTGTGGACACTTGGTGGTTGAAGTTCAGATTTCTATCTACATGTGCTCCCACATCTTGCACCACTGGGTTTCAGCATATGGGGAGTTTATCAATGCTGTAATTAGTGTTGAATTCCACTTTGCAGAAGGCAAAACTAATGACACATTTTTGCATTTATTTGTAGACCATGTGGCTTGGGCACCAATCACTTGTCTGTGTTAGCCCCACCTATTATATTTTAACATTATTGGTTGATTCAGTGATTGCACCCAATATGCAATAACCAGAAAACATGGTAAGCCAACGGCCATAAACTTTAGCCTTAACTGTCGAGAAACAGATTTCAAACAGTAAAGGGCCCAGTAAAGATTGTTGGGATAAGCCAGTGGTGACAGCTCTACTATTAGAGGTTGGTTTACCAACTTTCACAGTATGTGTTCTGTCAGTGAGCTAACTGGTTAACCATCTGGTGATGTAATGGTCAATCCCCAGCTGGGAGAGTTCCTCAATGACACCTGAGTGGGAGATTGTGTCCAAACCATAGGCCAGGTCAAAAGAGACAGTGTGCACTGTCTTAGCTTCATCCAGGCGTATCACACAGAATCAATGCGCTGTGACAACATCATCGCCTATAGCATGACTCAGAACATACACCTAGTTGAGATGGTCAGATACGCACTTTAACATACCCTCCAGACAGAAGACATTCCCATAGAAAAGTGTACATCAACATGCATCCATCTGAGTTGGGGGGGGGCAGCACAAGACGCATGCATGTATAGATACTTCCTGACTCTCTTAATCTGTGAATGGACCTTTTCTAAATGGACACTAGTAATATCCTGGCTGTTTTGCAACAGACATGTGTGAGTTGTTCATACTACATCTATGTCTGTTACATCTGTTAGATGTCTTCAAAGAGGTCATCGAGGGCATGCATGATGACAACACTATCATCCTGTGCAACTTAACCAGGCCAAGGCATTTGACACAAATCCACACTGAGGTATTCACTCAATACTGTCAGATAAACACCTATATCAACAATTGGGTAGACCACTGGATCACTTATGTGGGATCTAAATATGTTGAAGTGTGTGAAATTACCTAGATCTCCAGTCCAGTGATCAGGTCTGGACATCAGGGCTGTCTGCTAGCCCCTTTTCTGTCCATTATTTAAGTCACAGACATCAAGAATGACATACACATCCTGTGTTCAAACAGCTGTCTGGAGGACTACCGATTGTGGACAATCATTGACTCCAACTGAGATATTAGTATAATAACGACAGTATCAACACCCACCAAACATTTCTGCCACAACCATGACAACACATGACATGAAACAAAACATGGCAGGATCTGTTATATTATGAAAACAAATGTACAACCCAAGGATAGTGTAGACATCACACCCTATAAGCAGACCAAGTGGTATGTGACCAGTGTCCTGAGTAGATGGTATCTGGAACATCCACCAGCATGTGGCCACAGTGTTGACTACTCCCTTGTATGTAACATAATTACTGATTATGGGCAGGACATCCACATCAAAGGTCATAATACCTCCATAGTTCACAGCCTTCATCACATCTGTAACTGAGTACAATGTAACCTTCTTTATGTACCTTCCTAGACATCTGTCAGTGGTGTGCAACTGACGTGTAGCACCTTTGCCACAGTTAGCACTCACACATCTTAATGCCCATACCAAGGTATTCTTTTTGTTGCATAAATATTACAGTCTGATGGTGCGGAACCCCCATCAAGGTGTTACATCAGATGCATATGTAATACCTGTTCTGGTGGTGCACACAGTACATACACAGCTGTTTGACAATATTGATGGCATGGATTACATTCACAACAGTGTGGGTTGTGCCCTATACATATGCCATGCACACCAGTCATAATGTCACATACAGGTATAGTAGCACCTCCAGCAGATATTACAGTGTCAAGACAGTTTGCTTGATTACCCTCATAGATTGCTGACATGTCATAATAGTTGTACAAGTGTGTTTATGCAGAACCATCTATGATCACTCAGAATCACATATGTTATGTCAGAGACATGAGATTACTGGTGGTATTATTCTGATATTGTCCACAATTTTGCTTGCTTCTTTTACTGTTGTCCATGAGCTTTTAATTGCGTCCCACTTGTTGGAGACCTCTGCTGACATTACAGTCATATTCAGGCAAATCAGTTTGCACAGATTCACAACAAGCACCCAACCCAGATTGTATATATCGTCCCTGACAGATGTCCTCTCCATTGTTCATGTCACCTTGTCTGAGAATCACATTATATACATTTTCAATGTGCAGTCAGTACTTTACCATGCTATGTGATTAGTGTTCCTGCTACAACTGTCTTCAATTTACATGCCCTCATCTGTTGTACATTATGATGCTTCAATTGTCCTCTTTTCTTGTGTTCATTCCTACTATTCAACTGTGTGTCCCTATTCAATACACACACTTCCCCTGACTGTTTATTTTAAATGGCAGTCCATGTACCATTACAGATCATTTATACAACTTTTGTAGAGAATGTCTGGAATGGGATTCCATAATACTTTGCACTGTATACATTGTCCTGTAATGTGTTTGGACCATATACATTGCTATGTAATAAACCCTGATAATCATTCCACACAATCCTGCTAACCTAGTTTGCTCTGAGGTAAACAAGTTTGCTACCTGTGTTGCTTTGCATGGTTTCCTGGCCGGCAACACTGTTGCCAGCCACGAAACCATGCTCGTTTATATTTAAACGTGGTGCATAGCTTGAATATGTAATCACTGATGTTGCTCTCCATGCAAACACATAAACTTCGTGTAGGTTTTGCACAAAGCTTACACGGACTTTATTGAATCCTGCTGATACACTGTATTAATTCAAGATTTGATGATGGCTAAAGGTGTCCATTAATTTCTATAAAACTTTATCACCCCTTCCACTGAGGCATGTAGCCAGGATTTTTAGAAGTGTACAACATCATTAAGAATGAAGCCCCTTCAAGACTGGCTTTCTTACAGTGGTCAACAATATTTCAGTACTGAAATAAAATATCTAGAAATGATAGACTTAAACAGTAACACATTTAGTCAGACTTGCATTCTAGAAATAAAAAAAAGTGCTTAACAAATCTATATTTTAATAAATAAAATATATAAAAATATTACATACACCAGGAATTTCATTTGTATTGTAGCACATCTAATTGTTTAAAATAAGTGCATTATTCTGAAAAATTCTAAGCTGAGGAATACATGGTCTATGTCTAACTATACTCTCAGTGTCCATATCTAGTAAGTCTTGACATTCTTTAGCTTGATTGCATTAGCCAAGACCTATTTGTCACTGTTTTTTTTTTCCTGAGACGTGATGCTGAAGCTTTTTTTTTTTTTTTTTTAATGAGTAAGTTACAATCCTATCTTTTCATGATGTGCTGTAAAAATAAGATTGCACATATTGCTATAAAACATGGTCCTGCAGTTTCCCCAAGATATTCAGAAGGAGAATAAATTGTGAAAAATGTTCTTTGAACTTTATTGATATGTTATTGCAATCTGATAGCTGCAGACCTGAGAGTGATCAAGTCAATAATGGGAAGCCTACCTTTCAAAGTCTTTGCTCAAGAATACTGGGCAAAGCTAAAAATAAGGGGGGTGATGGATTTTAAAGATTGTTCTTATAAACTTAGAAAGTTGCTAGAATAAGAGGTTTTGTATTACCATTTATTTTATGAGAAATACGAAGTCTGAAGCTCAGATGGCTGTCATCTTTTATCATCTGCAATACTCAATGATTTGCCAGAAGTGCACATATTTTACAACAAACAGACCAAAATTAAGAAACAAAAAATCTGGTCTTTCTGCAAAATAGTGGACAGTTAGGAGGTATCCTTCAATGGCTGAAGTGAATGCGGAGACACTCATCAATCATTTATAGTGCAATACAATACTGGTAGAGCTTAATTCATATTTAAGTGAATATATGATAAATATTTTCATAGACAGCAAAATAAATTACAGTAAGACCTTGCATACTCTTCCTGTGGGGTTATTCTGCTTTGGAAAATAAATATCTCCATTCTCAGCCACATGGTAAAATCTGACAAAGAAAGAAAGAAAACAGCTCTAACGTTAATTCTGATTGTAGTGCATATTCTTATTTCACAGAATGTCAGTTTATTGTAAGTCCATTAAAAAGGACTACGCTGATGACATGGTCATTTACTGATCGAGTCACTCTCACACCAACATTCAATGCCAACTCCAGCCAGACTTATATGAGCTCCACCAATGGCTTATAAACCATAAACCACCTCTCAACCCCACCAAGACCAAAACTATGCTTTTTGGAATTCTATAGAAAATTCAACAAATATCTTACTCCTTAACTATCTTTGACCTACACAACCATTCCATAGAAGCAACCTCCATCTTCGAATAACTAGGATTATGGCTTGATCAGTCACTAAACTTCCATTTCCACTTAGACAACATGACAGCCAAAATAAACTCCGTTCTGTTCTGGGCCTCTGCCTTTTTCTCTCCCAAACAGCCAGGGGAGTCATAGATGAAGGATATGGTCTTTACACAAGACTTAGTGGAAAGAATAGGAGAATCCCCCACCTTATTGTTTAATAAAGGCAGAAACATTAAAAACTGGTTAGAAATGGGGTCTAAAACTGAGTTATCTATAGGGTGAAATAAAATGATCAGTAAATGTGGGCCATGTAAGTTTTACAGATTTGTGACGGACAGTCTGTATGTTAGCATCATTCATTATAGCAAATCTATAGCACATCCTGGAATATGCAATTGTGGGACAACCACAGTAGTTTATTTAGCCACTTGTACTGCCTATCCAGCCTTTTGTGTAGGGAAGACCAATAGGAGGTTGAAGAACAGGATAAATGAACATGTTTATGACATTAAAAAGGAGAGAACTACTAACGACTTGAGTAGGCATGCTACTAACTGCCCTACATTTAACAAATTTATTTTCTTTATAATTGACAAGGTAAATCAGCAAGAGAAAGGGGGTGATATTGAAACCTGACTTGAACTTAACGAAATGATTTGGGCAAATGAAATGAATGCCTGTGTAAAATCTGGCATAAATGGTTTTAATTCTGATACCAGTGTATTGAACCATAGGGCTACATTTTATTCTTTATAGTTTTTTCTTAGCAATGAACTTGTCTTTGAGTTTTATATATATATATATATATATATATATATATATATATATATATATATATGGGTCTACCTTCTTTCCAAGAAAGCACGATTTTTTGAATCCAAACTGAGCGACTCTACTCTTCTGAAACACCATTCCATCGAAAGCAAGGACTGCTGAAATCCTTTCCCTGTGAAAGGAACCACTTGGCCACCACAGAAACAACCTGAACGAACCAACTCCAAACCCAACCAAGTGGGGGGCTTCATCTCACATGCTCCCCACACCCCCTTATTTAAATATACCAACACTGAGATCGCACTACACTGACGAAAGGGCAAAGTTCACCATGGTGGCCAAGTGGTTCCTTTCACAGGGCAAGGATTTCGGCAGTCCGTGCTTTTGATAGAATGGTGTTTCGGAAAAGTGGAGTCGCTCAATTTGGATTCAGAAAAACGTGCTTTCATGGAAAGAAAGTAGTCCCATATATCTAGGTAGATAGATATAGGTAGATATTTTTTACATATACTTTATAGTTTGAATGTTATTTTGGTTTGCTGTATTGACTTCGAATTACCTTTGTTGTGTCTGTGACTTTAAATGGTCATATGTTGTATAATTAAATCATTTCCTATATATATATATATATATATATATATATATATATATATATATATATATATATATATATAAAGAGCTGACTTGATGGAAGTGTTTTTCAATTCTGGTGAATTCCCTTATGAATTTTATGTGATGTAAGCACTCTGGTTCTTTTTTTGCATTAAAATATTATTATTTTAGTTTGTCCTAGTGGTCCAGATTTGTTTTATATCTTGTTTGTAGTGCAGCGTGTACATTTTATTATTTTCAGACATAGTACTTAACTTCTGGTTCAAGATATTATATTAACATCTTTAGACAAAGATTTAGCCCCTAGTAAAAATTACTTATATACGCATCCCAAGCAGACACCAACCTGGCTAACAACAGGAAAATGATACCGCTCCTCAAGGGTGAACCTGCAAACCATTCCAAGAACTATAGACTAATAACTTGCCTTCTGACAATATACAGGCTATATACTGGAAGTGATGCAGACAGAGTTTGTAGTCATTTATAAAAAGATATAATTGTGGCAACAGAACAAAAAGGCAATAAAGGAAAATCGTATGGAATAAAGGATCACTTGTTACTAAGCAAAACCATAACAGAGAGTTGCAAAAGGCATAGAATCTAAGTATGACATTGAAAGATGGCAAAAAGCATTTGACAACATACCACACTAATGGATAATGAACTTCTTAAAGATGTATAAGATACATCCTACATTGACCAGTTGCACTGAAATAACTATGAAACAGTGATAAATCACTTTTTAGTTGAGCCATGAGAAATACAAATGATTATCTCAAGAATAAAACTTAAAAGAGGGAAATTCCAGGATGATGTTTGTCACTGTTGATGTTTTGTATTACTCTTAGCCCATTAAGCTGTTTACTTAACAGGTTAGGTTGTGGTTACAGTTTAAATCTCAGGAAGCAGCCTTATTTAAATACATCTCATCTACTTTGTGTGGATGACTTAAAATTGTACAGCTCATCAGATGAAGAGCAGAAAGCACAACTACAAATGGTTAAAACTTTCTCAGATGATATAAGAGTGACATTTGGTCTTGATAAATGTACAAAAGCAACATTTAAAAAGGGAAAAATGCAGCACTAAGAAAATATCAACCTGGGACAAGAATGCAATTTAAAGGAACTTGAGCGGGAAGGAATCATACACGCTCAACTTCTTAGAGCAAAAAATCTGGACGAAGCCATAAATAAAAGTGGGACAAAGGCCCAAAAATAGGGACAATTTTAAAATATTGTTCTTACAAACTTAGAAAGTTGACAGAATAAATAACGGGTTTTGCATTAGCATTAATTTTCTGAAGGGTATGCAGTCTGAAGCAAAAATGTCTGTCATTATTTTCTAACTTCATTCTTTAATGATTTACCACTAGTTTGACAGAAAACCACTTTTAGATAAATGAACCAAAAATATGAGGCCAAAATCTGGACATTCTGCAAAATTCTGTACAGTTGAGAGGCATGGAGGGAATGTATTAATATTTGGGAATTGATAAATTGTCATCAATAAAACATGAAGAAATGAGAATAAAGCTCAGCAAGGAATACTTCAGAAGAATAAATCTAATATCAAATACTGTCTTGACATCTAAGAAAAAAGTCCATACAATAAATCAATTTGCTCTTTCTGTTCTAATTCACAGTTTTGGGGGTGATTGGCCTCCAAAGGTACATGGTCTATTGGACATGAAAACAAGAAAAAATTCTTCATGCTTATAAAACGATATATACAAATCAATGTATACCAAGATTATATATTACTTGCTGTGAAGGAAAATGACTACATGTATAGATCTGCAGTCACCAGACTGCATACATATTTGCTGACCTCATTGCATCCTAACATAGTGGAAGTTTTAAAACATGAGAAGTCTTAAGATGACATCTTTGCACTGATTAGCAGAACCATTTCAAAATAAAGTGGGAGTGGAAATCAAACCAGAAGTTGCTGAAAACAGGCAGCAACTGAATGTGTCAAGAAACAAAAGAAAGAATATAAGGGCCAAATAAAAAAGAAAAAAAATATTGGAAAGTCCACAAATGTAGAATAAAATGCAGAGACCTTCTGGAACAGCCTCATGTTGACCAAGATTTGATGCAGTAATGGTAAAGAAGAGGTGAACTGAAAGCAAAAGATGTAAGTGTAACAATGGCGACACAGGATAGTAGGCTACATGCACATTGGTTTACAAATTCCATTGAAAATGTGGGTGAAACAGACAAATGCAGCTTCTGTAAAACAGAAATGTAATTAGTCACACATCTTGTTACTGAGTGTGATACATTCATTGCAGAAGGGCCAGTACACTGAAAGGCACGATAATGTGGCAAGACTGTTGCATTGAGGATTGTGCAAACACTACAATATAGCAGCAGATGAGAAATATTGTAAATATGAAGTAAGCAGAATTACAGAAAATTATGAAGTTTATATCAAATATGAAAGCCTATTAGCAACAGATAAAAAATACATGCAAGAAAATCAGATATAGCAGTCCATGAAAAAAAGAAAGACAAAATTAGCGTTGGTCATTGCAATTGCTATGCCCAGTGATTACACAGTCTTACACACAAAGAGACACAAAGTCTTAAAAATACCAGAAGTGAGAGTAATGTGGAAGAAACATGTTCAGACTGTTCCAATAGCAGAAGCAACAGGACTAATAAAAAATATAAAAATACAAGTATGACTTACAGGAGGCCGTTTTGGCACATTTTGGGTGCTGACAACTCTCTTGCCTAACATCAAACAATACTAATTTTGTCAACTCAACTGTACCCTGACATATGACTGGGGGTTCCTGTCAAGGTATTAAAAACTCAAATACTTGGAGAAATTAAACTATGAGAGGTGTAAATACTTATTCAAATTGAAAGTTAATCTCCCACAAATCATGGTTGCCAGTAAATACTACTCTCCCACCACACTACAAACCATTAATACTAAACCCACATATGTTGAGGTACTGATGGAAAACTTTGCCTAACCCTCATAGATAACTCATATTAGGCACATATCTCAGCCATATACTCACATGTTACCCTGCATACATACACCTGTTGCCATTATTTCTGCTCTAGATAAGAGTCAGTCATTCAGCATGTCTTGACACTTACTGTTGTCAAAGAATGTTGCCATCCATCATAGAGTCCTAGTTATTGGTGAAGCCAGTGTTAGACATGTTGACTTTTTATTCACAGGGCTGACAGAGATTAGAATGATGGTTAGCTATGTGATATCAATAAGCCTTAGATTCTTCCACCTAATGTATACAATATTTCCATTGTGAGTGTGAATGATCTTAGAAGTTCCTCCGTACACAAGACAGAGAGAGACATACTTAAGCAGTCCATGTAGATGAAGAAGGCTAGAAAGAAGTTAGTCTTGAGCAGTATCTTGCCCTCGGCAAAAATTATGTCAACATTAATACAAAATTAATTGAGTTTTGCAATTGGCTCAATATCATTCTAGGGGGGTCCAAAGTGTTTCAGCATGGGTGGTGATGGTCAATATTTCTGCCTGCTTTGTCAGGGAGGGCCCACATGTCTCCTTGCATGGCTTCTGTATATTGAGTAGGATACTTTCTATCCCAGTAATGCCATTTTTAGACAAAAGATATTCTTCTAGATTTTCCAGTTAACAAATTCTAATCTTTCCTGTATGAACTTCACAGTGCTCAGTGCTATGATAGTTAATTGTTTATCATTTGTTTAGACCTTCTATAGCCCCTGCCTCCATCATAACAAAAGTCGCTTTCTCTCCAACTCTGCTAGGCATACTCTGGCCACTACTTATCTTCTTCCGTCCTTATTATACGGAGCCCCTCTCCTAACCAACCTGTCCACCTCTATCACCTCCAAACTAGAAAACTGCTACAATAAAATCTCTAAATTCACCACTAAATCCAAACATTCCACCAATCATTGCCTTGCCCTACTATCCCTGAATTGGTTTGAACTACCAAGCTACCTAGACTACCTCCAACTCACCACTGAAAATAGACTTGTATTTCACCCAACAAAATGTCCAGCTCTAACAAATATCCTTCCCCCTTACACCCCCAACAGAATTCTCAGATCTGAACATCAAAACTTAATTGCTATCCACAAACCTAAACGTCCTGCTGGTCAACTTCTTCTCTCTTTCTCACTAGGCAAGAAATGGAATTCTCTTCCTTCCACTCTAAGAACCATACCAAACTCAGAAAACTTCAAAACCCATCATTTCAAACATCTGTCCACAAAATGGAAATGTACCTACCTTCACCCTACTTAATCATTCTAAGTTTATGCCCCCAGGGGGTTCTCTCTCAGGTTCCTAAGCTCTCTATAACTCCCATAGCTATTTTCTTATGAGTGTATCTAAACTCTCTGCAACTCTTATAGCTATTTTCACACAACTCAGCTTTGTAAATATTGTAAATAGCATCTTACTTTAAATGTGTGCATGTAAAGTGTATCCACATTTACTTAAATGTATGTATGTAAACTGTTTCCACACCTAAAACATAAGAGTGTTAGCTCAAATTAAACTGTATAACCCTTAAGTTCAACCACAATGAATTTTGTTGACTATGCATGACACTGAATGTTCTTATTTGCAACGGTTTTATAGAATGTATCTTTTATAGTTTTGTATCTGAACTGTATAATGTATCTTGGAGCTTTTCTCACTGGGCCTCCACTAAAAATGGGTCATTTAGGCCCAGTAGACTTCCTCGGTAATCAAACTGGAAATAAATAAATAAATAAATGTTTCTGCCTCCTTGACTAAACTAGGCCATAATGCAGTCACATACTCCTTAAGAACACAGCCCACAGCACCATTCAACATTATAACATCTTACATCAGCCTCCTAGCATTCCAGCATAACCTAATGAAATTTAACCCCCCAGCCAAGGACCCTACTAAAAAAGAATTTGCTTATACCATGTATATTTACTCTCACCTTAATTCCTGCATTGAAGCATTTGCCCCTATCATAAATATGATGGCAAATTTAATATTCAATTAAAGTTTATTATACTTAATTTGGTTAAGTATGTAGTCACTGAATGTTGGTGGGATAGGTATAGGGATGTAATTGCTTGCCATTGTAATTTAGCTGTGGTCAGCTTATGTTTAGTATTGTTAATCTAGTTTAGTATGCAATCACAGGATGTTAGAGAAGTGCTGTATATATAAGTTTATTATATACCTCAGTAATATATGTCTGTATTGTTAAGTGTTGCATTACTTTCCTTACATAATCTGCTAGAATCTACTCTCTAACTTCAAATCTTATGTTATTTTATCTTACTAAACTATAGTAATTTGTTCATGTATGGATTGGATTCATGTTTAAATTGTTATCCTACTCAAGACTGCTTATACGATTAATTCTCTTCCATATGGGGAACTTAAGAGAATTGTTACCAACACATCGGAAGACATTTTTAAGGATGATGGCTTGTTGAAGGTAGAGTGTAGACTTAAATGCTGTGGTTATTCCATGGCACAATTAAATAATGCTAAAAAGAAACTTTTGGAAAGTAGAGGAATGAAAAGATTTGGAATACAGTATGAAGACAAAATTGTAGGCGAAAATATAAAGAATAAGGACGGATGTGGTGAAAAAATATACTTTATCACAGAATATTCTCCTTTCTCTCTGGTTTTGGAGAATACTGTTAAGGGCCTTTGTCATGTAATTTGTCAAGATAAAGTGCTGTGTGAGCTTTTCCCAAAACGTATTATTTTTTCTTATGGCAGATATAACAATTTGAAAGAACTGTTAAGTTTAAGACAGACAATCAGTTGTACCTTTTGACAGAAGGGGATCATTTGCTTGTGGACATTATAAGGTTTGTTCTAAAATAAAAAAGAAAAACTTACAAGGACCAAAATCAATGAGATAAACTTCATTTCTAGAAACAGATTTGAATGTGACTCTTGTAAGGTAGTGTATATAATTGGATGTGATTATAATATTCCTAGATGGTATGTGGGCCAGACCAAACACAAAGTAAACATTTGTGTTTTACAACCCTTGCAGGACATTGGAAACCGTAATTTGAAAAGTCCTGTGGCAGAAATAATTTCTATAAAGCAAATTATGGTTCAGATACTTGTTTCTTTTTTAGTGTGTTAGCTCACCCTTATTTGTCCAGAAGGAGTAATTTTGCTAACAAGGTGAGTGAATTAGAAAGTAAGACGATATTAAACTACAGGACATTATTTCCTAAAGGCTTAAATTTGGAAGTTAGTGTTTTTAAATCAGGAAGTTGATGAAAGTTGACTTTTAAAGTTTTTCAAATTAATAAAGTTATAGATCTGTTACTAGGAGTTTTATTATGTGGTGTTTATAAAAGATTTTATTTAGAAGCTGAATAATAGTGCAATTAATCATAATAATGTTTTCTATTTAATTATTAGATTTATGAATTGTTTAATTAACTGCTGGTATCATTATATTTATTCGATTGGATATTTATATAATTAACTGTTTAATAACTGGGTCCAACCTGTATAAAAGTAACTTCATGATGTTGGTTCGTTAGCCTGAGAAGGTGAACAGCAGATTCAGTTTGTAATAAGCTGAAGTGGTGGCAGAACTGTTTGGTTTATTTTTTGTTTTGTTTGTTTAGATTTTATTTATACGATTAATCAGAAAGACTTTACATCTGTAGTTCTATTGCCAACTTCAATGTGCAAGTGAATTCTTCTGTGTTTACTGTTGAATGATTATTTTTCTGCCTTATTGTTGCCATGTTTTGTTTGAGCCATGAATGACAAGGGTCCCTGGACCACTCACCTACCTACTTAACAAATGCAAAATAAAATAAAATTAAGACTAAGCCCATGTGGTAGAATTCCAGCATCGACAAACTCTACCATAAAAGTAAAAAACTTCTTGCACTAATGAAGAAGTTAAAAATTGTACATTATAAAAAGTGACTTAAGTTGATCTACAGAGAGTTCATAAGATCCAAAGTAGTCAAGCTAAGTATGCATTGAATATTGCTACCTCTTCCAAAGGTGATCATAAATATTCCTTTTACTATGTTAGGACTCTCTGTATTGCACAGAGCTGGTGTCAAATATCACAGCCTGCAATATCCAACTGGATATTGCTAATGTACGTACCAATAAATTTAGTTGTGAATTTTCCCCTGTATTCCTCCTGCAACCCCACTGACCATCAGCAGTCCCTACCTCTCCCCCAGAATTACCCCATTCACAGTCCCTACTTTTCCCCATAATTGTCCCATCCACAGTCCCTACCTCTCCCCATAATTACTTCTGAACAGGTTCTAAATGCCCAAAATCAAAAAGAATAGTTCTACACATCCTAATGATATACAAGATTGCTTAACACTAGAAATAGTTTCACTGATTCCCCTCTAACTCTACTGACTAATAGCCTCACCACTCACTACATACCTAGAGGTTGGAGAACAGCCATTGTGGTTCCACTACACAATATGGCCTTACCACCAAGCCTGGGGACTATAGACTAATCAATATTAACAGTGTTACTTGTAAAATCTTGAAGTGCATTACAAAGGAACTCATAAAAGGGTAGATCATGTTTATTGAATTTGGGGGACTTTTTTAAGGGAGTCGGTTAATCAGTGCATATCATCCACATAAATGGCGATAAGGCCTTAGGCTTTGACACTATCCCACTCTCTAGTATTAATGAAAAGCTCACCTGCTTGAATATTAATCCCTTTTATTCTGACTGACAACAAACTGGCACACTAGCACAATTCACAAATTGAGAGTCTATGGCATACATTTTTTCTAAAATTATTGCCAATAGTGGCATCTCAAAAAGTTTCCTATTGTCTCTAACCCCCATTCAATATTCAATATATACTTCTCTAATGCCCAAACTGGCATCAAAGGTCTAGGGCTGACAAATCATGCCGATGATTGCAACCTTGGCACCGTCATTAATTTTCCAACTAATATCCATATCATGCAAAAGGGTCTAAGCCACACTAGTACATGATGGCAGAATCATGGGCTAAAGCTCTGTGCTAAAAGCATAGTACAGTACTCATTGGGGCCAAGAATACCCCTGCTCCTACTACAAAATGTTGCCCTTCCTACTTCACTTGTCTTAGCCTTCCACCCATTGCAGGTCTTCTCAAAAGACTGTCTGGTCTTGCAGTCCTACTCATGTAACATGTTATATTTATCCATTACTCTGGAGAAAAAGTGCTTTATAATGCCTTGGTTCAACTTTGTACCTTTAATCAGGAAGAATACTCTCTGCCCCCCCCCCCAATCTTTCATCATCAGTCGCATGCCATCCCAAATGTCATCCAAGTGTCTTGAGTATATGCTTACATCCAAGATTCCCTTATCAGCTATTTACAGTATTAATGCATCTAGAATTAGAGCAGTTAAACTTAAAAAAAAAAAAAAATATATATATATATATATATATATATATATATATATATATATGTGTGTGTGTGTGTGTGTTTGTGTATATATATATATATATATATATATATATATATATATATATATATATATATATATATATATATATATATATAGTACTGCAAACAATTGATTATTACAGTCTACAGTGATAGAAATACACTTATGCTACACAAGCAGTGCTGAAATCAACTGCTTCAAGAATAACGGAGACTCTGAATTTCGAATCTTAGAATGAATAATTCTGCACACAAACTATAGTGGATACAGTAATGCTGAAGATTTTTGGGGAGTCACATAAACAAAAGGAAAAGTGACAATACAAAACTAAAAAGTTAAAAAAACAGTAAATAGTATTTCTAGAGGTGAGAAACCACCCGAATTCCCCACACAACCATAACTCTAACTATACTAACTCTAAGGCCAGTCAGCAATGGAGGTAAGGGAACTTCCTTAACTCCTTGATTAGTCATGTCAGAGTTAGTATACTTAAATGTCACAGCAAAACTCAATATTACAAGTATGACAGTATGACTGTCAATAAACATTTCAGTGATGAATCACCAGGGTCCCACTTGTTCAGGGGTGTAAAAGCTACAGTCTCACCAAGGAATGGTGCTGCCCCTGCCATTTCAGTGATGAATGACCAGGGTCCCACTTGTTCAGGGGTGTAAAAGCTACACTCTCACCAAGGAATGGTGCTGCCCCTGCCATTGCTTTCCTCCCTCTTCTTCCAATGTCTATAACGGGAACCCTCACATTTTCCAGAATAATTCAATGGTTCTAGCACACAGTGAAAGAGTACAATATTTTCCTAAATGTAATAAGTCAAAGTCAGTAGCTAGATTTAGGAGCATGATTAGATATAGATTTTTGGCCATTATATGTCACATTCTATGCTAGCTGTTCATGATTTAAGACCCCATATTTGATACGTTTAAAATCTGAAGCATTTTTTTAAATGATTAAATTATGATTGTCAGAAGAAATATTGACTGAAATACACTGAAACACAAATCTCTGATTGAAAATTGACTAAAGAGAGTGAAACTGTATCAAACTTTAAAAGAATGAGACTCACTGTGAGGTACAGGTACATATGCCCACATTGGAACATAAGTCATGGGGTAATGGTTCTAATGGTAGAACAGACAACAATACAGGTACAGGTATGCCCTCACTGGAACATAAGTTATGTGGTAATGGTTCTAATGGTAGAACAGACAACAATACAGGTACAGGTATAGCCTCACTGAAAAATAAGTCATGTGAAAATGGTTTTAATGGTAGAACAAACAACAGTATAGGTACAGGTATGCCCTCACTGGAACATAAGTCATGTGGTAATGGTTCTAATGGTAGAGCAGACAACAAAACAGGTACAGGTATGCCCTCACTGGAACATAAGTCATGTGGTAATGGTTCTAATGGTAGAGCAGACAACAAAACAGGTACATGTATGCCCTCACTGAAACATAAGTCATTTGGTAATGGTTCTAAT
The DNA here is from genome assembly GCF_019279795.1 of Protopterus annectens. NCBI lineage: Eukaryota > Metazoa > Chordata > Ceratodontiformes > Protopteridae > Protopterus > Protopterus annectens. The sequence continues at coordinate 1,430,435,056 of NC_056728.1, forward strand.
GGTAGAACAGACAACAATACAGGTACAGGTATAGCCTCACTGAAAAATAAGTCATGTGAAAATGGTTTTAATGGTAGAACAAACAACAGTATAGGTACAGGTATGCCCTCACTGGAATATAAGTCTTGTGATAATGGTTCTAATGGTAGAAAACACAACAGTATTAAGTTCAGCTTCTGAAAGAAGTAAATGTAATCTATTCATTGAGAAGTTAGGCCGCACCAGTGAGTGGGATACTTATGTTGTGGATAAATTATACAGCAGAATATGGTTTTAGTATCCACAGTGCCAACAAATATATCTAAATAGGGTCAACTATGACAGTGGTTGAACGCAAATCAGTATAAATGCTGATGGGAAAACAAACAGTCTGGCAGAACAATACTTCTGAGAAATGTTCTTACTTCTGGAGGTTGAAGCGATGGTGCTGAGAGGGAAGAATGATTACACATAGATTGTTTTCTACTTTTACTTCTGGGAATATACTGAGATCCTAACTATGCCTACATCTACTGTTTACTTTGCATGTGTCAAGGTTAGTGCAGTCTTGCTAACATCAGGCTGGTATAATGATACAAGAAAGTACACCTGTGAGAGTAACTTATCATGACAGAAGTCAAGTAGGGGATCACCACTGCAACACAATTCTTTATTCATGACAATTGTCAAGGATGGATATTCACCCTTCCAGTCTGACTCCCACAACTTTCATAAATGTTCTCCATGAGCTCAGCACATCTTTTACCCAGAAGTTAGTCCAACATTTACTTTTAAAGAAGGAACCACCTGTACCACTCTTCACTTCTTTTTGGATGGAAATGTGACCGGAACAGCACCCTGTCTAGGATCAATACTGGTCCCCAGTCTTTGGTCTATAAATTTCACAAGGACCTTAGCCCTTATTTCTCATTTCATTTTATATAGCACCACAGCAATACTGACAAAAAACACTAACACAAACATGTAAATGGGGAAACAGGTTACAGCAGAATATATATGGTAGTGTGTTCTGTATTTGAAATGGACATTAGAGTCAACCGGGTCCGCAGGCAGGTACCCATACTACAATGGTGATATCCTACTCAGACATCTGCTATTACAGTGACCTGCTCCAACAGCTGTAGTGATAGGCTCACAGCAGCTTTGTATTTCATTGTCCATGGGGACAATTACTAAAAAATACTCAAGAATTCCCTGTGAGAATACACTGTATTATGGTTTGCAGAGTGTCAGAGGAAAAGCAATCTCTGCCCCTGGACTGGATATTCAGTTTATAATGTTTGCAGAAAGCATAAATGGATGTCCCAGACAATTCCTAAATACTCTAAGACACATTCACAAAGAAGGTATCTGTGATGACTGTTTCCATCCTAGAAGGCAACATGACAATGACACTCAAAAGCTTCTTGCTGGAAACATAAGACTGTGATACAGTTAGCCAACCATTTGGAATGGGTCTACTCGGAGACCAGTCTACCCAATTTACTAGGCATGAAGGATGCACGAAATTGGTCCCTTTGGATAATCATTTTAGTTCTGGTAATGTAATATCTGAGTTGCCTTTGGACATACAGTAATCACAAGATCCTTTTCCCTTTGTTTTCTGCATTAGGTGAAAAAACAGGCAGTTGGGTATGCTGGCTGAGGTCAGTTCTGGGACCACTTTTGGCATGAAAAACGGTTTTAGTCCTAACACATCTGTATGAAAAGAATGATAGGCTCTTTGCACATAACAGCTGGCAGTTCCAAAGCTCTTCTAGCCAACATTACTGTTACCAGTAACTGTATCCTGCATGAAATTAAATGTAACACCACAGTTGCACTGGCCTCAAAGGGTGACAAAATCAATCTTTCAATAACAAAAGTCAAATACTTTGGGGGAAGGCAAAAACATCCTTGGAGACTACAGTTGAAATACCTCCACCCCCCCCCCCGAAGAACTGCTTGATCACAAACTGAGCAAAGAAAAGGTGTACCATGGGGAGACATTCCACAATGGCTGGAATGTGCTATTTGACAGAGAAGTAAGAAAGTGCATCCTTGTGAAGTCCTTCCAAATCCTGGAGAACCTATGGTTCTGTGCATTATTTTTAGGCAATGCCTTTCGATGTGCAAACAATGAGAATTTTTTCCACTTCGTTTGAGAAATCCACCATTCCACCCTATTGTGGATGGGAAGAAATGCATTACCTATGGGTGTGCTAAATTTGTGAACTCAAAATTAAAGAAGTAATTGAAAGAAAAGCCACATATCTGTCATGTTTCTTGGGATTTTTTAGCCACCCTGTATTTTTTGGAATTTAGTGCTAGCTATAATTTCCTAACTATTGATGTTAGGGATTTCTACAAGGTCATCCCACAGAACACTGGCATTGGGTGGACCAGAAAACTTTTGCATAAAAAAGATGCCCCTGGTGAAGAAGTAGATTTAATTGAGTACCTGCTTGATGTAATCTCATCCAACTTCATATTATTCAGTGAGGAATATTATTTGCAGAAAACAGGGGTGGTGTTGGGGTCTCCATGTGGAGAGAGCTTTGCCAATTGTGTAATGGCTTATTGGGAGGAAACATTTTATTCAACAGTAACTTGTTTAAAGAAAGGGTGTATTGGTACACCTGATTTTTAGATGACATTTTTATCATCTTTAAGGAAAATTACAATGTGGTATCTACCTTTGTGGATTTTATATCTGGGTTTACTAACTTCCTCCAATTTACCTCTGAACTTGGTTCTGAAAGCATTTCCTATTTGGATGTATTGTTGACTAAAGACAGACCAAATGCCAGATATGTGGCTAAAATATTTAGGAAGGCCACGTATTCAGACACCTTTTTGCATTTTGAAAGCTCCCACCCACTCCACCAGAAGAAGGCTGTAGTAAATGTGCAGCTTGTGAGGGCTGCCAGGATGATCACTTTAAATAGTGCCTTCCTATTAGAATGTGAAGATCTAAAGAATATGTTCTTAAGGACAGCTTATCCTTTTGACCTACTGGAGCAAGTTATAGCTGAAGGAGTGACAAAAAGAGACATGGGTTGGTTTAAACTAATTCTTAATGGGAGTGGTAATACCCCTGCAATAGGTGAAACTGGTGGGGTAGGTGTTGGTTTAATTCAACCACTTACTAATGGATCTGACTACTCTTTGAAGATTATTACCCCTTTTTCACTTGATGTTAGTCTACTTAGAGACATTTTGGTCAAAAATTGGGTGGTCCTTTTAGAGGATCCATTGATTAGACAAAACATTACAACTCTCCTGGTGTCATTTTTAAATGTGGTTGTATTATAAAAAATATCCTTGAGAGAAAAGAAAATGTTACCATCTTCAGGACAGGGATATCTAAATGCGGTAGATGTAGTTTTGGCCAATACATAGAAGTGACAAATAGATTTTGCATCAACAACTATACCTATGCCATCAAGGGGAAATTTAATTGTGAGAGTCCTGGAGTTATTTATCTTGTAAAGTACCAAATTTGCCCTGGGTTTTAAGTTGGTAAAATCAAAAGACATTTTAGACAGAGAGTCTGAACATCAATATAATATCAGTAGGCAAAACAATACTAATGCACTAGCAAGACATAATATGGAAAATTGTGGGCATCATTTTCACTATTTAATAATTGAGCAAGTGAAGAAAAATGTTAGGGGTGGCTCATGGCCTCTCCGACTGGAAGAAATACAGCTCTATTGGCAGTTAAAATTGAATGCCTATGTTTACCCAGGACAGAACAAACAATGTTCCTTGACATGTATTTTAAAGCTGAAGGCATTAGAAAATGTTTGTTGGCTTTATGAATCTGTACCCCTGTAGTTTATAACTGATGTGTATTAATCATGAATAGTTTTTATTTTGAAATGGTCTATAACCATTAGATTTCTATATGGTTAGTTTTAGTATATTTAAGTATTACATATAGTAAATTTTTGGAAGTATGTTAGTTTAAATGTAGGATGTGTTTTATGATGTCATAACTGTTTGTTTATTTAAGTTCTAATGTGTTTTATAAATTTGTTTGAAGACGTTCATGTACTGACTGTGAACAAAAGCGTTAACAAACACTGTTTTTGGAGCTAACCACTGCCTTTGTTTATTTATTTTATTGGTTTGGTTTGTATTTAACTTTGTCACTTCGCTAAGTATGTTTTTTTTCCCAGTGCTTGTTTTTTTTAGCTGCCTACAGAATGTTAATGACCTCTTCTTAAAGTTTGTACCTAAAGAGTATCAAACTGACAGGATCCAGGCAAGAGGTCTCAAGGTCTTGAGTATTGGGTGACTCACAGTTTTCTCTTCCTGCATCAGCACAGTGAAATTCTTCAGGAGCAGAAGAGGACTCTTTTTTGGCATTCAGAACAAGAACAAAGAGCCACAGTTGCCTGGGCCAGACTAGTGCAACAAACAAGACTCTAGCCATAACTGACCTGATCTTAAGTACCAGCTGTCAATACTGACAAAGGCAAAAAAGAATATAAATGCCTGTGCCAGACGGTGTTCAGCATGTCCACTGTGCAGGCCCTTCTGTATGGAATTGGAGCAAATCTTCTGCAGCTGGTGGTTTTCATTCAAGTTGAATGGGTCTACCCATGGTAGACTCCATGTGTGTAACTGACCTAAACATTTGTGGCTCCAGTTTCCACTCATGGCACTGCCCAGTTTGTCTGTAATATTATTCAAGATTGACAGAATGTAAGATGTATGTCTAATTGGACTGCCAGTTCCCAAACCATTAAGGTTAACATAGAGAGTAAGAGTAATTACCTCCCTGCATGTTTGCATACTATATTACCATGGTGTTGTCTGCAATGACTATCCCTGCTGTGAGCTCCAGTCTTAAGCTCTTTATGGCCATACAGACTGCCATTGTCTCTTCCACACTGATATGCTTGTTCACTGTAGTACCCTTCCAGGTTCTATGCTACTTCAACTGCAACAGGTGCACTCCTCTAGAAAGCTACAATGCATCCATGATCAGGGTTTAGTCTCCTTGGATCACCACCCAGAGGCCTGTTCAGATTGAGTTCAATCTGCTTGTTACATCAGACAGACTCCTTTTTGATGACTGGAATAAGTGGTATTACATGATGAAGAGGACAGCAACGCAGAGGTCAGATACACCTGAGATACCACTTGATCTTCCTCATATGCACTCTGATTAAGGACACCATCGAGACTGATGCTGACATGTGATCCAGAGCTCTAAGCATCTTCTTGGCATCATTTGGAACTCCCGGATCAGGTCCATGGGCAGGACCTTTAGTTGTAGGACCTTTTCCTTATACAGGTAAAGATGCCCCAGTAAAGGGCATCAGTAAGATCTTGAACCTTTCTGGCAGCAGGTTTGACTTTTTACGGTTTTAGATAAAGACCATATTAGTCGTGCAGCCCATGGTCATGTCCAGATATCTGCTCATCCCCTCAAGCAAAGGAGGCTAAATAAGGTGAAGGGCAAGTGTAGGTCTACACTGTCCTCAAAATGTTGACAGCTGGAGCAAGGCATGTGATGAACATACATGGCCATTGTAACTAAGTCAAATAGTAGGGAGGCAAACTGGAGATGATTTCTACCCACCTTGAAATTTAAGAACCATATGTAACCTTTGTGAATTGGGGTATATAGCTACTTGTCCTTTATGTCCAGGATGACTAATAAGGCTCTTGGTAACAGCAACAGGAAAAGGGCTCCCAAGATAATCATCTTGAACTACATAATCATTAAGAATGTGTTCAGACTAGATGGGATCGGGCCTGGGACTCTTGGGTCCATCCCTCTGGGAGATACATTTGCTTACAAAAACAATCCAAGGTCCTGCTTTTCTTATCAGTTGGGATCATATTCAGACCTGGAATCAGTTTACTTCCTTGAACAACTTCCAGCAATGCTACCAATTGGTTGGCGGCTGGTCTTTTACAAAGGTATCAAAGGTATATGAATTTCTTGTGAGCCTGTAATACTTGGCTCATTCTTAGGGGGAGGCAAACAATGGTCAAAGCCAAGAGACATTTCAAAGGCATTCTCAACTACCAGAAGAGTAGAGAATAGTGCAAGGGGCTTCGCTTCCTCGCTGCATCGCAGGCTGCTGTAACACTTCTGGATTATATAACCATTCATCAACTGCACTAACAGAGACTCCTGCTCTGCTGATCCCCACTGATAAAACACTGCATCAACAAATGCCAGGAAAGTAGATAAAACAATGGTTTTGCAAGAAGGTAAGCCCCCTAACCCTGTACACCCACACAGCTCAGTATCTCTAAATAAGCCAGCTCTAACGCTACACAACAGACGGAATAATGGGGGGTTTTCTTACTCAACTATTTTGATATCTCATGGTTTCACAGGGTCAGCAGACAAACACTGTGTAAATTGATGAAAGTGCTCCAATCAGTTTCTCTTTCACTTTCACATTCATCTTAGCCTCAAATACCTCCTTGATGCCATAGCTCTCAACTTTTTACTTCTAGAATTAGACAGAAAGCAAAATAAATAAATAAATAAATATGGAAAAAATTTCTCAGACTAGAGTCACTTCTTAAATGCTACTGCTATTACCACAGAACTTCTATGGTAGTAACAAATAAAATGTGTGAGCCAATAGTAGAGCTGTACTTAAAATATGCTTGAAGTTCCTGTTATTCTACTCCTCTAACAGGTTTAGGGTGCCACCAAATGACAAATCCTCCAAGTGACCCAAAAAATGTCCTCATCATCATTCTATAAAGGCCAATACAGGAAGGAGTTTGATATAGATAAGCCAAGAGTTCTTTTTCTACATTACACTCTGAGAAATTAGATTGAGGAATCTCCTTCTGTTTATTAGTAGAAGGACAATGAGGTACTCAAAACAGAGAGGATTGTGTGGCTGGGGTTACAAGTCTGCCAGGTTGTGACACAGTCCTCAACAAATTTTCTGTAGTTACAGGCAAGATGAGCCATCGGCATACAGTTAGATGCCTGAACCTCACTGCCAGGCATGATCTGCCAATATTTGAGAAAATGTCAATGGCATGAGGACCTAAAGATATATTGAGAAGTTTTGTTTTTCTCAGCTGTAAGAATATTCAGAATATCTGCTAGCACATGCTACTCCAGATGCATGAGACAAATGCTCATTAGGACTGGAGTACACTGGCTCTTGCAGACTGATAACATCTCTAAGGCATCACTCTGTCTGATCCTTGTTTCGTTAACAGAAATGTTCTTTGGTCATTCCATTTATGAGTCATTCTACCATTATTGGAAGAAGACTCTTCAAGAAGATGGTTAATTTGATTGAAGGCCTGTGATTTATTTTGGTCCAAGTAGGTCTTAAGATATCTGTCCCTACTAGCCAAACTTTTTTTCCTAAGTGTGGCACACTTTTTACAAAAGTACACCTGTAATCTTTACCCAAAGAGATAATACGACTAAAAATTCTTAAGTAGAATCTACCTCCTGGATTGTAACTTGTTGGGATACTGTTCAATGGACATAATGGAGCTTGGGAAATTTTGACAAGTCCAATTGCTAAGAATATAACTTTCATAAGAGATGGATTCTGTAACAGCAGTCACAATGTCAATCAAAGTCAGCGTTAATACGCTCTGGCAGTTACCTGGAATGGACCTGATGGAAAGTCCAGACTGACAGCTGATCCCTCCTTGCAGCAAAATAGAATAACAAGGCCAAGAGCAGCTTCTACTTATAAACTGAACAGTGCACCCATGTCTAGGGAGAAGGAGAAACTACTAGGCTTAAAGGGACATCCTTGAAAGATGTGGAAGTCAGACAGGAAGCGAATATGCCAACCTTTTCTACATCCCAACTTTTATTAAAATTTATTTTACTTCTTTACAGTCAAAGAAGCCATTCCTATTAGAAGTCATTTATTCTAGCAAGACATCGTGTGTGTGTGTGTGTGTGTGTGTGTGTGTGTGTGTGTGTGTGTGTGTGTGTGTGTGTGTGTGTGTGTGTGTGTGTGTGTGTGTGTGTGTGTGTGTGTGTGCGTGTGTGTGTGTGTGTGTGTGTGTGTGTGTGTGTGTGTGTGTGTGTGTGTGTGTGTGTGTGTGCGGGCTCACGAAGCGAGCATGTATGAGAGTACGCATGCATGTGCAAAAGGAGCTGAAACAAATGATGGCACAACCTTTAGTTTGGCTTTAAAAAATACCATTGTTTTATTATAGTTGTGCATCCCACTTATTGCAGTTCTTCATGCATTAGAATCTTGACAGTCTGAAAATATTCATTAGATTCAGTTCACAGCAAATTCTCTCTGATTCTGTTATTCACACTTTCCAATACCCTTGCACTTAAAGGCAGAAGTAAAGTGCAGTTTATACCTAAAGATCCAAATGTGCTGCCAAGAAGATTTTAGCAGAACATATCAGTCTGATTCAGAGAAACAGCCTTGTATTGGAAGATAATACCACTAGGGTTGGGAGGGTGGCCTAATGGTTAAGGAGTTTGCCTTACAAACACAAAGTGCAGCGTTTGAGTCTCATAAGGGATAATTGGCTAGGCTTAAAATGGCTTGCAAGGGCAGTTAGTCTAGTACTAATCTATGAACCTATGAAGGTCTACAAATCATTAGAAATATGTCTGGGGGCAAAGCTGCATATGTTTAGCTTCTGTAAAGAGTGAATATGTTCAAGGTAGGGGATACAGTATACATATATGCACATATTTCTAGCTACATGTAGAACATGTCCGCAGTAAGTTAGCTTTATCTCACAAGTAAAATGTATATACAGCTCCATAAAAAGTGGCATTTTCTGTTACTGGAAGTATGTGACCAACAAAAAATGTCTCTTCACCAACAAAGTCCCTTGCAACTTCAGTGTTAAATTGAGTGCAAGTTCTTAGGGGCAGAATAATAGACTTAGACTAAATATGCACTTGAGATTCTGTGTACCACAACTGAATAGGTAAATCAAACTAAATTGCTAGGTGTTGTTACAGATCACCACTTGAAATCTGACCAGCATGTATCACAAGCAGTTAAAAAAACTCACCAAGCACTAGGATCCCTATATACAGCCACAGATACAGCCAGAAAATGCATATCCTCAACTTTTCTAAAGCAGTCTCTCCATTAAAGGCTCCTCCTCCTGCTTAGCAATCTTCAAGCCACACTGTTATACAAACAAGCACAATGTTATAACAAGACTACCAAATTTGCTGCCACTCATCACTATACAATTCATCCATGCTTAAATTTCAAAGAACTAAATTGGTTAGAACTTCCACAATACTTACTGCTATTTCAACTTACTACAATTAATAGGCTCACCTAGAAGACCAAAACCTGCCTGGCTCCAAAAAAATTCCTTCAACACTATTACACTGATAGGCCTTTACAATCTAAAGATAAATCTCTATTCTCAATAACCCAGTTCTGTAACATTGCTGGTGACTTCCTATATTCAAACAGCATCACCAAAACATGGAACCTCATCCCCTCATCACCGAAAATAATTCAGAATGTAAAGTCTTTCAAAGCACAGCTAAATCTACACCTAAAAGAAGTGGCTTTACTCCTGCACATCCCCAGACTAATATCCACTCTACCCACCCCCCCAAATAATCCCTTGCTAGGGTTTATTTGCACCATTACCTTTTTTATCAGTTTAAGGCTGTACTCTCTATTGCCTCACCTTTCCATCTTTATACACTATTTTTAACCTCTTCCCTACCCGCTGTCTTACTGTCACACTTCATCTCTACCAAACTTCTCACCCTCTGATCATCCTCTTGTACTCCTTTTCCCTCTTTCTCTCAAATAATCACCAAAAAATGTATTCACTTTACTTTTGCATTTATACTACTTCCCTCTATCCCCTCTTTCTACAAATATATATATATATATATATATATATATCCTATTCCTTTTCCTCTCTTCTACAGATTTCCTCAGCCCACACCCCTTATTTCTATTGAACTATCACTATGTATATTTGATCTTTATAAGACCCTATGTCACTTCACAATAACCCACTAAACGAATATATGGTACTTGTACCATCTTGTATTATCTCTAATATGCTACAGTTCTACTGTCCTGTAACTGGTTGTAAATTGACTTGCCTCTGGAATAAAAAGATGCAGACAATATATTTGTTTCTCTTTTAAAGATATGTACTGGGACTCATACTTATTCTGGTGTGCATTATACATGCTATGTCAAGTCAAATGACACATGGTAGAAGCTACATATATTGGGTATAACATTAATGCGTCATAGTACATACATTTTTTTTAAAAAAAGAACTGTTTAATGTCCCTAATTGTTATAGGTTATTCCTATCAAATGTCTGGAACTTTTCTTCCTGGCTTTCCAGTGAAAAGAGCAACTAATCAGACTATCCTGATAATCAAAACCCAAACTAAAACATACAAATAAGCAAGCAAACAAGAAAAAGAAACTGCTCAAATTACACTAAAATATCAAAACAGTGGAGATATTGTCTACAATAAACCATCAGAGTTCTTCAAGTTGTATTATATTTTGCATTGTTAATGGATAAGTATATAACTTCTGATCAGGACTGTAAAAGCAGACATGTCCAATACGTCTCTATACTGAGATGACATTACTTAAGTAGTACAAATCACACATTTCATTCTAAAGTCTGATATTGTTAGTACCAGAAATCTATGTACTAACAAGGACAAAATGACCTAGCAAACCTTACACTTTAAACAACAGGCAAGTCCTTAGAGGACGAATCACAGTACTATGTGCAGTATGAACCCAAGTGTCAAAGTATAACTTTGTGGGATACTATGAACTGTAAAGGGATGTTTAACATATTAATAACAAAAATAAAAAACACAGTGGAGACCAAAATAATAAATGCCTTTTGCTGTTTTGTGCTATTGGTAATGCCATTTGCCATTTTCGCTGTCATTTAACATATTACCTCCTGCACATACCCTACACATAGGTACCTTAAGCAGACAAGCAGAGACTTCTCAGTCTCCTTATCTGTCACAGTCTACCAAGCTGCACTATGAATGAATGGTTTCTGTAAGAAATTACTGCATTGCTTCTGTCCAGGATGAGGTAGGAGGAAGGGTTTGCTATAATGGTTAAGGTCTTTACTTCATATATACAACGTACAGTGTTTGATTCTGATCTCTGTTTTTTGGCTAGGCTTGTAATAGTCTGCAGACTGATAGCTTTAGTGTTTACCTCTGAATCAAGAATGTATAAAAGGTTTGCTATCAAAATTTCGAACCGCACTCCGTCGACTGTACTATCGTCGAACACGAGGGGATGATCAAAAAAACAATCTAGGAATGGGTTTTAACATGGGTTGAGGTAGGTGTTCAGTATTATTCTGAACTACAAACATCTCCCCTACCTCGACCCATGTTAAAACACAGTCCTAGATTTTTTTTTTACTTCGACATTCCCGTTTTCGAACTTCCGTGTTCGTCGATAGTACAGTCGACAGAGTGCGGTTCGAAATTTTGATAGTAAACCGTATAAGCACTGCTTTAGCTTTACATCAGAAGCAATACAGATAGATACATTAAATACATATTGCACATATATACACATATATATATATATATATATATATATATATATATATATATACATATATATATATATATATATATATATATATATACATATACACCACATATCTATATTTTGACATATAAACAGGGGCGGCTCATGGTATCGGACTGCTGGACTGCAGCCCTCCCACCTAGAAAAGAAAGAAAAAAAAATCTGTTAAACTAAAAAACAAAAAAAAAAAAAACATGAGTCCAGACTGCAGTCCGGATAAAGAAACACAGGTACCCAGCAATCTTTGCTGCAAATGCACCCAGGAATCATTGCGGGAACGACTGCACAGAAGAGGAGGTCTGGACTGCATCGGCTGCAGGCAAATCCAATCAGGACTAAGAGGTGAGCAGGCAAATCCAATCAGGACTATGAGGTGAGCTACTCTCGCGGGATTTTCATTGCGCGGGCTCATTCAGGAGGTGGGTGTAGCAGGGTTTGGTCGCTGGCTGGATTGCTCAATGTCGCAGGTGGATTTTGTTGCTTGGTGAGACATGATACATCATCAGGTAAGTGAGTGAGTATTGCTGGAGGTATTTGCTGTTTATGGTCGTTGGAGGGATTTGCTGTGTGTGTGTTTGTTTATGGTCGCTGGAGGGATTTGCTGTGTGTGTGTGTGTGTGTTTATGGTCGCTGGAGGGATTTGCTGTGTGTGTGTGTTTATGGTCACTGGAGGGATTTGCTGTGTGTGTGTGTTTATGTTCGCTGGAGGGATTTGCTGTGTGTGTGTGTTTATGGTCGCTGGAGGGATTTGCTGTGTGTGTGTGTGTTCATGGTCGCTGGAGGGATTTGCTGTGTGTGTGTGTGTTTATGGTCGCTGGAGGGATTTGCTGTGTGTGGGTGTTTATGGTCGCTGGAGGGATTTGCTGTGTGTGTTTATGGTCGCTGGAGGGATTTGCTGTGTGTGTGTGTTTATGGTCGCTGGAGGGATCTGCTGTGTGTGTGTGTTTATGGTCGCTGGAGGGATTTGCTGTGTATGTGTGTTTATGGTCACTGGAGGGATTTGCTGTGTGTTTATGGTCGCTGGAGGGATTTGCTATGTGTGTGTGTTTATGGTCACTGGAGGGATTTGCTGTGTGTGTGTGTTTATGGTCGCTGGAGGGATTTGCTGTGTGTGTGTGTTTATGGTCGCTGGAGAGATTTGCTGTGTGTGTGTGTTTATGGTCGCTGGAGGGCTTTGCTGTGTGTGTGTGTTTATGGTCGCTGGAGGGATTTGCTGTGTGTATGTGTTTATGGTCGCTGGAGGGATTTGCTGTGTGTGTGTGTTTATGGTCGCTGGAGGGATTTGCTGTGTGTGTGTGTTTATGGTCGCTGGAGGGATTTGCTGTGTGTGTGTGTTTATGGTCGCTGGAGGGATTTGCTGTGTGTGTGTGTTTATGGTCGCTGGAGGGATTTGCTGTGTGTGTGTGTTTATGGTCGCTGGAGGGATTTGCTGTGTGTGTGTGTTTATGGTCACTGGAGGGATTTGCTGTGTGTGTGCGTTTATGTTCACTGGAGGGATTTGCTGTGTGTGTGTGTTTATGGTCGCTGGAGGGATTTGTTGTGTGTGTGTGTTTATGGTCACTGGAGGGATTTGCTGTGTGTGTGTGTTTATGGTCGCTGGAGGGATTTGCTGTGTGTGTGTGTGTGTGTGTTTATGGTCGCTGGAGGGATTTGCTGTGTGTGTGTGTTTATGGTCGCTGGAGGGATTTGCTGTGTGTGTGTGTTTATGGTCGCTGGAGCGATTTGCTGTGTGTGTGTTTATGGTTGCTGGAGGGATTTGCTGTGCGTGCGTGTTTATGGTCGCTGGTGGGATTTGCTGTGTGTTTATGGTCGCTGGAGGGATTTGCTGTGTGTGCGTGTTTATGGTCGCTGGTGGGATTTGCTGTGTGTTTATGGTCACTGGAGGGATTTGCTGTGTGTGTGTGTTTATGGTCGCTGGAGGGATTTGCTGTGTGTGTGTGTTTATGGTCGCTGGAGGATTTGCTGTGTGTGTGTGTTTATGGTCGCTGGAGGGATTTGCTGTGTGTGTGTGTTTATGGTCGCTGGAGGATTTGCTGTGTGTGTGTGTTTATGGTCGCTGGAGGGATTTGCTGTGTGTGTGTGTTTATGGTCGCTGGAGGGATTTGCTGTGTGTGTGTGTTTATGGTCGCTGGAGGGATTTGCTGTGTGTGTGTGTGTTTATGTTCGCTGGAGGGATTTGCTGTGTGTGTGTGTTTATGGTCGCTGGAGGGATTTGCTGTGTGTGTGTGTTTATGGTCACTGGAGGGATTTGCTGTGTGTGTGTGTTTATGGTCGCTGGAGGGATTTGCTGTGTGTGTGTGTGTGTGTGTGTGTGTTTATGGTCACTGGAGGGATTTGCTGTGTGTGTGTGTTTATGGTCGCTGGAGGGATTTGCTGTGTGTGTGTGTGTTTATGGTCGCTGAAGGGATTTGCTGTGTGTGTGTGTTTATGGTCGCTGGAGCAATTTGCTGTATGTGTGTGTTTATGGTCGCTGGAGGGATTTGCTGTGTGTGCGTGTTTATGGTCGCTGGTGGGATTTGCTGTGTGTTTATGGTCGCTGGAGGGATTTGCTGTGTGTGTGTTTATGGTCGCTGGAGGGATTTGCTGTGTGTGTGTGTTTATGGTCGCTGGAGGGATTTGCTGTGTGTGTGTGTTTATGGTCGCTGGAGGGATTTGCTGTGTGTGTGTGTGTGTGTTTATGGTCACTGGAGGGATTTGCTGTGTGTGTGTGCTTATGGTCGCTGGAGGGATTTGCTGTGTGTTTATGGTCACTGGAGGGATTTGCTGTGTGTGTGTGTGTTTATGGTCGCTGGAGGGATTTGCTGTATGTGTGTGTTTATGGTCGCTGGAGGGATTTGCTGTGTGTGCGTGTTTATGGTCGCTGGTGGGATTTGCTGTGTGTTTATGGTTACTGGAGGGATTTGCTGTGTGTGTGTGCTTATGGTCGCTGGAGGGATTTGCTGTGTGTTTATGGTCACTGGAGGGATTTGCTGTGTGTGTGTGTTTATGGTCGCTGGAGGGATTTGCTGTGTGTGTGTGTTTATGGTCGCTGGAGGGATTTGCTGTGTGTGTGTGTTTATGATCGCTGGAGGGATTTGCTGTGTGTGTGTGTTTATGGTCGCTGGAGGGATTTGCTGTGTGTGTGTGTTTATGGTCACTGGAGGGATTTGCTGTGTGTGTGTGTGTTTATGGTCGCTGGAGGGATTTGCTGTGTGCGTGTGTTTATGGTCGCTGGAGGGATTTGCTGTGTGTGTGTGTTTATGGTCGCTGGAGGGATTTGCTGTGTGTGTGTGTTTATGGTCGCTGGAGGGATTTGCTGTGTGTGTGTGCTTATGGTCGCTGGAGGGAGTTGCTGTGTGTGTGTGTGTGTGTTTATGGTCGCTGGAGGATTTGCTGTGTGTGTGTGTTTATGGTCGCTGGAGGGATTTGCTGTGTGTGTGTGTTTATGGTCGCTTGAGGGATTTGCTGTGTGTGTGTTTATGGTCGCTGGAGGGATTTGCTGTGTGTGTGTGTTTATGGTCACTGGAGGGATTTGCTGTGTGTGTGTGTTTATGGTCGCTGGAAGGATTTGCTGTGTGTGTGTGTTTATGGTCGCTGGAGGGATTTGCTGTGTGTGTGTGTGTGTGTGTGTGTGTGTGTGTGTGTGTGTGTGTGTGTGTGTGTGTGTGTGTGTGTGTGTGTGTGTGTGTGTGTGTGTGTGAAAATGCCCCAGTTGCAATATACTGGTGGTTAGACTCATGATGGTGTGGTAGGGAATACCTCAGGCTTGAACCCTGTACTTTGTATGCAGGTGTTAAAGACCTGAATTCCCTACCCACCACCATTTGTAAAAAAATTGCAGATTTTTGCCTCATATTTGATCTGATCTATTCCTCATAATATCTCTGTTTTTTAAATATTGCAATGCTTGAAATTTGATGGTGCAGTGGTAGCATTGTTGCCTCACCGCTGCAGGTTCTTGGGTTTGATTCTTCGCTGGGGTGTCTTCTTTGTGGGGGGGGTATGTATCTTCTCCCTGTGTTTGTGTGGGTTTGCTTTTGTGTCCTCCCATGTTACAAAGACATGTCTGCATTATTTCTTCCTGGGCCTCTGCTGAGAATTGTTTTTTTTTTTTGTTCCAAGTCAGACTGTCCTGATTAACAAATTGACAGGCATTTGAATTTCAGACTTCAGGTTTCTGAATGTTTGCTTCCTTACATATTTGATAGTTCAGTGGCAGTATTGTTGCCTCACAGCTATAGGTTTTTCTGGTTTGATTCTTGGCTGGGGTGCCTTCTGTGTGGAGTCTGCATCTTATCCCTGTGTTTGTGTGGATTTGCTCTGGTGTCCTTACATATTTGATGGTGCAGTGGCAGTATTGTTGCCTCACAGCTCTAGGTTTTCTGGTTTGATTCTTGGCTGGGGTGCCTTCTGTGTGGAGTCTGCATCTTATCCCTGTGTTTGTGTGGATTTGCTCTGGTGTCCTGCCATTTTACAAAGACATGTGTCTACAGTATTTCTCCCTGGGCCTCTGCTGAAAATTGTTTTTGTTCCGTCAGAAGTAAAATTGACAGGCATTTGAATTTCAGACTTCATATTCTTCAGAAAATACATAGTAAAACAACTTTTTATTCTAGCAATAAATATATAGTAACACAACCTTTTATTATAGCAATTTTTTAAGTTTATAAGATGACTATTTGAAATTTGTCCTTATTTTTGGGACTGTAATACCCTGTTATTGGCTTTGTCCGGTTTTTTTGCTAAGGTTGACAGCTATGGCAAGAACTGAATTCACTGAATATGTTTGAGGGCTGTATTCCCTCATTACTGGGTTTGTCCAGGTGTTTTGTGCTAAGAGGTTGACAGCTATGGTGAGAACTGAATTAATTAAATGATAGCCATTTAAGTTTCAGTCTTCCTCTCTTTCACAAAGCAGCTGATTTGGCGTAGTGGTATGTTGCTCTTGACTGTTTTACACAGGGACATTGGCAGTAAAATGTACGGTGGTAACACAGCATTTTTCTTTCACAAAGCAGGTGATTTGGCATAGTGGTATGTTGTTCTGACTCTTTTGCACAGGGACCTTGGCAGTAAAATGTATGGTGGTAACACAGCATTTTATTCTAGCAGTTTTCCGAGATTATACAAGCAATGTTTAATGTGTCCCTGGTTTTTGCCCTTTTGACCCACCCCAATAAATTTGGCTTTTTCCAGACTTCTTGTGCTGGCAAGTTGAGATACAGTTGAGTATTGCGTAGATTTTACAAGGAGCTGAGAGCTGCAGAGGAAGAGAAGTTTAGTGCTGATTATGGTAAGTTGGCTCACATTGCTAATAGCACAACAGGTTGTGTACTTGCTTTTGATGCAGAAGGTTGTTGGTTCTACTCCCATAAGGGGTGAATGCTGCCGTACTGAAAGTTAAGATACTAACTATAAGCCTGTTATCAGTTTGCCATCCATTACCTATTGCAATATTACTAGCTTATTTTTAATGTAATTTAGGCAATTTATTCCTCAGGGGCATCAGACACTTTATTTTTCGATGAAGCCATGAAATATAAAGGTGATTGCTAACAGCAACCTCTTCATTACAGATTTATTTAACGTGGAATTATTTAGATGACTTTTTTACTACTTCAGAGATTGTGCATATTTACTGATAATGGTGGACTGTAGAATTGTGCATATTTACTGATAATAGTGGACTGTAGAAGTTTGAGTAGACTTTTATGATGGAAATGTTCTGAATTGGGCAGTTTTGTTTCATTGTTTACTGGAAAAATGTTCAAAGCAATAGGAAGGTGTATCAAAGAGCACATGTATGGTTCATATGCAAGGGGCCTATTATTTGAAAACAGCCCAGAATTAATTTTTATCTGCCACGGGTAAAATGTATTTTCTTTGAATGTGGGTTTTAATGTTGTTTCAATGAATGTGAGTTTCAAGGGCAGAGAAGTTTTAATGCCAAGTTTGTTTAGCAGATGTCTTAGTGTTTGTGCTGTAAAATGCAAAATAAAACTTTCAAATGATGTCCAACTCATCATAGAAGTAAAGCAGTATGCACATTAGTGTTTATGGTAAATGGAGTGAAATAGCCAAGTAATGGTTCGTTGGAATGGCTGCAGAGGCTCCATTCAACCATGATTTTGTCAGGGGGGAAGGGCAGCAAACTCAGACAGGCCCAGCTGAACTATACCTCCTAATTGTCCAGATTTTCAAAGAATGAATAGATTCTTGCTTCTTATTTTTGGTTTGTTCTTCATAAAATTTGTAGTTTTCTAGCAAATCATTTAGAAATGAAGTCACTGAATAATGATACACTGAGTTTCAGACTTCATAACCTTCAGAAAAATGCATGTTAAAGTAAGAGCTGTTCTATTAATTGTCTCAATTTATACAAGAGCAGTTTTTAGTACTGTTTATATGTTCCCCCAATATATTTGGCCTTGTTCAGATTTACTGCATTAACAGGTTGAGAGGTACATGCAAATAAATTGCTTTATAGAATTAGGCATAGCCAACCTCTCAACTGTCCCAGATTTTGGCTCAAAATGTTGTTCTTCCCCCTAATAATCCCTCCGCAAAATAGCAATTTTGGAAGAAAACATGGAGGGTTTACAATTAAGAAATAACTGTAATAATCAAAGTTATAGATTACTTGAAATGCATGTAGATTCTTTTATTTTGTCAGCTGCTCAAGTTAACAGTACTAATATTAAAGTGTCCCTTCTTTGACAGGTTCCCAGCTGTACTGTGTGGCTATTTTATATTTTTGCATCACATTTTTGGTCCATTTTTCATAAAATTGTGTTTTTTGGCAAATTAGTGACAAATCACTAAAGTCTGAAGTTAGAAAATGACAGACATTTCAGTTTCAGATTTTATACCCTTCAGAAAATTCATACCAATGCAAGACCCATTCTATTATCTTTCTAAGTTTATTAGAGCAATATTTAAAAATTGTCCTTATTTTTGGGCCTTTGTCCCACTTCTGTGTATGGCTTTGTCCAGATTTCTTGCTCTGAGGTTGAGAGGTATGACAAATGTGTCAGGGCCATCACAGTCAGCCAGAGACATTTCAAATTGTGACATACTTGTTGCACCCCACTCCCCCATGTAGTGACTCTGGATGTGTCCAAGCAAGGCAAGGAGTAGTTATGCAGTGTAAATGTGCAGTGTGCCCCCCCCCCATCCAAGGTAGACACAAGTACTGCAGTGGCTTTTCATCTGTCCTTGATTTTGCAGAACGGTCTGGTTTCTGTCATATTTTTGTACTGTTGATTTATGCTTATTTCTCAGATTTATGCTTATTACTCAAAGTGCCTGTTGCTCTATGTTTAAGTAGCAATGCTTTAATGACCATCAGGTAAGCTTGTCTGAGATCGTAAGATGCAAGTAAGCTTTAATAAGCATACTGTTAAAGAATTGCCAACATTGAAAGCCTTTCTGTTGTTGCCATGAAGAGAATACTTGACTAGATAATGTATAAGCCTTTGGTATTAAAGGACAGGATTCCATTATTTTAAAAAGCTGATTACACTTGTTGGAGACTTCCAGTCATCTCTGCAGGTGTTACCCGTAAACTAACAGAATGCCAATCATGTGTGTTCCATAACCTGTACAGTAATCCTTTAAGCAATGTATCTTGAGCTTGTTTCTTGTTTGCTTTTCATTTTTTACTTTGATCATGTTTTCCCCATGAAACAAGTAGATAGTTGTCAGGCAGCAGGTCTTTTTTGGATAAGAAACATTTTTACAAGTGGGAGCATCACAGAGATTTCTACTTTCAGCATGTTACTTGGTACTTTAATAAAGCTGAATATAAATTATAATTAGAACTGCAGTGCAAGGAGAAGTGGTTTGAGTTGAGTGCTTCTGGTTTTTCTTATACTTGATTTTGGCTGGCATTCCAGTAATGTATTTAAAAAGTATTTTATTTTTTCATGCCTCACAAACTTTTGTTTCCATCTAGATAATAAGTAAGCTGTCATGCAGCCAATGCATTGAAATATTTTTATTCTTCTACACTTACTTTTGTCTTGATTGGACTCTCATAATGATGGTTTGCCACCCAGGGCAGCGTATTTAATTAAAGTTAGTTTTTGTGGTTTTGAGCATAGCTCCTCTCCTTTCTAGTTGGCCACACCCCTTCCCCTTGACCCCGCCCATTCAGCTGTCTCCTGCAGCCCCCCTTTGATTTGAAGTCACCAGCCGCCACTGCATATAAATATACAAATGTCAGGATGAATGAGGCTTATTTTCCTCTAAGTGGAAGGATGGCAACACTTGTGTCTAAAGGTGGTGTAAGAAGATTAGCTGAATCCTAGTTCAATAAAATAAAGTTTTCAGCCCAGAAATACTACAAATTCAGGATGTCACACTTGTGAACCTTCTTAATTTGCAATACACAGGTAAAGGTGGTGCAGGGACACAAGGGGGCACTTGCCCCTTGACAAAAATAAAATTCAAATGAGTGTAACAGTGCTGAAGTCATGAAACTGCAAAATGAAGTAGCTTCTTGTGGTAATTAGTGACCTAAGATTCAGCAGTGTCAGACTTACGTTTTCATAGTGAATCCCTCAGAAAGGCAAAATGGTACAGCCAATGTTAGGTGTAGAACTCCTGGAAAGTCCATGAGGTTTGTAGTTTTTACTGCATGGTTTGCCTGTGTGACTTTTTTTACTTTTTTGTCTGACTGTTATTTAAGATACTTTGCAGGCACCAAAATGTTTGCAGACTTCAAGCTTGACTTTAAGCTGTGTGTTTCAAAAGTATAGCCAAACAATTCACTTATGCTCTACTGAAGAGGTCAAAAAAAGGCTGAAACATGGCATGTCTACAACTGGTATAGTCTAGCTTTACTGGCCTGAACATACCCATAAAGACCTAAGAAGTAAAAAGTCATTGGCATTCAGAAGCTATGTAGCTGAAACACCGGTACACTGGTATTTACCTTAAATGGTTATTTGCACATATCCCATGGGTCCCAGCTACCAGAGGTTTAGAATATTATTCAGTAAAGGCTCTAGCCTTTACTGAATAATAACCACACACACACACTGGCAGTAGGTGTGAATGTGTGTGAAAGGGTGAGGTGTGGAAGAACTACAGCAGCAGGGCTAGCCACCCAGTGTTGTAAACCTTGGCTCTAGATGATTGTTACTGTTGAAGTGACTCCCCAATCCCATGTGCAAAAATGGGAAAAGAGATTGTGGATGGCTGGATGGATTTATATATATGTATATATATATATATATATATATATATATATATATATATATATATATATATATATATACACGTGTGTGTGTGTGTGTGTGTGTGTGTGTGTGTATATGTGTGTGTGTGTGTTTGTGTGCTGGGATCGCTCCTGTTTATATGTACTTTTGTGTATTATATACACACACACACACACACACACACACACACACACACACACACACACACACATACATACTCTAGCTCCAACACCCTAGCCCAAAGGTTCCTAGAATTTATAAACTCAAATGCTATGGAACAACTTGTTACCACTCCCACAAGAGGGGAAAACATACTGGACCTGATCATCACCAACATGGGGACTCTATGCTCCAGACCAGAAGTGTATCCCTCACTGGCAAGATCAGACCATAAACTAATCTCACTGGATATTCACATCCCAACCCCACCCCCTGCGCAGAAAACCACAGTAAAAAAACTTCTCTAAAGCAAATTTCACACTCCTCAAAACTGAGGTGGAATCCTTCAAAGCCCCCGGGCCTGTGGAAAATACGGCCCAGACCGCAGAATCCTTTATGAACGCATTCTATGAACACCTTCAGGAATGCATGGATCATGCAATCCCAAATAAAACCAAGACCCAATCCTCCAAAGGCAGACATCCTGTCTGGTGGACCCCAGCCATAAACAAACTATACAATAGATGGAGGAAGCCATTACATGATAGAGCAAAATCCCAAAAAGGGAAGGCATCTCTGATCAGTATTAGCAAAAAACTACGGGCACTCATAAAATCGTCTAAGGCCAGCTTCGAGAGAAAAATTGCACAGGACACTAAGGATAATCACAAGGCTTTCTTTAGTTATGTTAGGAACCTGGGTGGGAATTCCCAGATATGCTCAGAAGTAGTCCAAAATGACAAAAAATACACCGAACCCACAGACATTGCCAACATCCTAGCTGACAGGTTCAGCGCAAACTCCCCCTCCCACCAAAAGGGCAAATATCTATCCCAGCAGAGTGCTGCCCCCCCTGACATCTCAGATACTCAGGTAAGAGCCACCCTCTCCAAAGCAAAAAACACAGCATCAATGGGACCAGACGGTGTCCCGGGCTGCGTCCTACATGAACTCCAAGAAGAGCTAAACCCAAACATAAAACTACTGTTCATTCTCAGCCTTACTACAGGATATGTACCCAAAGAGTGGCGTACAGCAATGGTGGTCCCTCTCCACAAAGGTGGTGCCTCAATGGATCCTGGAAACTATCGCCCCATAAGCCTGACTAGCTTGGTCTGCAAAGCTATGGAAAGGATCATCATGGACCTTATAAATAAAGATATTGGGGACCTACAGACACTGGATCCTACCCAGTTTGGCTTTGTTAAGGGCAGATCCTGCCTCTTAAACCTGGCCGATTTCTTTGACACAGTCAGCAAGGCCATTGACGAGGGGAAGGTGGTCCACACAGCCTACCTGGACCTCGCAAAAGCCTTCAATACAATACCCCACTCGGGCATTATAGATAAGCTCACCAGCTTAAATATAAACCCCTATGTCACTAGATGGGTTGCAAACTGGCTCAAGGACAGAACCCACATGGTTAGAATTGCTGGAGCCATGTCAGACTCCAAACCAGTTACAAGTGGCGTCCCACAAGGCTCAGTCCTGGGACCTCTCTTGTTTGGTATATATTTCTCAGAGGTACAGGCCAACACGGAAGGACTGTGGCTGACCAAATTCGTAGATGACTGCAAACTGGGTGCCATAATCGACTCTCCAGCCGACACAAGCATCCTCCAAAAGGGCCTCATAGAAACAGACAACTGGTGCCAGAGCCATGGCCTCAAGCTAAATGCCAAAAAGTGTATAGTCATCCCCTTTGGCAAAAACAAAGTGCCCACAAATTACCACATAAGTGGTAATCCATTAAGTAAGGAAGAAGTAATTAGGGACCTGGGGACCCAAGTTGATAGCAATCTCTCATTTCACAACCACGTGGCCAAAGTGGTTAGAAAAACATTTTATATAGACCACCTAATCATGAAGGGATTCACTTCTAGATCAGGGGAGGTCATTGTGCCTCTTTACTCATCTCTCATCAGGACCATAATTGAGTACAATGCCCCTTTTGGGATGTACCTTACCAGACATCTGCAGCAACTGGAAAGACCCCAAAAGTATCTCACCAAGAGGATCAAAGGGCTCAAATAGATGCCATATGCTGCCCGGTTAAAGGAACTCCAGCTCTTCTCAGTGGCAAACCGCCTGTTCAGAGGCGATCTGTGCCTGACGTATAAAGCCATGTCCAACCCGGAATTAATGGACATGCTGCACCTCAGAAAATCCAAATCCCATCGAGCTACGCGCTCGAGAGACTTGAACCTCAGCACTGAAATAAACAGGACATGCTGGAGGGACAGATTCATAACCCAGAGGCTCCCTTCACTCTGGAATAAAATCCCAGTCCAGGTTATGCAGAGTCCCTCATCGACTCTCTTCAAGAGGAATCTTGATGACTGGATGGGGGATCGTAGGTTTACCCCGGGTATCACTTCTGTGTCACTGTTAGACAGAGGCACAGTATACTAACCTCAAAAAAGGGCATAGCAAAATTAATTTAAAATGGGTGGCAAAAGCCAAACACACTCTGGCTAGGCTTATAAATGCCCTAGGGTAGATAGCCTAGTATGAACCTATGAACCTATGAACACATATATATATATATATATATATATATATATATATATATATATATATATATATATATATATATATATATATATATATATATATACACACACACACAAACATATACACAGATATACATATATATAAATATATATATATATATATACACACACACACACACACACACACACACACTCACTGCAAGGATCAAAAACTGTTTCACACAATTATAGTCTTACAGTCCAGCTAACTAATGTGTTAACATTCCAAGAAATGGATTTTATGGGAGTTTGATTCAGGGAAATTACATTAAATGAGTTCAAATTCAATGAACAGTATATTTTCCATTCATTAGTTCTGTTGCCATTGATCAGCAAAGCCCTAAATATGATACATGTGCTAATTCAACTAGTGATTAATCCACCTGTCAGACAGACAGAAGAGCAGTGATGTGGCTAAGATGTCTGGCCTTTTTTTTTGCTGGTGGGAGGGTGAAGGGGCATATGCCTGGACACACTCTCCACAGCAAAATTCATGATGGAAACCGAGAATTATAAGGAAAAGTTGTCTACAAGGGAGGCTAGTTCATTTGATTAAATACATACAGAGGGGTGTATGTATATTACAGCAGCCCATTAGACACAAGCCCCTTTTTTAGAGGAAATGCTAGGGTGTAATTACAAAAAATGTGATCCACAGGCAAGACTGACAGTTACCACTGCCAGCATGCTTGATTCTTGCCTCAGTGGAATGGATGGGTCATAGGGCTTTGGTTCCCATGGAAAGAATGGGTCTACAAAGATTCTAGAGAGGTGTGACTTGATCTTCAGCAGGGAAGTTGTCCAAGAAAAAAAAAGCAGAAAAGAATAATAGGGTACCTATCGAATCATATACATGTTTGCCAGACACACAGCGTGTATGAGAGTTATTTCTCTTCTACTAGTGATATTTAAAATAATAGCCCTTTACTTCAAGGGGCACAATTTAGAATGTTTAATGTTCATGAGCAAGAAAATGCACTTCAGTGGTGATCACCACAAGTGTGTAGCACCTTTCTAAAAGTTTCAGTGACTCTAAAGTTTATTATATCAGTAAAAAGGGTTGCATGGCATAAAATACTCTACACAGAGAATACAGTAATCTGTGCCCTGCACAAAGCATACCTTTTAAACTCAGCTGTAAACATTTTGGATTTGGTCATATGCAGTTTGAACAGCTGTCATCTGTCCTTGCTAAAAGAAACCAACAATAACTTACATTATAAATTGTTGATCCTTGCAGATGATTTTTGTTTTGCTACCATCACTGCCTGTTCTATACGACATACAAGAGGCATTGCATACCAACAGTCAGTTAAAAATGTGGCAACAGCACTGGCTCTAGAGACACGTTTAAACTGCCTGTACATAAATCCATCAGCATAATTCACAAGAAAAAAGCAAACAAAATGACACACAATGGTCAGGACTAAATGGCTTAATAGGTCCAAGACTTATCATAAAGTGCTAAAATATACAAACTCTCACCAGTTTATCTAGCTGAAAGCATGTTGTGGAGGCTAGTCTACTGCACTGGTTAAGAGGTGGAGATTAATGCCGGGCAGCAGGATTTGTATGAGTGAAGTACACTTGAACTGACCATGGAGAGGAAGAGGTTATACCAGGTGCCATAGTTTTTCTTCTTCTCTGAGGTCTCATTTCTTAAGAATATACTGTAATCTCAATAAGATTATTTTAAATTGTAAGGGTGTAGGTTGCAGGCTAGTGTATTTTTTTTCTTTTTGGATAAAAAACATGTTGGTAAGTAACTTCTTGACCATATTATATGTAAGTATAACTAACACATCAAACTAGTAAAATAAACTTAACAAGTAAAAGAGTGACATTCATGAATATTTTTCATAACCTGGTTTGTAAATCTAATAGGCCCCAAAATTAATACAAAGATTTATTAAAGAACATATTGTACGCAATTTCCAAAGCAACGCGTTTAGGAATATAAAACAACCTGGAGTAGAACTCTTAACAGCAGATTTCCTGATTCTGGTAAAACACAGCATCCCTATTTGATGACATTGACCTGTTGTAGCTGCTACTGACCAAATGATCAGAAAATTTAGCACCCATGTCCTTAGTTACTTCTGGAATCATTGGTTAAAAAAATCAGAATGTGGCATTCCCCACATTCAGTTTTTCCCTCCTCTCCAAATTGTAAATAGCTTACTCTATTGACAGGAACCAAACAGCTTGGAAGTCTTATAAGAAAACAGTTAAATTGCTCTACCAGATCTAGCAGCTGTGCTTCCTGACAGCAAAATATAAGACACATCATTAATGTTTGTTTTCTATGTAGACTGCAGCACAACAAAAAAAAGAAGTCCATCCTATGGAATCATTTCAAATTTCTGTCTCAAGAAACAACAGATGCTTTTGTCACAAAACATTCTGTATATTATGCAATATATTGTCACCAAACATCATATACAGAATTGCTCATTGTGGCAAACTGTGCCAAAGATAGCTAGTGTGCAAATGTAGTTGTCAAACATTAAATTTTCTTCTCATTCTTAATTGTAGCAGCTCTGCCGTGCCAGTGCCACTGCTAATAAACACACACACACACACACACACACACACACACACACATGGATTTATGCCATCTACAATTCCCTCAAGGAGAAACAGAAGAAGTAAATGGCATTTACCTTGTAGTAATGAAGCTTTTGCCTCTAAGGAATAAATGAAATGTGAGGATATAAACGTACTGCTGGAAAACACAAGCACACCTCTTACTGTGGGATTGACTGTAGAATCCTTGCTTTGCAAGATACTATATTAATTTTTTTAAATCCCATTTAGGCTCTGTCACAAGCCAGACAAAAACAGTTCTATGGAAGGAATATAATACTGGGCTAGATGGGTGAATAGAGACATTACACTGGTCCATTTCACAGATGCCCTGATTTATTTTCACTATAACCTGTCTTCTGGGTCTAAAATACTGAAGGTGGTTCATGGTTAAGGTTTCTGCTTCACAGGTCTGAAGGTCAACCCTGATATCTTCTCTCGCTCTCGCTCTCTCTCTCTCTCTGTAGTGAATGCATGTTCTCCCCATGTATTTTTCCCTCTCAAATGTCTAAACTGCACATCCTGTATATACATATAATATAGAGGATTATAAGTGGGCTGCTGATGATAACCTGCTTATTAAGTGTTCAAGACATGGATGCCAACAAACTCACCTCAAGAGCAAAGCTCTAGAGGTGAATCCTAGCATTTATGTCGAGAGCACATAATTTAAGCTTATGATTGGTGACATGATCATAATTCTTTGCAGTATGAGTAAAGTACAGTTGTGTACACTTACCATAAATGTAAATGTTCGAGTGTATTCACTGTTGCAGTCACCACACTTGGGTTATCTGCCTGCAGGTAGCCCTCAGTCACCTGAACACCAGGGACTTCGTATTTCTGCGTCGTTTGCTGTTGCTCCAGGAATGACGTCAGGTCGTCAGGGGTATAAAAACAGGCAGCCGACACCATTACATCAGTTTTCCTTGCCCCAGATGTCAGGAGCCCCCCAAATAGGGAGCTAGGTTATGGTAGGGAAAAACACCACTAGTAAAAAGTAAATACCAGTACCAATACCCCAGAAGGGGTTAGTAATAGCCATAGATAGGAGAGAGAGAGAGACAGAGAGACAGAGAGAGAGAGAAAACCAGGGGGCTGGAAGGAGGGAAACCAAGACTGCAACAGTGAATACACTCGAACATCTACATTTATGGTAAGTGTACACAACTGTACTATGTTCTTCGTGTTTCACTGTTGCAGTCATCACACTTGGGTGGATTCCCAAAGTTGAAGAAGGGTGCAGGCAATCAAGAAGAGTTAGGGCTGGCTAGTATGCCTTGCAGGACTGCTGTAGCAAATCCTGCCCTGGATTTGGAAAAGATAGGCAGGTGGTAATGCTTGGTGAAGGTGTGTACAGAACCTCCAGGTAGCAGCCTCCAGGTTATCCCTGGTAGGAACTCCCCTGAGAAATGCTATAGAGGTAGATGTTGCCCTAGTGGAATGTGTTCTGACCCCCTGAGAGGTTGGTTTCCCATGGTGCTTGTAGCAGAAATGGATGCAGTGTGCTATCCATTTGGAAATTGTTTGTTTTGAAATGGCATTGCCCTCTGCCCCTGTTGCAAAGCTGACTAGTAACTGGTCAAATTTTCTGAAGGGCTTAGTCCTATCAAGGTAGAATCTGAGCTGTCTGTGCACATCCAAGGAGTGCAGGATCCTTTCCCTTTTATTTTATGGATTAGGGAAGAAAGTTGGCAAATGGATGGGTTGATTGAGAGCCACACTGGACACCACTTTGGACATAAAGGAAGGGTTAGTCCTGAGAGAAACCCTGTCAGCATGGAAACAATGAAGGGTTCCACGGCCATGAGTACTTGCAGCTCAGGCACTCTTCTAGCTGAAGTGATGGCTACAAGCAAGGCTGGTTTCCAAGAGAGGAATTTTAACTGTGCTGATGCAGCAGGTTCAAAGGGGGGGAAGCATGAGCTTTTTCAGTACAAAGTTAAGATCCCAAGCAGGGTGGCCTTAAGTTGTTTTCCCCTCTCAGGAACTGTTTGATAAGAGGGTGCGAGAAGAGATGGCTTAGTGTTGTAATGAGCAGAAATGGCTGAGGCATGTATCTTAATGGAGGAGAAGGACAGGCCTTTGTGGAGTAGATCTGCTAGGTAATTCAGGATAAGAGGCAGAGAAGGCAGTGTTGTGTCCTCTCCTTTAAATTGAATCCATGAGCAGAACCTTTTCCACTTATCAGCATAGGATTTTCTTATACTGGGTCTTCTGGCTTCAAGAATGATGTCCAGCACCTGCTTGCTGGAGGAGAATTCAAGGAATAAGCCAGGCTGCAAGATTTAGGGTTTGCAGTTGTGGATGCAGAATCTGTCCCTCCTGCTGAGAGAGGAGAGTTGGATTCTGGTGTAGGTGCCAGGAGTGGGTACCAGTGCTGGCATGGCCAGTCCGGTGCAATCAGAATTATCCATGGTCTGTCCTGTTTTATCTTGAGTAATACTCTTGAAAGGAGGGGCATAGGGGGGAAGGCATAGATTGATAGATTTACCCACTGAAAAGCTAGGGCATCCACTTTCCAGGCCTTGCTGTGAGGATTCCTGGTGCAGAATTTGCTGAACTGGTGGTTGTAGGGGGAGGCAAAGAGGTCCACATCTGGGGTCCCCCATTTCTGCATCAGAAGGTTGAAGATGCTGTGCTCCAATTGCCACTTGTGTGGGTCTAGGAGATTTCTGCTTGTTGTCTGCCAGTAAGTTTTGTTTGCCTGGGAAGAACTGAGCTTGCAGATGGACTTGAATGTCCAAGGCCGTGTTCCACAGGGCCATGGCTAGCCTGCAGAGTGGGTAGGAATGGGTTCCCCCCTACTTGTTGATGTACCACATAACTGTGGTGTTGTCTGTTTTTATTAGCAGTTGTCCTGGAAAGATTAGGGATCTGAAAGCTGTCAGGGCATTCTGTACAGCTAGCATCTCTTTTTGGTTGATGTGCAGATGAATTTGACTTGGGCTCCAGTGGCCCTGAATACATTTTCTGTCCAAGTGTGCCCCCCAGGCATAATCTGATGTGTCTGTGGTTAGGGTCTGGGTGGCTTGGGGTTGAGTAAATGGCAGTACCTTGTTGTGGTTGCATACTTCTGCCCACCAGAGGAACTCTGTCCTTAGGGTATGATAAGAATGACTCTTTCCAGGTCCTGAGAATATTGGCACCAAAGCCTTTTCAAGTACCATTGGAGTTTCCTCATATGCAGTCTTGCATATGGAATCAGCAGTATACATGAGGCCATGAACCCTAGGGCTTGCAGTATTTTTCTTGCATATAGCTGGGTTCTGGTGGCCATTTGTTTGAAGTAGTCTGTCAGATAGACTTGTTTTTCTGAGGTGAAGAATGCCATCTGGGAAGTTGTATCCAATCTTGCTCCCAGGAATACAATCTTTTGACTGGGTACCAGGTTTGATTTATTTTCGTTGATGGTGTACTACAAGGAAGTGAGTAGGTTTTCCCAAATGTCAGGTGCTGCAGCAGCAATTCCTGACTGTCCGCCTGAATCAGGCAGTCGTCCAAGTACAGGTAAATTTGGATATTTCCCTGCCTGTAGTATGCAATGGCTGGAGCCAGGCATTTTGTGAATACTCTGGGTGCAGTAGATAAGTCAAAGGAAAGTGCAGAGAACTGATAATGCATAGATCCTACCCTTAAATGCAGATACATCCTGCATGATTCCCTTATGGGGATATGCAGATAGGCTTCCTTTAAATCTAGGGTGACTAACCAGGCATCCTTGGCTAGCATAGGAAGAAGCTGTTGCAGGGTAAGCATTTTGAATTTTGGTACCACTAGGAAGGTGTTGAGAATGGAAAGATCCAGGATTGGGTGCCAAGAGCCCTCTTTCCTAGGTACCAGGAAGAGTCTGGAGTAGAATCCTTGACCCCTCTGTCCTACTGGAACCGGCTGAATAGCTCTGATATTGAGTAGGGAAAGTACTTGGTTTTGAGCCTCTGTCCAATGGTTTGGAAGAAGATCTGGAAACCCGCTTGGGGTTGGCAGTGAATGGAAGTAAAATTTGTACCCCTGGGATACAATGTTGAGGACCCACTGGTCCTGAGTGATTGACATACAGTTTCTTGCAGGAAGGGCAAGTTTTCCTCCTAGGGGCACAAGGGCACAAGCAATTGGGCAGGGCTGGGGAATGGAGTAAAGAATTCATTGTGAGCTTTTTCCATAAGGAGGTGGCTTACCACTCCCTGCTTTAATGGTGGGGGCACTCCATTGCTTAGATCTCTGCATACCCTGAGACTGTAGTCTGGGTGGTCTGTTTCCCCTGGGTCTGGTTTGAGAAGGCCTGGAGGGAGATGGAAAGGACCAGTATTTGGAAGGGCAATGCCTACTGAATCTAGGGGGTTGCACTTATAAGAATTCTTTAACAGTCTGCATAGACTTAGCTTTTTCTTCCATCTTTTTAAGAACCTCTTCTGCTTTGGTGCCAAACAAAAAGTCCTTATTCAAAGGAGCATCTAGTAACTTTGATTTGGCATGCTCTGGCAAGGTCTGATCCTTTAGCCAAGCATGTCTTTTCAGTACAGAGCCAGTGACAGCTGCCCGATAAGATGCTTCTAGGGCATCAAAGCCACACTGCAAAGTATGCTTGCTGACTTGGCTTGCAGAGTGCATAAGCTCCTGCAATTTTTTATTTTCTGCACAGTCTGGAAATGTTGCCACTTTTTGTTTAATAAGTTCCATAATATGTTGCTGGTACTTCAGCATGTGTAACTGACAATTCAATACCCTAATAGCAAGAGTTGCAGAGGTATATACCTTCTTATCACATCTGTCCAAAGCTCTAGAATCCCTGTCCAAAGGAGTGGGATTCTTGGCTGTGGTAGCCTTGATACCTTTAGGCCCCTGGGAAATGATCTCTGGGTCAGCAGTAGGATTCTTGAAAAGAAATTTGTGAGTGTCAGGTACTCTGTAGTACCTGTCTGGTTTCCTAGGGGCAGGAGGTAAAGTGTCAGGAGTAAGACTAGATTCCATAAAAACATCATCCACAACATCCAGGACAGGGGGTATTGCTAAGGGCCTGTGTTGAGGCAACTCTAGAAATTCTCTGAGTCTCTTTTTGGACTGAGGATAGTCTTGGCATTCCCAGTGGAAATGCTCTTGTAAGGTATGCAAGGTTTCACCAAAAGAAAAATCCTCTGGAGGGGAGGCAGAGGGAATGGATTCCTCTGCATCTGAATTCTCATATGCAGATAAGGGCATGTCTTCATAATCAGAAATTTCATCGGACTCCTGGTCTGTAGAAGCTGAAGGGGACTGGACTCTCTGTCTCTTAGCAGGGGAAAGCTGATGCCCCCTAATCAGAGTAATAAGGTCTTCAGCCATTCTAAGCATTTGTTTTTGTGGCATGGGAGCAGGTGCATGCGCTTTGGTCGTCGGTTTTCTAGGCGTAGTGTGTACTCTAGGCCTAAGAAACTTGGTAGTTTTAGTTAAAAAAGAAGTCGGTTTGAGTCAAACATTGGTTGAGCGAATAACTGCCTCAGAAGCCGGTGCATGCTCAGCGGCTCCGGACCCATCCAAGGTAGAGACATCCACAGGTTCCATAGTCGAAGAAGAGTCTTGCGGCATACCGGACTCCGAAATGGGTCTCAGTACTGGCCTGAGAATCCATTGAAGGGGGCATCAGGGGCTGCGAAAGCACCTCACTGAGTACTGGTGGACTAGTGACTAGCTTAACAGAAGCATCATCGGCAGTTTGGACCTATGTGGTCTGTCTCTGTCTTTATCTTTACATTTTTTCAGATTATTGGTAGTTGGATGTCTTACCGAAGCCATTTCAGAATACGGAGATCGAGAGCGACAGAATTTTGCGACAAAGAGAACCCGATGATGAATGGTTCGGGTGTTAAATAAGGCACAAAACTGACAGCGAGGAACATCATGGTCTGGGCCTAAACAGGTGACGCAGTAAGAATGAAAATCTCTGTGAGGTATTTGCTTTCCACATGCAAGACAATTGTTAATTTTTTCTGACATCAGTTAAAGCAAGAAAAAAGGATCCCCAATGGGGTACTTAGCTTTAGAAGACTTCAGGATTATTAAATCCGTAAACAAAATTCACGTTGCGGCCGACCGGCACTTGTGAACTGTTTCTGCTTTGGGCTCCTTGGCAAGAAAGACTGATGTAATGGCATCGGCTGCCTATTTTTATACCCCTGACGACATGATGTCAGCCTTGGAGTGACAGCATCCGACGCAGAAATACTATTTCTCTGGTATTCGGGCTGACTGAGTGCTACCTGCAGGCAGATAACCCAAATGTGATGACTGCAACAGTGAAACACGAAGAACATCTTTATCTTCTCCATGTACAACTAGTTTCAGTTAAAAAAAAAAAAGAAACTGAAAAGTGCTAAGTGTTTTGCCAGTTCTCAAAGCCATAAAACACTTAGCGGACACTATCAGAAAGGCAGTGTAACACAGTCCGTTACATTTACACTTTCCTTTCATGCCTCTCAACTGTCTAGATTTTTGCAGAATGTCCAGATTTTGTGGCTCATATTTTTGGTCTGTTCCTCATAAAATTTGCGGTTTTCAGACAGACCACTGAGGATTAAAGTCGATAAATAATGGCATGCGTTTGAGTTTCAGAGTTTATATCCGTCAGAAAATGCATGCAACTTTCTAACTATTTAGAGGAAGTTAGAGACACATTACTGTTATGGACATCAGGCAGAAACAAATCCTTTTTTCTGCTACTGTCATTCACTGATCTGTACTAGCAGATTTTACTAACTAGCACAGGACCCAACCATAACAACTTCAGCAGGTGGTGCTTAACATTTGTTAAGGTCGGGTCTTGCGCCATAATGGTATTTAACTGGTCTGTCTTTTTCCCAAACACTAGAGTGTAATCACCATGCTCCATGCACTGCATATGTATGTATAGTAGGGAGATACAGCCTTTTTGCAACATTGTCCTTACAGCATGGGCCATGCTTGAAAAGGAGTCACAAAAAGGACCATTTCACTTACCAATTAACAAATAAAAACAATAATGTGACAAAACTGTTTTTAACCAAACTGTTGTTTTAGGATTAGTGTTGCCACAAAATAGATTGCTTTTCCCATCTTAACATTTGTTGTGGTACAACAACTTCACATAGCATCTTCCATTTCAAGGCTTTTTATCAAATTATCTATCACTGGCACTAAAGTACAAAAACAGCTTACCAGATCTGGGAAACTTCTTTTCTTATTACATCAGAACTAAACTGTTTTCAAATACATCAAAAACAAGACTAGGCCTGAAAATCAAATTATGGACAAATTATATCACAAAACACACTAGAAACAGGATAGTAAAGTCATGTGTAACAAATGACACCATGGCAGAGATTTCACATCTGGAAGGAACAATCTGCTTCTCTCTCCTAAAATGAAAATAACTATTTGTATTGCACTGGGTGGTTTAGAAATTTTATTTGTGTCTTTGCTCCATCTTCCCCCAATTCTGAACATGTGTTAGAGTTCTAAATAATTGAACTAAGGCACTGCTTGCAATGTTCTAAATCCGATTCAGAAACTAGAATGTAATGGCTTTCCAGCAGTCTTAAAGGACTTTATTTCTTTACCATCAATGTATTTTTCTCTATTTCATCAACAAAGTGAACCCATATTTTTTTGACTGAAAGCATATTTTTTCTAGTGATGGCAGTGACAACACTGGGACCATCGACTTTCCCTGTGGTGAGTGAGATATACTTGTTTAAAAGTAAGTTTTTTGGGGTTTTTTTCACTAATTTTGGTGGCCATGGTGGTGCAGCGGTTAGCGTTGTTGTCTCACAGCAAGAGGTTCACTGGTTTGATCACTGGCTGCGGTGCCTTCTGTGCAGAGTCTGCATGTCCTCCCTGTGGTCGCATGGGTTTCCTCTGGGTGCTCCAGTTTCCTCCCACATCCCAAAGACATGCTGTAGGTAGATTGGACACACTAAAATTGGCCCTAGGTGTGAGTGCGTGCATGTGTGTGTCTTCTGTGGAAGGGTGGGCACTGGGCTGGCAACTCGACACTGTAAAACTCCACTGCCAATCATGAGTGGACAGGTGATCCACTGTGGTGACCCCTAACCGGGAAAAGCCAAAAGAAGAAGAAGATGGATATACTGAAAGTTTCAGCAATAGAGGTGGCAGCGTGTCTGCGACTGTTTCCAGGTTATGCTTAGAATAACAGGTAGATGAGAGATACATTGTGTTTTGTGTTGTGCATGTGTGCTTATATGAGGTGTGTGTGTGTGTGTGTTTGTGTGTGTGTGTGTGTGTGCGTGTGTGTGTGTGTGTGTGTGTGTGTGTGTGTGTGTGTGTGTGTGTGTGTGTCTGTCTTGTGCAGTGGTTCTGTTAGAGAATTAGATAAAGGGTTTTCATAAGGCAAGGTGTAAGGCTTGGGATACCTGCAGTGTCAAGTTTAGGGTTGGGGTTAGCACTCATAAATAAAGATTGTCCCTAACCCTAATCTTGTACATTACCTTAGAAAAACAACTTTCCCTAGCAGTATCATTATTCAGACAAAGTATGTGTGAAGGTACCATTAGATTTTATTTTTTTTTTAATCACTCAGAAAATGAAAGTCTTTGATCTCTTTTTTTGAACTGTGTAGTTTCAATATTTTACTATTTTCAAGGTGAGTTACTTTTGGTGTGTAGGTATCGATGCAGTGTACTTCGATGTTTTTTCACATCAAAATTAACTCATATATTCAAACGTCAGTTTATTTTCCTCAACAGTTTAGTAAATATTTTTTTAACGAAAGTGACACTAATCATATTGTGACATGAGCTATGTGCAAGCAAGAACTTCCTCCTACATGGAGTCAGTTATGTGAAAAGCAAGCCCTTCTGGTTCACAAAGTAAGTGGATCACTTCAGTATTTATTGTTACATAATAACATTACCATAAAAATGAATAAAAGGCTTCTTTTATAAGACATCATGTCTAAAGAATAACAAGAATTAAGTAGTATCCCAGCAATTTACAAACATTGTGACCTAGTTTTACCAGGCTTTCCATCACTGAGTTATACATACATGTCTGGTGCAGGTTAATGTAGACATAATGAGATCATACTAAAGTACTGGTAATCTTTGTTTTCATAAACTTTATGACATTGTATATAGTCACATCTGAAACATTAAAGATAGACAATCACCAGCTACATCTGTTCTATGGACATCTTATGCATTTATAATGACTAGGTTACCCAATGTAAGAAAACAAGTAGTGTGTCATACCACATCCAGTGTAGTAATAAGTGGTGTACACTGAGTGGGGCACAGCATGTAGGCCAAGTACAAGTCTCGTTCCCCTTCCCCTGTTCCCAATAATTGGTACAGTGTTTGTTTTGCTGTAGTCAGTATGTCATACGGAGTTTTCCTTCAATTATCCTGTTGTTGCTAAAACATATTATCAGATTCTTTTAAGAAAACAGGATTTGTTAGTATCATGCGTTATAACAGCTGTTTCTACAGTGCCATGTCATGCATGATGGTGATGAAATTCAGAACTTTACTTAAATCAAACATAATTTCACACTGTGGTCACAGCAGTACAAGTGAGATAATGTTCCTTAACCATTAAGCACAAAACTTCATTTTTTAAACACTTACTTTCCTTAATAATGGGTTCTTCTACAGAATGCTGATTAGTAAAACCCTGAACATCAAAAACACAGAGAACTAATAACTGAAACATCAAAGGGTGAAAAAGTAATGGGTAAATATTTTTGCAGGGGGCCAAGCCTCCCACACCACTGGGCATATACCAAATCCATGAACATACCCACTCAATGAAGGGAGACATTTTCCTAAAAGAAAGGGAATCTCTGACAAATGCACACTTAGCAATTGCATCTGCAGTTATTTTTATGGAAATCAGAAATCAACATGGTGTTCCTCAGTGTCCTGTGCTTCGTCAGCTGTGGTTGAGAAATTGCACCTCAGTCACCTAAAAATGATGCAAATCATCGGGGATTCTCACAAGATAAACTTCAGACCTCTGCTGCTCTTTTAAACAGAATATGTTCACAAGTTCAGCTATCAAGTTTACAACCTACTAGCCTTCAGGAAGCTTTATCACACCACCGTTAATAATATATGTCCGGGACAGCCTTACAAGCCATTCTACTAAAAATAAGTGCTCAGTCTTACAAATCATATTAAAACTGAGAAAATGGAATTTGTCATCTGTATTTTGTTTCCATTTGTTTTCTTGAGAACTTCACTAGTGGATAGCGGGTGTTGTCAGATTCATGTTACTAGACTGAACACACATTCAGCGAATGTCATTCCAATGAAAATAAACTTCTAAAAAACATTTCTGGCAATTTAAAAAAGTTTTTTTTTTTCCTGCAGGTGGCAACACCCCAACTTATATATGTACACCAACTCTGTGGTTGCATAACAGTGGGAATAGTGCAACCGGAAATGCATTTGAAAATTTGCATTCAGGTGAACATTTGGTGAATGTGCGTTTGATGTCAAGTGACATTCAATGATAATGTATTCAAACGCTGGGCCTAAGGTAGCCATTTATAAGTTTAACTAATTGTCCCAGAGGCATAAATAAAATTCCAAATCCAAGAGTCAAATAATTCCTTGTATTGTTTCATGCCATTTGTATGTCTTATATGTGTGGGCAGGGAATTTCATAACTTTCTGCTCTATGATGAAAAAAAAACTTTTAATGAGAAACTGACAGTAGGTAATCTAACAGTTAAATTTTTCCTGTAAAAAATAATGTAATCTATACCCTGCAGAATAGAGGGAAAGATGTTCAAGTCTTCTACTTTATGGCATCTGTCTTAGTCCTAGTATATTTCTGGTACAGGTTTCTGGGTATGTTCAAGCACCTTCAAGTGTGAAGTTCTAAACACATGAAAAGAACCACTTTATTTAGTTATTGGATGAATGCAAGCTGTATATAACTTAATCAAGACTTCTTTGTCCCTTCTTGTAAAGCAAAGCAAGATGTTTCTAATACATCCATAATATTTCCTAGTTGAAAGTTTTAGGTGTGCATCGAAATTAAGGATAAGTCCACTAGTATACTCTAGTCTTTAACCACATTGATGGATTATAAGATGAGATGATCTAGATCATAAGGATCATACCCCTCAACCTCAGCAAAAGAAATATGGACAAAGCCAAAAATAATGGTGGGGGACAAAGATCCAAACTTTAAGGACAAATTTTAAATATTGCTCTTATAAACCAAGAAAGTTGCTATACTAATTGTTTTGTGTTACAATGTATTTTCTGAAATATATAAATCTGAAATTCAAATCCTCCTCCTCCTCAAACCCCTTTTTCCCATTTTGCACATGGGGTCAGGGTGTCACTTCAATAATGACAATCATCTCGAGCCAAGGTTTACACCACCAGGTGGCTAGCCCTGCTGTGGTAGGTCATCCATACTACTCACTCGCACACACACTCACACCTTCTTCCAATTTAGAGTGTCCAATCCACCTACTGCATGTCTTTGGAATGTGGGAGGAAACCCACGAGACCGCAGGGAGGACATGCAGACTATGCACCGAAGGCTCCCCTGCTGAGAATCAAACTGGAGAACCTCTTGCTTGAGGAGACAATGCTAACTGCTGCCTGGCATTATTTAGTGAATTCAGTCCTCACTGGTTTGCCAGAAAACCACAAAGTTTATGAGGAGCAGACCAAAAATATGTAGCAAAATCTGGACATTCTGTGAAACTCTGGACAGCTGAGCAGTATGATAAAGACAGAAGCAGTTACTAGCCCCAAAGTGCACAGTCATACATTTACTATAATTAAAATGTATGCCCTTAGATGTTAATCATTTGTTAATCTGTTGATAACACAACAACATGCCACTGCAGTCCTATCATCACAAAAAGTACTGTTTTTCTGGGTAACCATTTGAAATGCCAGAACCTACTAGAGCAAGTCCTGAAATATGGAGGCTGAATGGATTAAAGAATGGATTTATACATACTAAGTCCAAGATGCCATTTCTCAGAATATTCCCTTTTCTCAGAGCTATGGTGATCTCAGACTATATATAAAGTTCAGGGGGTGCAGGGGGGGAAGTGCTTGATCCCCCCTGCAAAAAGATGTTTAAAGGAGAAGAGCTATTTTCTAGATTCTCTCTTCTGTGTTTTTCATCTTTTTGGCACTCTGCATTTTAAGTGCCAACATTTCGAGAGGGAGATGTTTTTCTGTGAGAATAGCACTGTAGAAAAACCCGACTGACTTTCAAACAGCATAAATGAGCAACTGAGTGGGAGAAAGTGATGATTAGGTAAGATATTTTCATCTACTATCATGCAAGCAGCTATGCCAACATAGTCCCTATGTAACCAACTGTATGGCAGGTCATCATAGGTAATCGCCTCTACATTTTCTTCAAAAAAGGTGTGCAACAGACCCAACTTCAGATTTTGTGTGTGTGTGCTTGTGTGTGCATTTCTGTGTGTGTGTGTGTGTGTGTGTGTGTGTGTGTGTGTGTGTGTGTGTGTGTGTGTGTGTGTGTGTGTGTGTGTGTGTGTGTGTGTGTGTGTGTGTGTGTGTGTGTGTGTGTGTGTGTGTGTGTGTGTGTGTGTGTGTGTGTGTGTGTGTGTGCGTGTGTATGTGCATTTGTGTGCGAGTCATGCAGATACATGAGTGCGAGTGGGCATAAATGTGTACGTATGAGTTTGTGCATGTCTATATGTATGCATGTATGTAAGGGCTGGTCATACTTTTTGGGTTAGTAAATTTCCTAAAATAGTTACCTCAGTTTTTGTGTAACTGTACATGGTAACAATGACACACCTCAATTATGTCAGGAACCTATCCTTGATTTTGCAGAATGTTCCTGATTTTTTTCCAGTAGTTTTGCCTGTCTTTCATAAAATTTTCTGGTAAGTCACAGGACTGAAAACAAAAAAATAATGCAGGATATTAGAGTGTTGCACTTATTGTTCAGAAATTGCTTGTTGAAGCAAAATCTGTTATTCTATAAATGTTTAAGTGAATGAGAGTAATATTTTATCCTGAAATTGGCCATCTCCCATTATTTTTTGCAATGTCCAGAATTCTTGAGCAAAGAACTTGGGAGGGACACAGGGAAAAATACCTCTCCACTGTCTTATTTTGCCTCTGATTTGTTTGCCCTGGCCCTGATTTTCTGGTAAGTCACTGAGGATTGGAAACAAGTCAATAATGCAAGACACTGCAGTTTCATATTTCTTATCACTAAGAAAATGTTTGATGCAAAAGCTGTTGTTCTATCAACTTTTAAGTAAATTAGAGTAATATTAAAAAATTGTCCCTGATTTTGGTACTTTGCCCCCATTATTTCTAGGTTTGTCCCTGATTCTTGAATAATGGGGCTGAGCACTATAGTGTGTAAAACTAAGTTGAAACTAATCCTCATTTTGCAGACTGTAGATTTTTGCTTTTCTGTGAAAATAATTGAGGATTTCTGCCACTAAAATAGGGGAGGAGGGGGCTGTATGTGGGTAAAATCAGCTTACCTTCTTGTTGTTTGGCCATTTTTAAATGTGAATAATAGTGTATTGTCATTTGCTTTCTTCGAAGTCTGAATGAATTTCTTTCTACCTGCTATTTCTATGTAAAAGAATGAAACATTTGAAACTATCCCTGATTTTGCAGACTGTCCAAGACTTCGTCTGATGTTTTGGTTTGTGCCTCATAAATTTCTTGATTTTCTGTCAAATTATTGAAAATTTCAGCCACTAAATGGAGGGGGTTTGTAGATGAATGCAATTTACTCTCGTTGTTTGATCATTTTAAAGTGCAGATCTTGGCAACTTGTTTGTTTAGTTTAAAGTCTCATTGCATTACTTTCTAGCGTGATTATTTAATTTACAGACTTCCAACTCATTGTTATGCATCTGTTGGGGAGGAACTGAATGACTGACACTTGGTTTGTCAGGTATGGCTACCATTCCAAGGCTCTCATTCATTTAACCTGTTCCTTGCTTCCACTAACTGCAGCAAATCTCTGACATAATATTCATTTTTTACATTACTTAAAAATAAAGCAAATACAATAGAAATTAATTAATAATTACCACCTTTGGGAACGTATGTGTGTGTGCGTGTGGGGGGGGGGGGGTTACAGGGGCTACAACCTTTATTATACGTTAAATGTCCAAATAATGGCATCATACTGCCTGTATCTAGTCACATATGTAATGAAGTATTTTATTTATCACTGTTAAATGTCAACAGTTCACTATCTGCATACGATTTATGTACTCAGCCATCTACTGTTTTTAAAAATAATATTTATACTGCTCATGAAGAAAAATCATACCATTCACTTATTTTACTGACCAGTTTACTTTCATTATACTTGTAGGTAGTCACCGTTTAAATGACTGATAAATTTGGAACTCTGGCCAGAAAGTTGGCCCTAAAGGGATGGTGCTTGCCACTGCATGTCCAAGTTACAGCCAGTGAGTTGTAAGCTTAATATACATTCTTTCTGACTACTATTTGTGTATGAAAGAAAAAAACAGTGAAAACTGTCCCTGTTTTTGTGGACTGACCCTGATTTTAAATTGTGTGTTGGCCTGTGATTCACAATACAACACAGCTGCAGTCATTAAATGGGGTGGGGGGGGCTGGCTGTGGATGAAACTAACCTACCCTCTTGTTGTTTCATCACTTTAATATCTTAATGAAAGTAACTTGATTGGGCGGCCACAGTGGTGCGGCGGTAAGTGTTGCCACCTCATAGCAAGAGGTTCTCCGGTTCGATTCTCGGCTGGGGTGCCTTCTGTGCGGACTCTGCATGTCCTCCCTGTGGTCGCGTGGGTTTCGTCCGGGTGCTCCGGTTTCCTCCCACATTCCAAAGACATGCTGTAGGTGGATTGAACACTCTAAATTGGCCCTAGGTGTGAATGTGTGCATGTGTGTACCTTCTGTGGAAGGTTGGGTGCTGGGCTGGCAACTCGACACTGTAAAACTCCACTGCCAATCATGAGCGGACAGGTGATTCGCTGTGGTGACCCTTAACCGGGAAAAAGCCGAAAGAAGAAGAAGAAGAATGAAAGTAACTTGACTGTTGCTCATTTTAAAGTCTGACTGCATTACTTTTTGGCTACTGTTTGTATGTGAACCAAATATGAAACTGTACCTGTTTTCCAAACTATCCTTGAGTTTGGCATCATGTTTTTGTCTCATAGTTTTCCGGTTTTATGGCAAATAATTTGAGGATTGCAGTACTAAATGTGAGGTGGAATCTGGCTGAAGATGAAAGCAATTTACACTCTTGTTTTTAGAGCATTTTTAAATCTGGCTTCATAGGA